>NC_058094.1:209920000-210231250 GCF_020171115.1 Neogale vison
TTAACTTGTTTTTTTGTTTTTTCTTTCTCTCTCTCTCTCTCTTTTTTTTTTTTTTGACTGAGGTCATCTCTATTCATTGGTGTAGTAAACAAGCCAGACTTTTTTTTTTAAAGCCTCCTTTCAAAAGCAACAGTACATTTCTATCTTTCCTGGGCATGAAATACAAGCATTGTAATTTTTAAAAAACGACATCCATCAGAGTATTTATGAATAATAAAAAATGTAAAACAAAAACAAAAACAAAAAACCCAACCCTCCATCTCATTTGATCATTTCCTAGAACATGGACAGCTTACGTGGCTCTCTTGTTTTAGTCCTTGAGCTCTCAACTCACAAGCTTAAAGAGAACTTTGAAACATCCTTTTCAAATCTTCTTCATTCCATTTTTAAAGGTATCTGGAAATGGATAATTTTGGTGTGTTTAAATAAAACCACCACAGGCTGTAATGGTCATTGGGAGAAAACCTCTTTGTGCCTTGCCCAAGGCACCAGCTAGGGACCCCCATTAGGATCAGTTCCCTTTTGGCTCTTCAATGAGCTTTACTGCACTTTCCCATCAGCTCTGCGACACGGAGTTTCCACCAAGGAATCCACTTCTCCGGTGGCCGCTCTGAGAGCCCTTACAGAGCCGGGCGAGGTGGAGAGCTCCGGGTTGGCCCAGGCCTCCCAAGGGCACCGTTCCCAGGGTGGTGACTCAGCTCTGTGGGCCACCTGCTGCGTGGGTGCTGCCACCTTCCGGGTCATTACCAGTCACGAGGGGAGAGGAACCGGGTAGAGCTAAATTGACCCAAAAGGTCAACAGCTCAGAGTCAGGTCAAGGGCAGCGCCAGAAGGAAAAGCTTTGTTTTACCAAAGATCCGCCCCCTCCCAGGTGAGGCATTAAATCACCAAAGGGCTTCACGCCTGGATCCTAAGTTCTCCGTCTCCCCAAGAGCTTCAAAGCTGTGATATAAAGTGAAGGCAGAGCCACGGGGCAGCGCCCACGTTCACCACCACTTCGGCCCCTGCTCCGTTTCCAAAGCAGAAAATGGCGCCCGCGGCCTGCAAGGTCTCTCCTCCAGCGGAGTCCAGACGGCCCTCGGGGCACTCTCTCTACTTCCTTGAGATAAACCCTTTGCTCCAAATAAAGGAAATAAAGGAAGCTGCCTCCGCTCCCCAGCCCTGGCTGCGGTGTTTTGAGAAGTCACGGACACTGAGCTATCTACCTGCAATTCCTTTTTATTCTTTGCCCATTTTAACGCTGGGTTCGATATGTCCCACTTGCCCTGATGAGCCTCCCTGGACCACCCTGGCACTCACGACACTCCTGTCCTAACCATGTAAAGTCGACGGATGTTCCCCGCGTCCTGCACTGAAGGGACACGTCTGCGTGTCAGACGCTGTGTTAGGTGCTGGGAGCATGAAGGAAAGACACAGGGTCCCTCAGAGGCTGAGAGAAGCGCACGTGGGGAGCCCTGGGGGACGAGGGAGCGGGGAGGCCAGGCAGGGGGAGTGGCAGGTCTACTGAGGAACTCTAGGCTGTGTCTTCAAGGGGGGCAGAGTTTTAAAGGAAGAAGAGGCTAGACAAGGAAGGGAGATGAGGAGGAGCGAACCGAGCAAAGGCGCCTTCTCCTCAGCATCGCTGCAGCTTGGGGTTCAAGGCTAAGGGGGCCCATGGTCCACGCAAGGGAGGGGCAGGCGGCAGCACTGCCTGGAACTGGGAATATTACAGCGAAGAGGCACTTCCACAACGACCATGTTTCATCACTGCCACATTCTGGAGCCATTGATTTGGCAATTAATCACAGACCGCCTGGTTCCTTAAGGTCTCCTGCATTTTGTTGTTGTTGTTGTTTTCACCCCTCTCCTGGACTATCAGCTCTCCGCAGGCACCCAACACCTTCTTTCCAGATGATTCCAGAAGGACTGGCACAGCTGCTTACACCCACAGACATACGACAACGTAGGTCTTAAGTGAAATTTTAGCGTGTGCTTTTGTCATTCAATCCATCGGCAGATAATTCTTAAGTCCTCACGTTCAGATGGTCCTTAAGGGCATGTATAAGAAGGGGCGTGAAATACAGGGAAGGTGGGGTCATGCTGGGAGCTCCTGGAGGGCCGGGTTAAGGCATGTGGAAGTCTCATGTAGAAGGGTTTTGAGCAGGGAAGTGATCGTGATGGAAGCACGTGCAGAAGAGACTACTCTGGCAGTAGGGTAGGCTGATGCAGCAGGGACTAGTACAGGAGGGGTTAACGAGCATTGCTTAGAGAGGTGAGAATTTTCCTACCATCTGCAGGGACACAAGGGCCTTTGCTTCCGGGCCACTTGGCCTTAACTTCGTTCCTGAGCTCTAGCACACCTAAGAGGGACCCTTGCTGATGCGGGTCTTTGCCTGCTTTTCTTCCCCTTCCCTTTATTCCTTTCTAATAATTAGTGAGCCACAGTTATATACCAGACACTGATTCAGAGATGTGAGTCTAATACCTAATATAGGGCAGAGGATTTCCCGAAGGAGGTGAAACAGGAGATAATCTTCAGAATGCGTAGGTGTTACCAGTACACAGAAGAGGAAGAGAGAAGGGCACATGCAAAGACACGGCCTAGGGCAAAGGAGCTGGGCTTGGGGATCCCCGGAGAGATGTGCTGGAACCTGGAAAAGGAGAAGCCATTAAAGGACTTTAAAGAGAAAGCCATTAAAGAGAAAGACAATTAGATTTACATTTTACCAAGATGGGTCTGGAGCCCGAAGGTAGTGGGACCCTGGAGTCGAAGAAAGGACAACAAACGGATGTGACAGACACAGAATGTCTAAGTCCTGGAAATGGAATATGGGTCGGAAAAGGGTGACTGAGAAAAGTCTTTGCAAAAGACCTTTAAAATGGATACCTTTCACACACGGGGGTCCAGCAACAGGTAACACATGCACTGCCGGATGCTGGCCACAAGGTGGCAGCAGCACACAGCCATTCTCAGGGCCGGCCCTCCCACGTTTGCAAAAAAACTGGGGACATTTGGTTTTGACCACCAGAAGTGCCTGACTCTTCTTAAGCTTTCTGGAAGAACGATTCTGAGTGATAAAAAATACTTGCCATTCTCATAGCTTAGTTTGCTGTGAAGTCATTTTGAGACATTTAGCTATTCAGGGTGAGATCTGACCTTGACCCCGTGAGATCTGACAAACATTTCACGTTTGTGACCTCCTTGCAAGATAGTCACACAACTTTAGTGCCCTCATCTCGTGTCTCTATCCCTAGACTGCTTGCTGGGTTAGCCCCCCTCAGATCTGTAATGCCACCGGCCAGTGGACCAGAGGGACCTCCCTTTGCCCGGGGGTCAGGGTCAGGGGCAGCTTTTAACGAGGTCGCTCTCCGTGGAAGACTGGATGCAGCCACCCATGGGCTCTCCCCCATGCAGGGCAGAAGAGCGAAGTACATTCTGGAAGGGCGCCACGGGCTTTGTAAGCTGGCTCCACAAACACGCTTTCCTCCCTCTGTAAACCTTGGAAGGCAGAAGCCGTGAAGTATCAACCGATTCGGGGGGAAGCAGCCTGAAAACTAGCGCTCTTCTTCCCTCTCAGTGGGGCTATTGTAAGGGCGCCCAGCTGAGCCCTCAGAGAAGCGTGCTGGGAGTCTGAACAGCGCAGGCCGAGGAGGAAGTTTCCGTGAAAGGGTTTTCATCCTGGAGAACCAGCGAGTAAAGAGCTCGGCCGCCACACTGAAGTCTGACAAGGGCCCTCGAGAGTGCAGGAAAACTGGCGAGTGCTGCTGGGGGTCCCCAGCAAGCGTGGGGGCCGCTGGGTCCAGGTCCGCGACCACGGCCTCCCTGAGCTGCGGCGCAGACCCGGCGGCCTGGCTTCACAGCCTGCCTGCTCTCAGCGGCCTCGTCTCCTCAACGGGGCAGGAGCGAGCCCAGGTACCCTGGAGAACCACCCCGGGGCACTCACGGGCCGGGAAGAGGGAAGACTCTGGAGGGAAGAAACCAGACTCTGACCTCCTGATTCCACCCCAACGCGTCCTGTACGTGTCATCTCTCCTACGTTCGACGGCCAGGGAGAGGCAGATGGAGCCTCCGTCGAAACGCTGACCGGTCAAGAAGCAGCTTGTGGAGAGCAGCTTTCCCACTTGCCTTGTTGCATGCAAAAGCCCGTGAGCTCTTCCAAGTGCTTCTGGAGAGGGCCCCTCCGCCCCAGACAGGACTCCTTCCCTCAGCTTCCCTTAAGCTGGACTTGATTAATCAACGCGCTGAAGTTTTTAGTTGGTACACGGCCAGTGGTTTAAATCAGCGCCCCGAAAGTTCGAAGAACCTCCCGGCAGAGGTCACGTTGCCCTCAACATTCAGGCCTGCTGGAATCATCCCACAGGAAAAGAGAAACAGAGCGAACCGTGTCCCCAGGCCCCGACTTCCGGGCGAAAACCATGCTTCTGAGGCAGAGAAGGGGTCCCCCTGCCACTGTGGGACACGGGGGCCACCCCCCGGAGGCCCTCTGCGGTAACACCACCCATTCGGGCTGTGTCGGGGGACCCTAAAAACCAATCCCACAACGTGGGCTTCAAAGCTACTCCTTTGTCAAGTCAGCAGCCCACCAGGCCTCATGAATATTCTGCAGTAGATGCGGAAGCCAGCGTTCCCCACTGGATTAGAGCAGAGGCACTTACCGCTGAACACCCCGCTGCAGTGACTCTCGGGCGGGGGGCGGCGGGAAACAATGCTTCCAAGCAGCCCTGAAGCGCTAAAAATATCTCTGACTTCTCCTTTCATCTGTCTGGTCACTGTCCCAGACGCAAGCTCAGCACCGCCTGGTCCACCGGACCTGCTGAACCGCCGTCTACCTCCACTTGTGGACAGAGACAGAGCATTCCCCGGGCGGGAGCGCGATGATGCCACAGATGACCAACAGGGCAACGTCGCGCTCAGACACAGCTGTTGGAGAGAACGGCTTCAGACGGGCATCGCAAGAAAACTTGGAAAGTAGGGTCCTTTTTATAAGAAAAAGGAAAAAAGGGGAGAGAAAAAAAGGATGGATTACTTTCCCTCCGAGCCGGTGATAACAGCTCACTCCAGAGTTCCAGCTCAGGGTTCGCTCTACAAGTTCCTAACGATCCTCCAGCAAATGAGATCTTATATAGGGAAACTTGTGCGTAATGTGCCTGTGGACAAGCTGCTCTGACCTCCTCCTGCGGCTTCAAAGATATCCTGCTCTATTGCATAACCCCTAGCCTTGAAAAAAATCAGCTTTTCCTGCCAGCAGCTTCGCTGCATCCACCTGTCCCTACAGGTAGTAAAAGATTAGAAAGATCAGAACCGCAGTGTTTACACAACACTTTCCAGAGCTCTCTTCCTTCTAGCCCCCACTCCACCCCCAAGTTCAAAGTTCACTTCTTCTAAACGAGGGGCAGAGGTGGTTCACAGGGGACACAGGTTAACAGTGAAGGAGACGCAGGCTTGCTACCAGACCTCCCCACCCCCACACCCCACCGTGTCACAGGTGGGGGGCGGGTCACAGGCAGAAGGGAGGCCCTGGGGACCCGGCCAGCACCACAGCAGGGGAGGGGAGAGGGGCTCTGAGGCAAGCAGGCCCCGAGGCCATCCAGATGCTCACTTGGGATCCCCAAACTTGCGGAAGTCTAAAATTAGAAAGGGGGCCCTGATGATGGTCCCTGAGGAAGCAGATTCAGGGCCTGCAGGGGATGACCTTCCCCAGCACCGCAGGGGGAGTGGGGAGGGGGCAACTCTGCAGGTTTCACTTTTCAGAAGAACCAAATTGTGTTTCTCTTCCTACCGCCTTGCTGTGTTCACCACCCAGTTCTTTAGCTCACAAGACCCGTGTGTGGGAGCCACAGTGGAGCGAACCCCCTCCATTTAAAGTCATTTTATAGCCCCCGGGGCCTATTTTTCATGCTTTTTAGCACCTGAAATGGCTCCTGGTTTCAAGTTCACCAAAATCTGCTTTCACTATTATGTCCTTATTCCCCCTGACAAGGGACACTAACAGAAGAGGAGCATGGCAGGCAGTCTCTTGGGGATGAGGGCTTTCCTGAGAGCCTGGGGGATGCCCTGGGCTGGGGACTTAACAGGGGTTATGAAGAGACCCCAGGAGACTCCCGAGATGGATGCTTCCCAGAGCAGAGGCAGACCAAACGGAGGGGCTGTAGCTGCTCGCCCCTCCAACCCTCATCTTGGGCCACACCTGCTGTCTTCTTGATCCCCAAAGGCCAAACACGTCCCCACTCCAGAGCCTTCCAAATGTGCCGTTCTCTATGTTCAGAAACTTGACCCCCAACTTCTCCACCCACACACTCCTTTCCCAACCTTTGGCTCCCACCTTAGAAATTAACTCTTCAGAGAACCACTCAAAAGGGAGCCCCCTCCTTTCATCTTAAAGCACCTTTTCCCTCACAGCTTGCAGCCTGAGGGTATTTTGGTTTTGGTTTTTTTGTTTTTTGTTTGTTGTTGTTGCTTTTTTTTAAGCCCACTCTTCTGGGCACTTACTTGGCTTCCATGACTGAACAGAGACCACGCTTATTTTTTTAATCCCCACCACCATCATCATCACCCTGGTGCCAACCAGAGCCTGGCACCAAGGGGGTGCTCACGAGAGCCCTGACGAGGCAATGAACAGTGACACGAGCTTTCTCCGAACTCCCTGAGCTGCTTTGATCTCTGAATGGCCTAGAGGAGGTCCCTCTAACCATAGCTCCGGTGACCTGCCCCCACTTCCCTCACACCCAATAAAACCATAATAAATGCTGGTGTATCTTCCGACTGCAAATAACCAGGTATAAAAGGAGAAGTTTATAACGGACACTCCCAAACAACTGCTGAAAGGATTTATGAACTTGGCCTGAGTTCTACGGTCAGGGCAAAAATTAACTTCTCCATGAAATTAAAAATTCCTCCCTTGGCCACAGTGCTGGGAGCACTTAGACCAGAGCAGAGCTGAAGATGAAATTCTGAATTTTGCAGCTTAGGAAATGCTGCCCCTGGTCGCTCTCCCTCCCTCTAATTGTGTCCTATTCCTTGGGCTACCTGCTTGCGGGAATGATGCAGGCCCTGTCTCCCAGGTAAGTCATTCCCATCTGGTTCTGTGTGTCCAAAGATGCTGTCAGCTCCCTTGCGCCCACTCTGGTCCCCCACAGGCCTGTGCAGAACACCCCCGTCTGTAATGAAGATTTGTTCAAGGTTTAATCACAACGCCCCTCCAGCCAGCAATCTCTCTACAGCCTCTTGCGTGCCAACCCAGTCAGCCCCCAACTCACATCCTCTTGTTGACTTTCTCACTGCCCGGGGGACACACATCTCCTACTCGATTCACTTCTCACTCCCCAACGCCCCTTGAGCTTACACAGTCAACACACTCAGGGACTCCATCTGAACTCTGGCTCTCCACTTCTCCAAAAAAGCTCAAAGCCCAGGGAAGGAAGAGCTTCAGCCAGCCTGGGCTGAATACAAACAAGAGATTCACCACCAGCACCTTGAAACTTGGAAAGAATCCATCCCGTGTCAGTGTGAGGCTCTCACTGGGGTCTCTGGGAGGTAGGAAGATGCCAAGAGGGAAAGGGACAGAAATTCAAGTCTGTCGATTCTCCCTTTGGATCTTGCTGGTTAGGATAAGAATGATATTGCCTTTTTTTTTTGAGATTTTTGTTTATTTGAGAGAGAGTGCGCATAAGTGACAGCAGGGGGAGGGGCAGAGAGAGCAGGGAGCCTGACTTGGGATGACAGAGCAGGGAGCCTGACTTGGGATTCGATCCCAGGACCTGGAGGTCATGACCCGAGCCAAAGGCAGACACTTCACCGACCGAGCCTCCCAGACACCCCAAGGATGACACTGCTTTTGTTAGAGATTCTAACACCTGTTTTACCTAGAGGTGATATCCACACGGTACGTTAGAACATAAGATCTGGGGTCAGAAGACGGAGGCTCAAATCCAGTCGTCCCCACTCACCCACAGTTTCACTTTCCAGCTGCCCAGGGTCTCAGTGACCTGTGGTCACCCACAGTCTGGGAGCTGATGATCTTCCTTCTGACTTATCACAAGGTCAGTGATAGCGGAAGGCTATGGCACATTGCTTCTGTCATTCACCTCACTGTATCTCATCACAAATCCATTTTATCACCTCACGTCATCACAGTAAGGGTGAGTACAGTACAGTAAGCTATTTTGAGAGAAAGATACATTTATATAACTTTTACTACAGTAATTATAATCATTCTACTTCACTATTAGTTATGGTTGTCAATCTCTTATTCAGCTTCATTTATAAATTAAACTTTATCATAGGTATATAGGAAAAAACAACTTATAGGGTTTGGCACTATCCAAGGTTTCAGGCATCCCCTGGGAGGGGGCGGTCCTGGAGCATGCTCCGCCACCAGGAAGCGGGGACCACCGTACTGTGTATACGCACCAGGGTAAGCAGGTATTTCCAGCTTAGTACAATGGGGATTAAGAAATCTACTCCCCAGAGCTGCTGTGAGGATTCAGGAAAATAACGTATACCAAAGTCCCTTATAATCCATAAATATTAGACACTGTGCTAGTTCCCATTGTCACCAAGTATGTCATTTCTATCTCTCGCTCATTCAAACACTTGCTGACTGTCTGGCATCGTCAGGCACCGTCTTCTGGGTCAGGGTATTCATCCAAAAGTAAACCGTACCCCTGCTAGCTCTTACGGTGCCAGTGCCAATCAGGGAGGCCAGATAAGAAACAGGAAGTTAGAGCCTCGTATGTACGTGCACAAAGGGTAAGCAGAGGGTGCTGTGGAAGCAAGCGGGGGCACCAGACCCGGTCCTGGGCAGTCAGGGGAGGCTACCTGGAAGAAGGTTCATTTGAAAGGAACAATAGTGGTTGGATCGGAAGGGAGGAAAAGAAAAAGCTTCCATGCAACAGGCAATCATGAGCAGCTCCATCTGGCTGGTCCAGAGAGCACTGCAGAGGGGTAAAGATGGGGGGAAGGGGGAGTGTCAAGAACAGAGAGCAGAGCACGAAGGGCCTCTGTGCCACGTGGTGGAAGGGCAGCCTTCCCGGATGAGACGCTCTGCAGCCAACTCCGCAACAAGCATTTCACAAGACAACAGATTCTGTTGTTCAGTGGGCCTGAACCTACTGGAAGGCACAAGGTTAACAAGCTTCTGTTCCTTTCCAAAAAGGAAAGAAAAAGGATTCCATCACGGGCCATAACCAAGTTGGTTCGTTCAGCACTGGGATAGCTGCTTTGTTAATTCCATTTTTTGGACATACTCGAACCGCCAGCACATTGGGCTGGAGCCCCGGGGGTGGGCTGTGGTTCTACACACCACTCGTAACAAGCTGTAACCAGGTGATCCAGGACAAGCTACGACACCAGCATGCCCAGGGTTGGGGGATACACCCGAAAAGATAACTGACCACATGTGGCCCCAAAGGATAAAAATGCCTCCCAAACAGGAAAAGCCCAGGCTCAGGAGCCAGACTGCTGTGATCTGAACCCTGGCTCCCCCACATACTTGCTGCATCGTCTTGGGAGAAAGGACCGATCTTCTCCGAGCCTTAGTTTTCCATCAGAAAAGTGGGTATGATGAGAGCACCCGCCTCGCAGGATCATTTATCCAAACCGACGCACAGTGCTCAGCCCACAGTGCGGGCTCCTGCTGCTACTGCCGTGTCATGGCGAGCCCCCCGGGTTGGGACGCGTCTGCTCACGCCTACAGCCGATGTGAGTGAAAAAGGGCAGAATGAACACAGAAACAAGTGGTCCCTGTCAACCCTGACCCCAGAACACGGGTGCCACGGGAAATGCCACAGGAAATGCCCCGGCAGTGTGCTGGCCTTCTGGATCAGTCACGGTCAGTACAGACTCGGTCAGAGCTCACGGACACTGTCTCACCAGAGGAGAGATCCTTCAGCTTCAAAGGAGAGCGCTCGAGGCTCAATCAGCCCATGAGAAAGGCTGCACTAGAAAATACTCCTCGTCGACCCAACACATTGTTTCTGGGCCCAGTGTTGACCTTTTTTTTTTCTTTTTTAAAGATTTTTGTTTTGTTTGGTTTTTTAATTTATGTACTCGACAGAGAGATAGAACCCAAGCAGGCAGAGGCAGAGAGAGAAGCAGACTCCTGCTGAGCAAGGAGCCCGACACAGGAATCGATCCCAGGACTCTGGGATCATGACCCGAGCTGAAGGTAGACGCTCAACCGACGGAGCCACCCAGGCGCCCCATGTGGATGTTTTAAAAAACCCTTGATAGTGACACCATGGTGCGTTTCATTTGAGCTATCTTAGATGTTCAAGGATGTACCTCAAATACCTCGTGTTTTCCTTCCTAACCTGTTAAGTAATCCCACTGCCTGTGAATATACCCAAACTATGTTTTAATATAAACTCATCTTAAAGCTATTTATATTTTTGGTGTGTTGACACCTTTGCAGACACCAGGTTCCACACGGGCGTGACTCACTTGTGATGTGGCCTCCTCAGGACTTTGAGGGGTAACATACTGGGATCTGGTAAATTAACTTCATACTCACTCTGTAGCATTTATGATCTCACAACCTTCTGTCCTGCAGATCTAGCCTGGAAGCGAAATTTTAAAGGGAGCTGCGGACTGGGGAGATGATTCAGAAACCCGGTGCAGAGCATGGCAGTGACTGGTGGGAAGGGTCAGCCTTCCTCACATTTTAACGGTAAGGAAAATAACAGGTTACGGGAGCGCTTTCCAACTACCCTCCCTTGCTCCCAGCAAGGAGAACGCCAAGAAACCCAGCCCGTTAGCACCGGGGGATCTGCAGTGTGATAAGGCAGCCCTGGGCTGGGAGCAGGTACCATGGTGGGGCTCCTCTGGGCCGGAAAGGGGGCCACAAGTAAGGATGGGGGGGAGCTGCTTCTCAAAGACAGGGTAACCGCAAACGGCTGGGCAGGTGTGGGAAGCAACAAGCTGACTCTTGCTGGAGGACAAACACTTGAGAGGGAACAGCGGCAAGAGAAAAACGCAGTTTATTTCATCGTTTTTTCTGAAAATCATTCAGGGGCGCCTGGGTTGCTCAGTAGGTTAAGTGGTGAAGCGTCTGCCTTTGGCTCAGGTCAGGATCCCAAGTCCTGGGATGGAGCCTCACGTCTGGTTCCCTGCTGAGCAGGGATCCTGCTTCTCTCTCTATCTCCCACTACTGCTCCCTCTGCTTGTGTGTGCACGCTGTCAAATAAATATAATCTTTTTAAAAAAAAAAAAAGAAAAAAAAGTCATTCACTCAAAGAGGATGCCTCTTTTAAATACTGATGTTATAAAATACCAACTTAGGTTATGTTAAGTTTTTTTTGTGAAGCTATCCTTAAATGCCTAAGCAATGAAGCTGGCTAGTCTTCTAAAATCCCACAGCATTGCTCACTAAGGGCGAGGAATTTAGAACAAAGGTGACACCAGACCACCACAGAGTGAGTCTCCTGGAGGTCAAGGGGGAACGTGCTTGGTAAGCAGCTAGTCAGCGAATCGGGCTTCCTGTGAGTAAGGCTTCCTCTGAATGATCTGGGGAAGGCCCCCTCAACCCTTGCACAGGAGCTAACAGCTTTAACATCCCAGCCCCAGGGGCCAGGTCTGGAGAACTTGAACTTCATCAGTAGGCCTACCCTGGAAAGTATTAATCAGAGAAACTGAAACAAACAAACAAAAAGAACGGTTTTCCCAGATTTCTGAGAAAGGTGTGGATCCTGACCTACAGTCAATGTTCTAGATTAAAATCACAGATTTTCAATAAAGAAAAAAAAATGTTCTCCACGATCTCATAAAATCAACTTATTTTACAAATAGGAAACTGAGGCTCAGATAGCAGGGAGGAAAACCCAGTACAAAAATTAAACCACCATTTATGTCTAGTGGCGGCCAAAGGCCAGTCTTTATCAGGATCTGCATTTTCCGTTCAGCTGGGTGTACGCGCCACTATGAGGCAGATGTTGGTAGGTCAGTCTACTGTTAAGACACAGCTGCAAACCCATCTCTAAGCCTGGGACGCTATCAGTCCTCCAAAACTCATGGGACTTTAGGGAGCGCTTCCATTAGGCTGGGAGAGGTGATTAAGCTCCTTGACATTAAGGTTTGACCTAATCACCCACAGTGAACCAGGGACACTCGATGCCACACGCCAGTAGAGGTCTGAAGTGATGGGCTGCCCAGGGCAGAGCAGTCTCTATGCTAAGGGATCCCAGGGCAAAGCCCGACGATGGCCACTTGGGAAGGTGACCTGACTCTTTCAAACCCTGCTGCGCCCAGGCATCCCCCTTGCTGGCTCAGATAAGGCCCCCTCATCAGACCTCTACAAGCCTCTCGGTGCCTACTGTGCGCCCTCCTCTCTTAAATGTACTCTTCAGCTCCAACCAAAGGAACAGAAAGCAAGTCTCTTGCATATGGGAAGATGGAACCCTTCCTAGGGAGTAATGTTTGCAAAACAAATTTATCACGTGAATAATCATCATAAGCCTTAAAAATCAAACTGTATTCATAGAATTAGAGGACCAAAACATAGCTTGGAAAGCAGCTTCCCTCGGTATGTATTATCAGACCCACTACTTTACTGTACTGATATAAAGAGCTGAAAGTTTCCTGGAAATCAAACCTACAAATTAGAGGAAAAAAAAAAAAAACCCAGAATGAAAGAAAATGTCTTTGATATGCCACTTGAAATCAAATCATGATTCAGGAGTTTTAAAAACTGTCACATGAATAGGTAAATGATAAAGGTGAAAAAAATGGTAAAATAGTAACTGTAGAATCCAGCTGAGGTATAGGTGGGGGGTTCACTGTGAAATTTTTTCAACCTTACTGTATACTTGAGGCTTTTAATAATAAAATGTTGGGAAAAAATATTATCACACCCTCCACTCAGGTACCAGTATTCCCCAAATTTCATGGGCTCTTACAGTTAGATGTAATGGTGAAAGGTCTTGAAGAATAAAATAAACAAAGCACTAAAAATTAACTGGGGAAAGACGAGTGACTCCATTAAGGATACTGGGGGACTGACTACGTGAAAAAAAAAGATTCCTTTACACCTTACTTCTAATTTGGTGAGCTTCATACAAAAAATGAAATTATTTAAAAAAAATCAGAAGACTATCTTCTAACTTCTCGGTAGGAACCTAAGCCCATGTTAACAGTAGAGTCACAGAGGAAAAAAAAAAAAAGACAAAAATCACTTAATTAGAACGTAAATGTTCTGTGTCACCAAAGAATCAAAAAATTTTAAAAAATCAAAGAAGCTGAGAAAAATATTTGCCCAAATAGCACTAACATTCACAAACTTGCCCCTCAAATAAATGATAAGAACAATTGCACGTTGACAGAAAAGTTGATAAGGGACACGAACAGAAATTTACAAAAAGAAACGATGGATTCACAAACCCAGGAAAAGGTTAACCTTTCCTGGAAGCAACTTCAGAATGCCATGTGTTTAGCACAGAGTGGGACGCCATTACACAGCTGCCAAGGGGCGCCTGAGTGGCTCAGGCAGTTGAGCATTTGACTTCTGATCTCAGCTAAGGTCTCGATCTTAGGGCTGTGAGTTCAAGCCTCATGTTGGGCTCCACACTGGGCGTGGCATTACTTAAAAAAAAAAAAAAGCTGTTGAATAAATGAGCCAAAAATAACGTAACATTTTTCTGTACAAGGTAATACTTGGTATGGACGAAGATATGGCAGGAGGGCCATTTCATTCATGGCTAGAATGCGGGTAACTTGTTAATAAGCTTTCTAGGTAACAATTTGGCCAGGGTTATCAAGAACCTTTAAAAAGTTTAATTCTGGGGTGACTGCATGGCTCAGTCAGTAGAGGATGGGACTCTTAGTTTCAGGGCTATGAGTTTGAGCCCCAGGTGGGGCATGGAACCTACTTAAAATGAGAAGAATAAATACAAAGTTTTAATTCTTTCAACTTAATAAACTCACTGCAAAGAATCGATCCTAAGAAAGTTATGTTCATTGGCTATTTAATATTAATATATTATTATATTATATTAATGTTACCAATGTTTTATTAATATAGGATATTAATATTATTACATCATTTAAATATATTTTTATGAGAACTATCCAAGATTCATGTATTTAAAAGGATCATTATTATAATGTACAACTGGCTTTTTAAAAGAAAAAGGAAGATCTGGGCACCTGGGTGGCTCAGTCAGTTAGGCATCGGACTCTTGATTTCGGCTCACATCATGATCTCAAGGTTGTGAGATCGAGCCCCAGTCAGGCTCTCTATTCAGCAGGGAGTCTGCTTGTCTCCCTCTCCCTCTGCCCCTCCCCCTGCACGTGGGCATGCATGCATTCTCTCTAAAGAAAAGAAAATGAAGCTAACTAAACATTCCCCCCAATTCTGCACTGTTAAAAATGTTTTTAAAGCATTTTAAGCACTTGGGAGAAAAATGCTCATTTAAGAAATGGGATATGAAAGTTCCTACAAAGAATGATGCTAATTCCGTAAACTGTGTGTGTGTGCAGGAAAATACTGAAAGGAAATACATACATATGTTGGGTGACGGGATCAGAGATCATTTACATTTCTTCTTTATACGCTTTCATATTTTAAACAAGTTTTACTACACGTTAAGTTAGAAAAAACAAATACCATACAAAAAGTTTGGAGGAGTGATCCACTGCTTTAGAAACACGTCTCACACAGGTCAGGACCACCAGTAAGATAATGACTTCGAGCGGGACCTCGGGAAATCCATACAAACCACTGGCCACTCTCCCGGTCTCCCACACGCCGGCCTGTCGGTGCGCACTCTGCCACGTCCAAACACTCCCTTACCTTCCCTCAGACCTGCTTCTCCTCTGGTGTTTCATCTCGTGGTGAAAGGCACCCCTTCACCACCTCAGCCACCATCCTCATGTCTCTTCTCCCCTTTCTCGCTCACTAACCTCCCCCTGAATCCACTGTCCTGGGCCGCCGCCTCGTCGTCTTCTCTACTGGAGGACTCCAGCTGGGGCAGCTTCTCGCTGTCCTGCCTCGCCTGACCTGGCCCGGTGGACCACCTTCCCCTCCCGGACAGAGGCCTTCAGGCAGACGGCGAGTGATGCCGCGGGCCTGTTGTCAGGGACTCCCCTCCCACATCACCTTCTCTTCGTGTGCCCCTACCACGCCCTCCACTGGACCTCGCAGCCTCTGCGGCTCAGAGCCTTGCTACGATGCTTGCCTCCCCTGTCTGGCTAACTCCTTTGAAGGCTGTCCCGCAGGAGTCCATCAGACATGACCTTCATCAGGAAGCCTCACAGAAAGGGGCTAGGTGCCACCCGGTCCCACAGCGTGCCGATCTTGTGCAACCTCAGGACTAACCGTACACTGTGATCTGTGTGTTTGCACCTTGGCCTCCTTTCCCAGAATGTGAGCCCCTAGCAAAGTAGAACCTCAGTGTTTGTTGAATGAATTAAGAAATGTTTCCACCATCTCAGACAAAGTAGACAGAGTTAGCCTATTCTCATCGTGGGAAAGATCTCAACCCAAGATTTCCTCACTTCCCTCAGCTCACCACTCATCTAACTGGATCACCGTCGCAATTGAGGTCATCTTTCTGATCTATTCATCAGCCAACAAATTTATTTATTATAGACCTTATGTCTTGACAGTGTTTCTTTGGTTTTACTGGAATCCATCTGCTCCCGCCCATCCTATCAAAGAAGTGTTACCAACGTCCCCACATGGGACACTCATTTAAAGCTCTGCCATTTACTGAAAGCAAGGCAGTGTGTGAGCCACCAGGGATATAAAGATAAATCAGACTCTTACTACTCAAAGACCATTAGCAAGAAATCCCTTAGCCTTTTTCAGGCTGGAACTCTGAGGCACTTTATCTTTTGCTGGAAGGGTGTACGACTTCTGCGGCTGGTGGATCTGCTCTTTGCAATTCCCCAAAATCTTTTTTCAAATGTGACTCAGTTGGACACAGTAATGAGTGTGACTAATGCCAGTCTTGTTTTCTTACTCTTCTATGTCATACTTCTGTTAATACACCCAAGATTCATGTCTATTTTTTTCCACAACAGCCTTACAGTACTGTCCTGAATTTACTTGATGGGCATTAAATGGTGGTTTTCTGTACTCAACTGAACTACCTTCCATCTATCCCGACCGGACTTCTTGTGCTAATGGAGACTCATTCTCCAGTTGGTTACAATTGTTTTCAATTACATGTTTGGAGTTCGGATGATTTGTAGTCCTGTCTAATTTGGTAGCGTACACAATGGAAAAGGAAAAAGAAAGAAAAGAGATTTCATTATGTATGAGAAAAACTCGCTGCAACTGTTAACCGTGAGACTTAAAGTTTCTACCAGAATTCATGATGTACTCTACAGATTTCCTGGTTAAATGCTTAGGGAATCCCAGGGTATCTGTTTCAAGGTTCTGAGAATATTACCCATTCTCTTTATTTATTTAATATTAGTCACCTATTTTTGCCACCTTTCCTCCTTTTTCCTAAGCATTGTTCCCTACCTCTCCAGGCCCAGCTAGCAAACAGAGAATGATTTCTTTCTGACTTGGGATTCCTCCGCTTTTAAATCTGAGTGTTTGCTGGCAAGCTCACAAATGAGAGAATCACACCTGGCTTTGGGCTGGTGTCCTTAACCTGGGGAACACAGATGAGCCTTAGTGAGCTGCAGATACCCCCCAAAAGGCAGGCAAATGTTTGTGTATGAATGTGGCCAAAGGATTCATGGCTTCTACCATAATCTCAAAGGGGCCCAACACCCCAACAAGCTCTCAGGCACTCAGCCGTAATAAAGCAGTACACTGACATAGCAGCGACAGAATGACTGAGTCAACTCTCTGCCATGCCATTTCCAAAGAGAAAGAGAAATTCTACAGTAATTATACATTAAGCATCTTTTGCATTAACAGAGACCATGACTTAAGGGTGTGTGACTTGGGAATCCAGCACATATAAAATAACACAGAGACAATAATCGAACCCTTCTGAGTATCCATCACTTCCAGTATCTGAGTTTCTACTTCTCACAAAGTTTGACCCCCTTTCTTTGTCCTCTTTTGCTACCTCCAGCTTAGCTGGTAACATTGATTTAAAACCCAGACATCAGGAAATCAGAAGTTTCTCTGCACATAAAGGTTACTAACCAAAAACATGTATCTCTCACCAACTATCAATGACTGTATTATAATTTTTGCTAGAAGGTACTGTTATCTTCCATACTTGTGTTTTAAAGAACATCACAAAAAAAACCACTACAAATATGTCAAAATCAAAACTGCCTTCAGACAATAAGCTGCAAAACTGAATGTATCTCAGCTCATGACTTCTACTGTCATCTGTAGGATGTGCTAGCTATGGTTATCACCACATCCAGAGTATTTTCTACAGGTCAATGTGAAACCCAGCATGAACGGGTCAGGAAAAGACACGCTCTAAAAGCTTATCCTTCGACGAAATGCCATTTAGAAATTTAGAAGCAAGAGCCAGTGAAAATCAGGAACTGCCGTCATCTGTACTCACCACTGCGCAGGACACAAAGGATCCCCAAGTCAGGCTGGACCTGTCCTGGAAGGAAGGGATTGAATTCCATTAGGAGAGCAGACAAGCAGAGACAGCGAGTGGCAACACCACCTTTCTCCAGCTCCTCTTATTTGCAGACACACAGATTTTGGAATCTTCCAGGACTAACAATGAAAACCACACTAGGTTGTTTTCCCAATTCCTATGAAATGAGTCAGTAGGTCAAACAACTTCTCCACTTGGGAGAGAGAACAATTCCTTCAGCTGCACTCACTGTTTCCAGGGAGGGTACTCCCTCCCTGCGCCCCCTGGATCAAAGCGTGGCCACAGGAAGCCACGGAGCACCCACCACGTGAGCCACGTCACAGGGACTGCCGGGAGGTTAGTCTTCTTCATGGGACAGTTTCTCCTCGGGAATATTTAGGAGGACAAAAATCCAGTGAGGAGGAAGATGTGGCTGAATTCTCTTCATTGAGAAGGAGTTGGCATAAATTTTTCTCTGCTGAGACCGAGGAGTCATTTACTTGTATCTCCTAAATATTAGAAGAGCAGTAACTGGACCTCAAAAAGCACCCCCCGCAAACCGTTCCTGCTGTAAAATAGCCTTTCCTCCTCAAGAAGGACTGCATTACTCAAAAAATCCAATGATTATTCAATCAATCCACATTCTGAAAAACCCTTCCCAGGCTTCCGTGAGTCCCACTGTTCAGACCCTTAAATCAGATAAAGCAGAAGTATTTAAGAGCTTGCTAGCAGTCTTTTGAATCCACAACTCGAGACCATGAGCACTGGTGCAGCTGTCCTCCTGGGACTCTACTACCTACTCACCGGAGAGAACCTTTCTTGTCGTTAGCGACCTTCTGCGTTGGAAATCACCAGCGCCCCGCAGTGCGTCCGTAGTTCTGAGAACTCACACACATTCAGGCAAGTGCACGGACGTGTGTCTCTCGATACAGGTACGCAGGTCTTCTGTGACAGTTCTTCCGTCGGAGACTGGAAATACTTTTGCTTTCTCTATCGAGAGTACTTTCTTTCCTTTTCAAGAAGAGGTTTCGTTTTGATCTTGAGAAATTCTGATAAAACCACCAACTGAAAACCTGCCATTATAAGCGAGGGATTTCACAACGTTCATTCCAGAAAGACGGTGGCTGTTCATTTCTGGAAGTGATTCACTGCGAAAGAATCGCTGTTGGCGGCGGAGGGAGCGTTCACTTGTAGAAGGCAGCCTGCCCTCCGAGCAGAGAGCGGAGCCCTCAGACCCGGCAGCCACGTGCCTTGCTGACCCCATCGCAGCTCCCTGAATCACCGTCCCTGGAGATGACACGCAATGACCAATTTCCTCTTCTAAACTCCCTCACTGTACAAAAAACCCCCTCGGTCTACACACCCTGAATTAATCCTCTGCTAGGGTGGAAATGTGCAAATAAATCTGGGGAGAGCTACAGCCGTCTTCTCCACCTGTCAACGCTCAGTCGCTGGCAAGTAACCAGCATATGGATACTCACTTCCTGTGAGTATTTCTAAAAGAGCTTATGATATTTCCTTTGGGGGGGGGGGAAGCAGGGAGAAAAGCAACGTAGGGAGAAGTAACTCCAACAAAACTAAAAGCATGCAATGTGATCACTGTTTACCAGCCACGCCTAATTTTAATTTGGTTTCTCAACCCCTGTGTAATTAAGACAGCCAAGAGAACAGCATCAGGAGAAAAAAGAAGAAGGGGAGGAAAAAAAAAAAAAAAAGACATTTCACAAATGCTTAGACCTTCAGTGCGCGTGACCAGAAAAGTAATTTTAGGATTCGAGTGAACCAATCTGAAGCTGGTGAGAGCATTAACCCTTCAAGGAAAGAGAAAGAGTTCTTTCCACTTCTCCCCCAAATTTCAAATACGGAAATCATCTCCCCCCCCACACTGGGCACAGAGACACTGAAGGCACAGGCTCCGAGTCCCAAGTGGAGGGTCTGTGAAAAGAAAGAAGTTTTTCAGATTTGTGTGTGAAGGGGGCAGTTAATAGTTATTTATAGGACTCGTCACATTTACAGGGCGGGCATGTGGCTTTCACAGCAGAGCACCCTTGGAAAACGGGCCACGATGGGCTCAAATAGAACTTTCTGTATTTCTCTTGGTGTTGGCCAAACCTGATCACTTATGCCAGAGAAGACTAGAATTTCATCACTGCGCAGATTGAGGAGGATTGTTTTTATCCCACCTTGGAGAGGATCAGTGGGGACCGAGTTCACTTTCTGAGGGGACTAGCATTCTGCTGAAAGAGAAGCTTAAAAAAAAAAAAAAATACTGCCCTTTATTTCCAGGCTATTAATGTGCTTCTGTCTTAGGTGGAAATGGTGGGAGGGGGAGCTCGTGAAGGTAGGAGGGGAAAAACAGAAGCTTCCACTTGGGGCAAACGGGAGGCTGAAGGCCAACGAATCAAATGCAGACACACAGCCAGGACACAGCAGTTTTGGCCCTTCATTTCTGACAAGGTAACACCTGGCCACTTTCACCCCGACTCCTCTATTTCTCATTTTTGAGTGCTCAAGATAAACATGAAGATATACACGAAAATTTTTAATAAAGCCAACTGTATTTTATACTATGGAAGGAAATTTTCACCCATGTGCTATGGATTTAATCGTTGCCAAACTGCTATTTTCAAAAGAATGGTATGGGAACCGCTCACACAGTATGAATCCACTCTTCAAATTGAGAGTGAGTGAAAACAGCACTGATAAGTGGTATGAAGAATTTAATTTGCACCAACAACCCTACACAACAGTCACCCCTCCGCTCTCACTCCCACGACCTTGTGAACCTCCCCAGTGGCAGGAGGAACACTCTATAAAATATCAAAAGAACAGCAGGAACCTATCTATTGTAAGGACAGCAGTTTTAAATACCTACAATTCCAAAAAATCCTATCGCTTCTGGGCTTGGCGCTTCTGGGCTTGGCGAGCGGAAAAGCAATGATTAGAGGCCTGACATCTACTCAAATATTAGTACCCCTAATTTCCTCACTTACTGAAAAGTCTGCTTCCCTCTCCCACTGGGTCATGGTCACACACATGCCCACAGGTCTCAAAGCTTCTGTGCACTTTGTTCCTGTTTCAGATCATGCTTTATAGGAAAGTTCCTCTCTTAAGGCCTGTGAGGTCAACGCAGACGGTTTGAGAAGAGAAAGGAAAAGCAGAGCAACAAAGAAGATCTGAACTACGTGCTTGGGGGGCGTCGAGGGGACAACAGACAGAACATGAGCCCAACAGATGTGGCCAGCGCCAAGAAGCTGCGGCCTGTTAGGACATCCTGGGCACTGTGGGGGCTGAGAGGGTGACTTCTCAGGTTGGGTATTTTGAACGTGACTGAACTACAGAGACTACCGAGGTCTGGCTGCTGTGCTGTGGACATGGCTCAGGGGCAAATTTACAGATTCTGTGTTCCCTCTCCAGACCTCTGGGCCTGCTGTCCTCCATCCCCATCCCATTCTCCCCAAACAAAATAAAACCCTGTGACAAATGTTCTCTATATTTGACCTGACTCCAAGCTTTCTTTTAAGCAATCCGAAGGAGTGCACTCTTCAGTGGCACTTTTCTAGAAAGGAAGGGGGGGTGTGGCCTCACGTGGGAAGGGCACCACACTACAGGTAATCAGAGGGCCCATGTTTTGAGTCTTGGCTCCTCCTTTGGCTACGCTTTGCTCTGGTCCAGATCACTCAACCTCCTTAAGTCAGTTTAATCATCAGTGTTAAGAGCATAATGACAGGCAGGGCTGGCTCAGACACTACCAGGAGCTAGACACAGACCTGCTCATTAAACTTTCACTGCAACCCCAAATTCCATTACTGTCCATTACAGACAAGGAAACTGAGTCCTGGGGAGTTTAGGGATTTGACCAGGATCATGCAATCAGTAGGTGGTAAGGCCAGCATTCAAAACCAGGGAGCCCAGCCTTGACCACTCTGCTCCGGAACCTTCCATCAGGATGTATGGCAGTCACACCAGGCTGAGGTGTATGTGGAGTAACACAGCACTTAACTTAGGAAACTACCTTGTAAGTTATGCCTGGGGCAGATTTGTCATCATGCCTCACACAAATATTTTCTGCAGAACTTAGAAGAAATTAAGGACAACGCCGTATTGATAACTCGAACACATTCGTGTGTCCTTGAGAACAGCTCTGTATCATCAGCAAGTTACTCTGCAAAATCTGTGATATGGAGTTTTAAGACAAGAAGTATGTAGAGACCGTTCTCCATCAGTGTGGTTAAGGGAAGGTCAACGTCACAGGGTTAAAGCTGGACTCTCCATCCAGTGAAGCTGGGAGTGGTACTGCGTCACAGCCCACGGGGGCTGGGGGTGCACATGGAACTAGGAGACCCTTCAGGGGCATTTTCATCTGATTGACAGGCCTCGGTCCATCCATGTGATGGGCGTGTTTGTAACCCTGTTCTCAGAACAAGCACCAGTTACAAACTTTCTTCTGACTACAAGCTCCTCAGACTTGAGGAGGAAAAGCGAAAGATGAGAAAAATCTTTTCTTTCCATTACTACTATTACTATGATTACTATTATTTTAAGTCAGGGAAAAACGAGGCTCCCATTAAAGGTCTGCCTATGAGGAATATCACTGAAGTTTTACCCAATTCTTTTTTTTTCTTTAAACTCACTCAGAGGCGGACTCTTCGATGTGAAACAAACTATCTTCCCCATATGCACACGGAACGGACCACAAGAGTAAAGGAAGTTGGGGGATCCCTCTGCTTCGATGGTGAATGATGATTTAGTCCTTTACTCTTCAAGGAAACAGAAGGTTCCTATGTAAGGTCTTCAAAGCTTTTCATGCTATATATTCTACAAAGTCTACTGCATTCACTTAGAACTTTCTGAATGGTTCCCTATCACGTTGGGTCACACCAAACACTGAAAATACCTATGCCTAAAACAAAGACATTTGTTGACAAGAGAAGTTTAAGAAGAGAAAGAAGTAAGACCACATTCTGGTGTGATTTCTACTTGAAAGGGCAAAGATTCTGGGAAAGCTACGTACATTAGATTTCGAAGCTGGCCCTTGTTTCTCACCCAAAGTCTACTCGGCGTGAAAAGCTACTTCCTATACTATAGCCATAAAGTCAGATGTTATTTGCTCGTATCATAACCATTCACATACTTCCTGTCATAAAAACTTGAACTCTGCTGGAATACTCGAGAAAACATGCCCAAAAAACTACAGGCAGGAAGTGACCATACAGATATATATTTTAAGTTCATATACCAATCTTAGCAAGGGACGAATCATCTTTTCTTGGAAAACCAGTATTGTGCTTTATTGTCTTGGGTGACTAATTCCATTTATGGCCCACAGAGTGAACTTTCAGTATAAAAAGAGCTTTATTTACTGAGCTTAATCGATAGTTTTGTGGCAGCTTTAAGGATGTCTCTCAGAGGTACAGTGTGTGTACTGGGCTGCAAAGTACTTGCGGAGTTTCCTGGCCTGGAGCTA
Source organism: Neogale vison (assembly GCF_020171115.1). Lineage (NCBI taxonomy): Eukaryota > Metazoa > Chordata > Mammalia > Carnivora > Mustelidae > Neogale > Neogale vison. The sequence goes on from NC_058094.1 coordinate 209,942,949, forward strand.
AAATCATGAAGACTCAAAACCTTATATGGGGTAGAAGTGCACATTCTAAATGCACATGCAGTGTTTTTCTTTGCTGCCTTCGTACCTCTAAAAGAAAACAAGCTTCTCAATTCCTAGGCTCCCGTGTGTCTGGAGAGAAAAGCAGAGCCAGCTGCACACACCCAGTGATAGAAGAAAGTGTGCACGAACAGATTTGTTTACAAAACAGGGCCCCGCAAAGTCTGTCTCTCAGTGCCACAGCAGGATCCATCCAACAAAACAAACACACAAATGCAGAAGAATCTATGGGGACAACTCTTCCTGCTAATGCAGGTACAAGGGTTAGTGACTTACAGTGCAACAGTGTGGCCCGGTCTTGAACTCGGAATATGTCACAAAGCCCAGGTGCACATACTTAAACAAAGTACGATGGTTTCAATGCTCCTTCTTTGGCATTTAAAAGTCTCAAATTTATTTCTTCAGCGTTGGCATGCTGTCCTACTTGGAATCCACGTATTTCTATCTGGATAGGGTGGTCCCTTTAAACTCATCAGGAAACAACAAAACCAACACATTCTACTTATTTGACTTCGATTTACGGTTTGGCCATGCAGCCAGGTTTGCAAGTTCAGCCTTTGACTCCCTTCTTCATGGAGCCAAGTACAAGCAGCACCTATTTTCAATGACGACTAACTCTGTCCTCCCTGCCTCCCTTTCCCACTGCCAATAAACATGGTGGACCTTTATCACTTCGTTCTTGGACAAGCATGACAGCCTCTGTAATTGGCTCCATTGCCAGTGAGCAACTATGTGATGGAAAAACACAGTAAAGTGTTCTGGGTTTAGGTCTGCCAGATACAAACCACGTGATCCCAAGAAAATTGTGTAATCTCCTCAGACCTCAGCGTTCCCATCTGCAGCATGAAGAAAACGGCCATCAAATCACAGGGCACCATCCATTATGAACACAGTCACCAAATATGATCTTTTGAAATTCAGCTTCCTCAGATCACTGCACACCTTAAAAAATCTTTAGGGATTTTGCTAAAATTTCAGTTCTTCAGCTTGAATTAAACACCAGAGTCTTCTATAAACTGCACCACACAATGCAGGAGGAACCCTACCAGGGGTCATTTCTTGAGTTGCATGCACTAAGTATTATCCAGGACTTTTATATATTTTTATACACATAGGCTCTAAGTCCCATGGCCATTCTGGAAGGCTGGTTTCATAACTCTACATTACATATCAAGAACCTGAGGATCTGTAAATAATATAACCAAGGTTACGTAACCTCGTTAGGTGCAGGAAAGTACGTACAAACCTACCCGTGCTTAATTATCAAGCCCACTAAGCCATACTGAATGCTTTGTTTTTTAAGATTTATTTATTTGTTTAGAGAGAGAGAGAGCGTGCACTCTCTACATAAGCACACAGGGGAGGGCCAGAGGGAGAAAGGGAATCTCAAGCAGATTCCCCGCTCAGCACAGAGCCTGACTTGACTACGGGCTGGATCCCATGACCCTGAGATCATGACCTGAGCCCAGACCAGGAGTCAGATGTTTATGTGACTGCCCCACCCTGGCAGACCGAGTGCTTTAACTGGAACATAATATGTGTGTGGGGGGGTATTTTTCCCAATTACATGAGTCATCATTCTCTAAGTCCCCAGAATGATCAGGCTGTATAAGGAAGGGCAGGTCATCATAACATAAAAATGTTGACAAATAAAGTGATCACCTCATACTTCATCCTCAACCCCAGCCATCTATTCCTGCTCATTTTTTAGGCTGGTAAACATCACAGAATACAAATGCAAATGCAGTGTAATTTACTTGTTGACAGTTAACTTGTTCAACAGTTAATGGAGGAAGTCAGAGTCAATGGAGATGATCTCACGAGAGGTACCTCTTCCAAGAGAACGGTGTGTATACCCAAAGACTACGAGTGGCCCTTGGGAAAATGTGAATGCTCACCCCAAAATCACTCTCTTTATGATTCTACCACAGAACTCACCAATTTTTGTTAAAAGAAATAACACGCTGTTGCATCCTACCCTAAATTTCTGTTCTATAATGTGAACCAAACTTAGATTCCATTTCTTTTGAACTCCTCAAAACTGAGTCCTAATAAAATCTCTTTAATTTTTTTTTCTTTTTACTGTTTGCTTTAAATGTTTGACTCATTTCAAGTTGATTCTCTTAGTTTTTCTGGTACTAGTTACCTTCAATAATAAGGACCTTCTGAAATGACAGTAATAGAAAAAGGAAGACTGAAAGAATTACTGATAGTTTCCTGATGATCCCTACTTGTTTTTTTTTTAATCATCTGTTTATATATAACAGTTTATAATTTGGAAGAATTTGGTCTTATAAGACTTCACTTTGGAAGGGCCCCACTGTATCAAGATCCTTCCCGACATAAAACGTGCATATATACTTGTATATAAAACTAAATGGTTTTGCACAAGAAACAACAAGCATTGGCAAGGATGTTGAGAAAAAGTAACGCACATGCACTGTTGGTGGGAAGGCAAACTGGTGCAGCCACAATGGGAAACAATATAGAGGTTCCTCAAAAAATTAAAAAAAGAACAATCCTATGACCCAGTAATTGTACTACTGGGTATTTAGCCAAAAAATACAGAAACACTGATTCGAAGAGCTATGTGCACCCCTATGTTTACTGCAGCATTATTTACAAGAGCCAAATTCTGGAAACAGCCCAAGTGTCCCTCCACAGATAACTGGATAAAGAAGAGGTGGCAGATATGTACACAATGGGATATTATTCGGCCATAAAAAGGACATTTGCAATGACATCGATGGAGCCAGAGAGTATCATGCTAAGTGAAGTAAGTCAGTCAGAGAAAGACAAATACTGTATGATCTCACTCATAACATAGAATTTAAGAAACAAAAGAACACAGGAGAAAGAGATAAAGAAAGCAAGAGATAGACTTTTAAATTTTTTTTTTTTTAATTTGACAGACAGAGATCACAAGTGAGCAGAGAGGCAGGCAGAGAGAGAGGAGGAAGCAGGCTCCCCGCTGAGCAGAGAGCCCGAAGCGGGGCTCGATCCCAGGACCCTGGGATCATGACCTGAGCTGAAGGCAGAGGCTTTAACCTACTGAGCCACCCAGGTGTCCCAAGACAGACTTTTAACTGTAGAGAACAGACTGATGGTCACCAGAGAGGGGTGAGTGGAGGTGGAGAAAATAGGGGTGGGGATTAAAAAGTGCACTTAACTACAATGAGGAAAAATATACAACTAAGTGGCTTTGGTTCCTGCAAATATCCTTTAAGCAAAGGTTCAGACAAGGGCTATTCTGAGAATGATTTAATGGAATTTATACTATAAAACCTCAAACGCGTATTGACTTAACCAAGACGACTCTGGAAACAAAGTGTGATTACTATGCTTTTTCTAGTGACTATAATACCCACTTCCAAGAATCTAATAAAATAATGTGTCCCATGCCAGAAAGAAACCCAAGAAGGCATGCCCTCAGAAGACCTAGTCTTAAGCTGGGAAATTCGGACTGTGAGCAATCAGAACACTACTGGTGAGCTTTCCATCCTGCAGAATTGTTGTCTGCTGTAGGGATCTCGAACTGTTCCTCAACAGACAACTAGTTCTCTTGATAGCTCCTTCCCTCTGAAAAGCAAAAGGTGCTACTCTTCATTAAGGAAAATTGCGAGCCTGGGATCTACACGTCCCAGTAGAGATCCTTTTCCCCTAGGCAAAGGATGGACAGAAGCTCAGTAAGGAGCAGTCCAAAATTAACACGTAAGTACATCTAAGAGCCTTTCCTAGATGTCAGCCATCTGGGACTGGGGAATGGGGAGAGCGGAAGTGGGATAGGAAGGAGGAGGGGGCAACTCAACAGTTCTGGACTTCCATGATTCCGAAAGCATGTTTAACACAGGACCGAATGCTGTCCAAAGGGGATTCTCCAGCACCGATGCCAAAGGTGGCCTAATGATGCTGTTGTAATGTGGGTTCCCGAAAGCTGCCAGTAACGGTGCTCTCTCTTTAAGCCAGAGCAGAAGCTGAAAATGCAAGCGGACAGCATGGGGCCGTGTTGCAGCAGCACTGACAGTCCTACCAGGCAGCGAGGCCCGTGCTTCAGAAAGCTTGTTCTGGAGAGCACCCAGCAGAGAGCATTGGGTTTCCTCCATCTAACCAGGTCACCCAGGCATGGAATGCACAGCTCTGCCAGACAGAGAGCGTTTTGGATGCCTGAGAAACAACAGCTTGTCCGGGCTACTGATGCGGAGAGAGGCCACGGTTTCCTTTTCCTCTGCTTTGAGTGGCGTCCTTGACGTCACAACGGCAAGGAACCACCGCGGGGAGAGACGACAGGGCGCAGGCCAAGAGCGCCCTGCTCCGTCCTAGGGCGGCTTTCAGCTCATTCTGACATCTTCTCGGGCTGCAGAGAGTTGGCACAAGGAGAGGTGAAGGGTTGCGGCTTAAAAATAAAGGCCGTCTCTGGGCTGAGCAAACAGACCTCTGGGCACGCTAACCGTCACCTTCGAGAAACTTCCAATGTGTTTCAGACGGAGCAGACTTCCCAGGGAATGTCTGCAGGGATTCTGCTGATGGTGCAGACATTTGTGCTTTCCCTAAGAGCTCAACTTCTTGGATATCAAAACACAGCCTCTCCGAAGAGGCGCATTAACTCCTGAGAGAGGCAAGGAGCTTGGGAGAGCAGGCAGACGATCCTTCCAAGAGACGTGTCCTGCTTTCCGGGATAAAAATACCCTTTGAGGGATTTTAGAACTTAAGTTCGAGCAATTAAACATGTGCATTAGTCCCCAACTGCAGGTGTTTGGACAAATGGCGAACGCTGTTCACACGCTGGCGGGTTCCACTCACCATTATTTAAAACGAGTTGTCTGTATCGGTCCTCAGAGCACATTGAAAAGCACGATCTTTCGTGTTTTAACCTCACATCAAAATTATAGATTATATTTAGCTACATGAGTGTCAGATCATTTATTTCCATTATAAACGCGATGCTAACTCCAGACGTACCAGGCAACGTGCAGACAGCGTCTGAAAGCATCAGCCCACCGCTTTCATAAGCAGAGAACAGTCTTCTGTTGCCAAAGCTTTGCTCTCGGCTCGGTCTTCTGCCTTGGGAGCACTCACGGCTCTCAGCAAGCCTGAGCCCTAGCCTAACCCACACAGTGCTGGGTCCTTTGGGACAGATGGAGCTAGAACACCGAGGTCAGAGGGGCTGGTTCCGGGGGGCGGGGTGGTGTGTGTGTGTGTGAGAGAGAGAGAGATGTGTGATTTGGGGCAGAGCACAGCATACGGAGAGCAATGGGTACACCTGTTCCCAGGACTTCTGTGCTTGTATTTGGAAAAGCAGTTCAGCAGAAGGAACAACACTTCTGAGCTACCCTGCCCTTTTATCAGCTTTTCCTTTTCTTAATTAAGAGGAACGCTCTCAGTGTGGCCCTTGGGTCAATCCTGTTTCAAGAGAATGATCTGCTACGCAGACTGACTGACTTTCAAAGGTAAAAGAGGGTAGAATTCTGACCTCACACTCTCATGTGAGACCCCTCCAACAATACTGCCCTTCTGCCTCCAGGCTGTCCGGAACAACCCTCACCTTCTACAGGTGTCTCAGGCCCTGCTCTGGAAACTCGTCTTTGGGCTCAAGTGCTCTTACCTGGGTAGATAACAAACTCTGGGTCTCATTCCTACTGTTAAAAAAACAAACCAAAACAAAACTCTCAGTATGTTCAGTGATTAAACAATGGAGAAGATGCGGCCAACATTACTTTTTACCTACATTTTTTTCCCCACCAAATGCTGGTTATACTCAAGAGGTGAAACTTAGGGTGCCTGGGTGGCTCAGTGGGTTAAGCCGCTGCCTTCGGCTCAGGTCATGATCTCAGGGTCCTGGGATGGAGCCCTGCATCGGGCTCTCTGCTCAGCGGGGAGCCTGCTTCCTCCTCTCTCTCTCTGCCTGCCTCTCTGCCTACTTGTGATCTCTCTCTGTCAAATAAATAAATAAAATCTTAAAAAAAAAAAAAAAAGAGGTGAAACTTATTCTAGCCCTACCTGGGTTTTTATTTTATAAGAGCTGTTTCTGGTTTAAGAACCATAGTTAAATCTCCTCTGAACTGATTTATTAAACTTAAGTTTTCAAGAAGACAACGAAGAGATTTCTCAAACTTACGGGAGACGATTTATTTTTATCTGATGTAAAGAGAGCGACAAATAATTTCTTGCCATTCGTATCTTGATTAGAATTTTCTAATGCTCAAATTCCTGGTTATAAGCCACAGTAAACAATCAGTCCTTCATTCAGGAGCAACTACTGAAAAGGCGATATTTAAAAGAGGAAAAAATAAAACATGATGTGATTAAAACCCTATGCACGTCTTCACTTCAAGGCAAACGCTGTGCCCATCTGGGTATTTAAAAGGTGCCAAATATCATTGGGATCTAGATTTAATTCATGTCATAAAGAAAGCACCGTATTTAATTTGTTCACAAAAGACCTAGAACCTCATGGAAATGATGGTGGTGATAAGGACAGGAAAGTGAAGGATGATTAAAATGAGGTATTCATTTTTAAATTATTTAAATGCAGGATCAATCACAAACGTGAACAAACTTTCAATGATCTAGTGTTCCACTCCTAATGAGAAAGGGCAATTTTGAAGATAATTTTCAGCTTTAGTAGGTTTCTGCCCTAATTTGCTCCTCTGTTGGGAAATCTTTTAAAAAATTAGTGCGTTTAAAAACCCTGTCTGCGTTCAGTCGCGAGGCCAAAGAGCGAGAGACAGCACTTGTTCCCAGGGGCCTCAAAGACAGAGCCTGAGAGCTTGGAGACGCAAACACATGACCCGAGTGGAAGGCACTGTTTCTCGTTCGCTTTAGTGGGTACTGAGGACCAGGGAGAACCCGAGAACACAACCATCTTTTAGAGTGAGAGGAAACCAGACCTGCGCCGGGCCACCCCGCCTCTGCACAAATGCAGAGGGACCCATGTTTAGAAGTGACCGCTGTGCCCTCCGACCTGCCTTTCAGGGTGGCTACCTTCAGGACTGCTGGCTCCTCATGTCCACACTGTCTTGCCCACTGAGTCTTACAAGAAACCGCAGCCTTGATCCCTGTTTTCAGTCCAAGGACTCGGATGGGATTTCGTTATGAATCTGCCTTAGACCCAACAGCCGGAGACCACCTCTCCCTTCTCCAATCGTCCTTTGAAAATGGTAGAGAATAGGTCTATCCAGTTCTAACTGTATTGGTAAAAAATAAAATAAAATTTAGGGGAGCCTGGGTGGCTCAGTGGGTTAAAGCCTCTGCCTTCAGCAGAGATCATGATCTCAGGGTCCTGGGATCGAGCTCCGCATCGGGCTCTCTGCTCAGCGGGGAGCCTGCCTCCTCCTCTCTCTCTGCCTGGCTCTCTGCCTACTTGTGATCTCTCTGTCAAATAAATAAATAAAATCTTTTAAAAATAAATAAATAAATAAAATAAAATTTAAAAAGAGTTCTCCTCCAGTCTATCTGAACTCAACCAACAGTCATCATCCGATCCTATAATGCACACATGAGAAATCCGTTTTCACAGACTGTCACTTGTGCTTGTTAGAAAGAACTTTCTACATAAGCAACCATGTCCCTACTACTGTCTGTCTGTGTTCTTTTCCTTCACAGCACATTATAACCTGCAGTTGCCTTTGTGCTTACATGCTCCCTGTTTCCTCCACTAGGCTGTACATTCCATGAAGGCAGGATTAATGTCTGTGTTATCCTTGCGGCAATACTGTGGATGAAGGGAGGGAGGGGGAGGGAACAGAGGGGAGGGAGGAGGGGAGGGGGATAGAATAGAGAGGAGGGGTGAAGGGAGGAAAGGGGAAGGGAGTAGGGGGGAGGAGTGAGGGAAGAAGAGAAGCAGCAGGAAAAGCAAAGGAAGGGAAGGGAAGACGAACCCAACAGCAGCTAGGCTGGTTTTGGTAAACAGAGGAGGACGTCCGCAGTTTGATCAAATTTTACATTCACAGAATTTAATATTATTTGTCATGATAATCCCATCAAGTTTCATTACCTCAAGTCATCTTTTAACATTAAATTAAAATTATTATTTCCGACACAGAGGCATGGAAGTGAGGAATAATTTGCTTCCTGATCTTTTTTGTTGGGTCTATACAACAGCCACTGAAGGAGGTCCTTCTGCTTACTGGCCTTTTAAGTCGCCTGTTTTTAAATACAAAGCTCCTTCTCTAGGTGGACGGTTTAAGGATTGTGATAAAGGCCCCGCATTTCTTCCTTTTTAATCATAACCCTATCTTGGAAACACAAAGCCTCACTTTTAACTTTGGATACGTTTACTACAAGGAAGAACTAGTTCCCGAGAAACCCTTCTCATTTTTACCACTCACGTAACAATGTAGTTCCTGGTAAAGGGACACCAGTCAATGAAGAAACCCCGTGCCAATAATAAGCAGAGTCACAGGGTCAGGGCCACCTCAGACCTGACAGCTAGAAAGGCAGGTGTGTCACTAAGAGGGTTCTCATGAGCCCTGATCCCCTGGCTTGGGGAGGGGGAAGCCCCCGAGGTGTTCATCCTCGGACAACGTATCCCACACCAGGCGCCATACAGGACGGATAAGGACTTGCCCAGGCTCCTGCCGCCCCAGCTCCCCGAGGCTGCACACACCTCCCCGTGGGCCTCGGGGCTCAGTCTCTGCAAGGGACAGGGGTTGTAGGAAGCAGTGACAGTATCATGTGCCCCACAGATGAAGAGTGAACGCTGACTCTTTTCGAGGGAAAGAAAAGTCCAAATGGACCAGTATGGTTTTGAAGCCATCGGTCCAGGAACGGCGTAGCCCGCTGAGCTGAGAGCAGGCCCCGTCCGGCCTCCTGCTGAGGCAGAGACAAACATAAACGCATGAACTCGAATCCTCGGGAGGTCACTGGCCTGGGAATTGTGAGAATTAACAGAATGAACGCGCGCCTTTCGCATCTCAGTCCTGCGGATCTCCTGGGATCATCTCCCCTGTGAAAAACACATCCAAGGACAGATCACGGTCTGTCCTTCCCACACTCAAGTCGTTTAGAATCCAGATGCTCGCCTCCCTTCTCCTGGATGGCGGCATCTTCTTCTGGACTGACCCGGCGTTCACAAACCCAGGGAGCTACGGGAGCTCCCTCGGGACACCCATCACAGGGCACGAGAGGCAGCGAGGTCTCCCTCCTGACAGCTGGGCTAATGCCCCTGGGTCCGGGCCTGCGTCCCCGGTGTCCTAGGAATGTAACCTTCGCCACCACGCCCCACGCCCTCCCGATGGCAATCAGCTGTGACGGGCTCACGCTGAGGTAAGATGTCGCGCATGGAGGGGTCTTAACACCTCCAGCGAGCCCCACTGGGAGACGGACTTGAAGCCAACAATCTATAATTAATCCTAGTGCCAATGTGGGTTTGTTAAAGGCCCCCAGAGCAAATCGTGTTTTCCCTGACTAGGGCTTGGCTTCCTTGCTTTAAAAAGGATTCTCAGTATTTACTGCAGTAAAATTAAGCACTTTCAAATTTCTGCCAGATCCCCTGGAGAAATACGGTTTATTAATACCAAACAAATGGGATGCTTGAAAGGCAGGAGACCCAGATTCTAGTCCCTGGCTTGCTACTGACTCACTGGGTGGCTTCAGGCAAATCACTTAAATCAAGTAGACATCAGAGTCAACAGGCACAGAATGGGTGCTTGGTAGGTGGGCAGTGCCCTGTGAGGTCTGAGGCCAGGTTCAATGGTGAAACTAAGTCAGTACAGACAAAGCCCTCTGCTAGCGGCCACTGCCTGGAGCGCCATTTCTGTAGCTGGGATCAAAGCGGCCACCCTGAAAGACGACCCTACAGTTTTTTTAGTTCTTGAAGCTGAAGAAATGGTGTGAAACTTATTTAAAAGAGGGGCAGTCCCCCATAAGAAGGAGCCAAGAGCACAGCTTCTAGGAGCGAACTCTGTGGATCTGAATCCTGGGTCTAAATCCTGGGTCTACCACTTGTGAGCATCCGTTTTCTCATCTGTAAAATAGACACAAACAGTAGCTACTGGTCACATGTAGATGGGTGTGAAGATTTCAGGAGTTACTACTTGTACTGGGGGGTGAACAGGAGCTCTTGGCTATACAAGTTAACGAAGCAGCAAAATCAAGTAAAGTTAATATTCTCTGGAATACGAAATAAATTTATAAACTTGCATTTGCAAATAACCTTTATACCATGGAGTTCACAGAAATGCTTTTCCCCCTATTTTCTTAGAAGCTCATATTCTCATTGACGCTTTTACAAAATCATGCTTCAACAAAGTTGCCAGGCAGATGGGGGAAAAAAGCAAAAATAAAAAGAAGCCTTAAGAAAAAAAAATTCTAAAATAAAAAATCCCAATTGATGGATGAACCAGCCTTCTAGGAAGAGCTGGAGAACTAACCACCTAGATGCCATCCACGTGCTGCTCTACTACAGACCTCTCTTCTGAATCACAGACTTCAGTATCCACCCGTCTGCCCAACACCTCCGTGAGAATTCTAACAGCCATCTCAAAGTCGACAGGTCGAAAACAGAACTCCTGGTTTTGCTCCCCTCCCCCCATAAACCAGGTAGTGGGTACCATGGGATACATTCACACACACCGGAACACTGTAGAAGGAACAGCTAGATCCCCAACAATATGAATGAATTTTATAAACATAATATGGAGGAAAAGCATAGAGCTGCAAAAAACTGCACACGTGTTTACATGTCTCAAAGTACCTTTAGCAATGCACATTTATGTGATAACATATATACGTTTGTTTTAAAAAAAAAAATCAAGAGAATTACAGACACCAATTTCAGAATTGTGAGGAAACCACAGAAGTACAGAGAGATCCAAAAGTATTGGTAATGTTTTGATTATTAAATGGGGTTGTGGTTCATTAGAGCACTTTTTTTTTAAATCGCCCTTTAGAGCTTATTTTTATGTCACACATCATCTTTTGTATATATAAAATGATCATTCCAATTTTAGTATATGTGCTGCCGAAGCGAGCACTATATATAAAATGATCAAATTAAAAAGAAATACAACCCATAAAAATGAATTCTGTTGAAAGTTATATTTCAAAAAAAAAAAGATAGTAAGTTCTATTTCAAAACAATAAACTAAGCAGCGTAGGAAAGTAAATCTTGCTAAAAATAGGAAGAAATTAATGTATACTAATACCACTGGTTATGGAATATAATTACTTGATCAAGGTGATTTCAGACACACACGTAGTGAGTGGATCAAATGCCAAGGAAAAACTATTCTGACCAGGTTCACAGGTCAGAACAAATTTATTTATCAGGAATGTGTTTCCTATTTTGCTAGGTTTTCTTTCTTAAAAAAAATGGATTAGCATTCCTCGTTAGCAGGACCACCTGGGCCTGCAAAGGATCCCAACCCTGCCCCCATCGAGGCCGAGGGTTGTGTAGGAGAAGCTCAGAGCCACACCTGTTGAAGGCCCATGATTTTAGATTTTACTCTTCTTTCCTGCATCAGCACGGATGACAGACAGCTGCTGTAGCCAGGCTCAAAATACGCTTCCTTCTGTTTAGAACATCTGAGTTGAAGTCTTAACTGAGCACAGTATGAGAGTCTGTTTTCAAAGGAAGTGACGGAGCTCAGAGCAGCGCTAAGCATGATGTGCCTTGTTTACCTATCTGTCCCAACAGGCAGAAGACAAAAAGAGGCCTGTGCATTTCTTGTCCTTTTCCAACAGGAGCTGGATCTCTCTGAATGGCCAGGGAGGAGAAGAGAGTCTGATTTAGAGTTGGCATGGGTTTATGGGAAGAAATGTCTTTGTAGCTCGTCCTAAATATTATGGTAACTTGGACTGAGTTAGTCTCCAAGGGAGAAGTCGCCACATGTTATAACAGAAGCCACTGGGCTTGGCAAGGAAGGAATGAAAGACTTGCAATTAGAGCAGTGCCATTTCTCCATCACGGAGAAGACAGGCGGGCCAGGAGGATACCCTGTCCTCTTTTTCCAAGGCCGGTCCAATTAAACCCTGCCCTCTTAAATCAGCCTTCCCCATACTCTAAAGAGGACTAAATGCTGAGATGAATTTTAATTTGTCATCAATTCTTAAGGAGAGCTTTTTCTTCCTTCCTACTAAAAAAAGAAAAAACAAGTCAACAGACAGATTCAAAAACAGGAGTGCCAGAAAAAAGATCTGAGCTTGAGAAGGTGGCGAAGGTACGGTTTTCAAACGTATCTATTACTTCTGTGGCTCTAAATAAGATAAGACTGTGTTCTGTTTTGATGCATACCCCTACCACCCCACCATTTAATTTTTGAAAAATTACATCCTTGCCCCTATCTGCCTTGCTATTTTGATGGGTCAGTCCCAAACATAAAATGCCCTACTTTGAGGCTTTCCAAAGCTACAAAGGAGTGCATTCTGGTACAAAGCAGGCTGTTAATGAGTTTTTATGAGTGAACCCGCATTCTTTCCTGGCCTTGATTTGGATATAAATTATAAGGCTTCGTAGGCAAACAATAATGTAGTTTCTAGCCAGCCAGGTTTCTTCTTAAGGTGAAAACAAATTATAAAAGGCATAAACCTTGGTTCATAGATTAAGTATATACATAGACCCATGTATTTTATGAAACACAGGAGCCCAGAGGTGACTCTGCTATGCCATACCAATTTTTTTTATAAATAAAAAAAGAAAATTCACATTATTTACTATAGGTCTGCAGAAATCATCATACACATACACTTGCATGATTAAAGCCAAGATTATAAAGCAAAGTATTGAATGCTGCTTATGCTTGTATTTCTTGATCAAACTCATCAAAATTTACTATTTCTAAGAGGAAAAACAAGCTTATATAATGGTACTCATTACCATATCTAATTTCCAGTTATGAGAAGCAAAGGGAATGAGTTTTGAGGGGAAAAAAGAAAGGGACAGAGGTGCCTGGGTAGCTCAGTCATTAAGCATCTGCCTTCAGCTCAGGTCATGATCCCGGGGTCCTGGGATCCCGCATTGGGCTCCCTGCTCTGCGGAAGGCCTGCTTTTCCCTCTCCCACTCCCTCTCGCTGTCTTCTCTATCAAACAAATAAAATCTTTTTTAAAAAAGAGGGGGGACAAAATATAAATGTAAATAACACAGTTTGGGTTTACAAAGTGGTTTTCCATGTATCTCATTTGAAAAGAAAGGAGATGTGTTAGCTAGACAGGTGAGGAACCAAGGGGGTGTGTGTCTGTGACTGTGTGAGTGTGAGTGCACAGGTGAGTGTGAATGTATGTGGGTGGGTGTGAATGTGTGTGCATGAGTGTGAATGTGAGCGTCAGTGCACGTGTGAAAGACACAGGAGAGAGAGAGAGAGGGAGAGATCTAGAATAACTGGAAGAAACAGAGACCTTTAGGAATGTTCAAAAAACATGTAATTTGGTGTCTCCTTAAAAAGCACCAATATTATTTAGATACTGTCCTAGGTTGGTACAGAGTATAAGCTACGGAACAGTAGTTCTGAGTGCTGATGACAGGGGTGTACAGAATGTGATTTAGAGGTCTCTGGGGAGGGTGATTTACTGGTAGACCCCTGCCGTAGCTAACTGTAGGCCAGGCTGACACATTCATCCGGACACCCAGAGAAAACACCCTCCAACAGGCCCAGGAGGGCTCATTCATCAGAAATTCAGAGTACCCCCCGCAGGTCAGGGCTCCCTCCCTGGCCCACAGCAAAGGCTGGTGGTGATCACAGGAACAGAGTGGTCTGCATTAAGGACCTACTGTGTGTCAGGCAGTGCACTTGGAAGATGCTGAAATGTGGTGGTGAAGCCAATGAAGAAGAAGTTCCTGCCCTCAGGGAGCTTACACTTTAGCTGGGAAGCATGGCAAGTCCCAGTGAGGGACAGCAGGGACACTGACGGTGCTGGCTGGTGTCATTAAGACAGAGTATAAATCTTGCTCTGCTGCTGACCATGGAGACATTCTTGAACTCCATAATCATGGCTTTCTTTAAATGTGAAATGGGATGATCATGTTAGAAAGACCACGTGAGGTATGTCTGTCTGTCAAGCACTTGGGAGTTCTGGTGCACACGGAGCCCAGCAAGTGGCGGTTACACAACAAAGGACACACACAGAAGCTTGCTCTCTTTCCCCAGAACACTCCCCAAACTGTTGGACAAGGAGCTAAACCACATCATCCCTTCACCAAAGTTCTGTACGATTTTGGCAAATCAGATGGCCACCAGCGCTACTGGGCTAGACAGGCAAGTCTAGTTGCTAAAATAGACCCCAGCAAGAGGCCCAAAGTGCTGCTGTAATGGGTATGTTTTCGGTTTCTTCAGAAGGTAGCAAGCAGGTATTATCAGATGGCCTCTTGTAACTTCAATAACTTATAAGCATTTTCTCTTTTAAAACAAACCTAGGACTCTTCTTTCAATAAAGATACTTTAACAAAATTAAAAAAATAATAATAATAAAACAAACCCCCTAAGCCTGGGTGGCTCAGTCCTTTAAGCATCTGTCTGCTTTCGGCTCAGATCATGATCTCGGAGGTCCTGGGATCGAGCCCAGTGCTCAGCGGGGAGCCTGCTTCTCCCTCTGCCTCTGCTGCTCCCCATGCCTGTGCGCACATACGTGCTCCTCTCTCTTAAATACATAAAATATTTTTAAAAAACAAAGACAACAAACCCTATAAAAAGTACCACCACCACAGTGAATGTTCTGGATGATGACGCCACAAGGAAAGATGAACACCTCCACTCCGGACACCCATGCTGGGAAGCCGCAGAGGGGAACGGCTGGAGGAGTACTGCCTGGCCCCCCAGCGCCCCCTATCCTTCACTGCTGTACAGCAACGACCATGCTGCTCCCTGGGATGCAGCGCTTTAAATCTGTCACACGGGGTTTCTAGCTCACTGGGCAGTCGTACGGATTAAAACCACAAACATCTGCAGAGCAATCAGGTGAATACCCAACATACAGAAAACAGGACATAAATGTTAGCGACCATTACTCATGGCAAATCCAGTAATGTTATTATCTTGCTAATAAAAACACAGGAGCCAAGCATCAAGACAACAACTGAACCACGGCAGAGGACACCGAGTTCTTTCTTTGGTTCTCCCGCCAAGTTGATGCATCGCAGAGTGTACGCCCCATCCCTTCTGCAATCCACTTCCCTCACCTACACAAGTTACATACAAACAGAAACACAAATATGTCTATGCGCGTGAATGTCTATGCGCACACACCCCTGTGGAGAGACCTGGCGCCGTCTTGTTAAAATCCACCGCGGCTGAGCCACTGACACGTCGGTACTCTCCCATTAGGATGCTCAGGGTTCTTCAGAGAAACAGGAACAAACAAGGTGTGTGTGTGTTTTGTGTGTGTGTGTGTGTGTGAGAGAGAGAGAGAGAGAGAGAGAGAGAGAGAGAGAGACTGTCTCTGTGCAAGTATGGCAGAGAGAAAGATGGAGAATGATGGAGAGATTTTTCTTAAGGAACTAACTGGCTCAGGCGGTTACAGGGGTTGGCAAATCTGAAATCCGCAGTCAGGCTGGTGATCCAGGGAAGCGCTGGGTGGCAGTCCGAACTGGAAGGTCATCGGGAGACAGAATTCCTTGTTCAGGGGTGGTAGGAGGACCCATCTTTTTCTCTTAAGGCTGTCAACTGCATGAGGGTAATTATGGAGGGTAATTCGCTTTACTCAGATCTACTTTAAGTGTTTAACCTCATCTAAAAATACCTCCACTGTGACATCTACCTCAGTGTTTCACCAAGTATCTGGGTACCATGACCCAGCTAAGCCGACACATAAAATTAACCATCACGCTCCCCTTGCGAGAGAGGTGACATTTGGATGGTTCTCCACCACAGGAAAAGACCCTAGAATGCATAAACATTTCACTCTCTGCAATCAGATTAAACGCAAGATATTCGGGGCGTCTGGGTGGCTCAGTGGGTTAAAGCCTCTGCCTTCGGCTCAGGTCATGATCCCAGGGTCCTGGGTTCAAGCCCCACATCCGGCTCTCTGCTCAGCAGGGAGCCTGCTTCCTCCTCTCTCTCTGCCTGCCTCTCTGCCTGCTTGTGATCTCTATCTGTCAAATGAATAAATAAAATCTTTAAAAAAACAAAAAAAGGCAGGATATTCACACGAGGCACCCACTTCTCTCGGGGTGAAATCGAAACCTGAACACCACCTGTGAGGCAGATGCAGAAGACGACGGCGCAGGGACAGCAGGACAAGGAGGGGAATGAAGGCGCTCCAGTCCACAGAAGCGACGGGCCTCTTGAAGGAGGGCTGCGAACTCCGTGCCGGGCAGAGCCAGGCGTGTAACACAGAGGACTGACACAGACAGTGTCAGGGGTGCCTGGAGGGCACAGGACATCCACGAGCGCTGTCCCCTGCTGCTGGCCGAGGAAGCCTCCACGTCCACCATCCTTGTCCACCACCCTTTCTGGACCGGCCCCAAGAGGCAGCATGGCTCAGGGGCAGGGCCGCCGACCTCCACTGAGACAAGAGGGGTCCCCAGCTCCCGCCCGACAACCGGTCAGCAGCCCAACCTGGAGTGAGTTCCCGACAACAACGCCCGAAGCCTCTGTCTCCCTGGCGGTGCAGAGTGATGGGGAATACTCAGAGAATCTAACGCTTCTTAAAGCAGGATAGCATGGGTACGTTATATACTACATGTAATAAAGATAGTCTGTTATTTTAACGTAGATCTTAGTTTCTTTCTTGGTTTTGAGGTACCCTCATTCGTTTATCACTTACTGTGCCCAAGGCACTGCTTTACAACTCACGGGGCCCTCCCAACGACGCTGTGAGGCAGGCCCTCGTTTTACAGATGAAGCACAGAAAGGGTAAATAGTCTGACCGGCAACAGGACACACCATGGAGAATTCTAGAAGACTGCCAAGAAATACAAAAGAGCAAGATTCATTATTAGATGCCACTGCCGATTCACTCCTCAAGCTAACATAAGCCTCTCTTCTTCCAACTAAACATGCGTTGCAAGTGGGGGTTATACCTGCTGCTGTCCCTTGAGTCCCACACACCCCCTAGCTTCCTGCCTGCCCTTCACCCCCGCTGCTCTCTCACAGGTGCTGAGGGCTTGGGGGCTCAGCGGGTGCGGGTCCCTCCCGGTCCTTTCCTCCCGAGCCTTGTGTCAGTGGGGCCCTGCCGCACACCTCCATCCTCAGCACGGACCGGACCTTCCTAGGTCTTCTAGGACTCAACTTTTTGAAACCGCCTCCCTGACCTCCTCCCACCCCTAAACAACTCTCAGAGGTCACCCTGGGTCCTACTCACTTGGTCTTGGTGCCCCTGCTTTTCTTCACTTGCTAACGCTGTCACACAGTCCACGGAAATCCCATTTTCAGGGCACACCTCAGTGCCCAGCCTCTGCGCCCTCCTCAACAGGTGGGGCCTGACCTCCGCACGGACCCTCTCTGCTCCAAGTCCGGCCAACAACCTTGTGACCCCCCCCTCCACGTGAAAACCCCCTCATCTCCCACAGCAGCCTCCACCCTCCGCTTCACCCACCTGCTCTCACGACCTTGTTTGTTCTCTGATCACCCCCTGAACTGCTTCGCTTGTGCAGTAAGAAATCTGGACATCCAGCTCTCAGTTACCGTGGTCGCCCATTACTCGGGATACTCAGGATAACCAAACCTAACAATTCCAAACCCCAAGTCTGACCCTCCCACCGTGTCCTCTCGTTAAGTAGCAGCAACAGGTCAGCTGTCCGTCAGAAACCCTCACGTTGGGGCGCCTGGGTGGCTCAGTCAGCGAAGTGTCCGACTCTTGATTTCGGCTCAGGTCCTGATCTAATGGGTCATGCGAGCCCACGTCGGGCTCCCCTGTCAGCAGGCGACGGTTTGAGATCCTCTCCCTCTATGCCTCCCCCAACTTGGCGCACTCTCACTCTCTAATAAATAAACAGACCTTTAAAAAAACAAACCTGTATGTTGACTTTTATGCCTCTCCCTCATCTTCCAAATCCCCAAATCCCAGCACATCTCCCACCCTTAACTATCACTCAGCCTCTCTACACCGACTGCCGCCATTTCTCACCCAGACTCTTCTCCCCAACGGTTTCTTAACCTGTTTCCCTGCTTCCAGTACTTCCTTCCCTACAATCTCTTCTCCAGCAAACAAAACCGTCATCTCTTTATTTATTTACTTATTTACTTGTTTATTTTTATTTTACATAATCTCTACCCCCAACGTGGGGCACAAACTCACCACCCCAAAATCAAGAGTTATATGCTTTTCTGACTGAGCCAGCCCGATACCCCAACATGGTCTTTCTAAATAGGAGTTCTAACCATGTCACCCCAGGGCTAAAAATTAACCAACAGTTCCCCACTCTCCTCAGACAGTAACAGGTTGGGGACCAGGGTGCTTGGGTGGCTCAGTAGGTTAAGTATCTTGATTTTGGCTCAGGTCACAATCTCAGGGTCATGGGATCAAGCCCCATGTCAGGCTCTGCACTCAGTGTGGAGTCTGCTTGAGATGCTCTCCCTTTGCCCCTCCCCTCCTTAAAATAAACAAGTAATATCTTAAAAGAGAAAGGAAGGAAGGAAGGAACTGGATTCGTTAGCACAGTTTCTGGGGCATTTCCCGATCTAGTGACTGCTGCCTCTCTAGCCTTACCTGATGCACTCTTACCTCTTTCCAGTCACATATGTCCATTCTTCAGATGTGCTGTGATTCTCTCTTACCTCCGGGTCTGGTACATTCTATTTCCACTACCTCGAATACACCTTTTTTTTGCTTTATCCTGGCACTCATCCCTGGGTGTCATGTTAAGTACTACAACCTCTTCAGAGGCCTTCTGTGTCCCCAGACTCGGTTATGTCCCCTGGGTGGTTTTTCTATAGCAAATGTGCCCCTCCCCCACGTGGCACTCAACCCCCAGGGTGCCGTCTCCGTCCCTGGCCTGCAGCTCTGTGAATCAAGACTGAGGCTCGCTCCCTCCCCGCCGTACTCCTCTGCCACGGAGCGCTGGTCCGAAGGACACTCAACAAGTATTTACTGAATAAACAAACACACGGTTGATTCTTAAACTCTGCTCCTCCTGACTTGGTCCCCGAGATTCAGTGCCGCGTCTCCAGTCACCAGACATCTCACCTGCGCTTCAGCTGCGTGTGTACAAAGTGACAGAGAGAGATCACCTTCTCTCTCGTCTGCTGTCTCCCAAACCGAGTTGAGCGGAGAGAACATGAGCGTGGAAGTCAGGGACGCCTGCAATGCCCTGCTCTATACCCTGCAGCTGTACAACTTTGGACAAATCGTTGTCCGAGCCCTGGGTTTCTCCTCTCTGCAACAAAGACAGCAATGCCAATGGTTCAGCGCGAGGACACCACTGAATGAGAGAACGCAGGTGAAATGCCTGGCAAAGGGCAGAGACGTCATAAATGGCCCCTGTGTTCCAAAATATGAAATCGGGGGCACCTCGTGGCTCAGTTGTTCAGCGTCTGCCTTCGGCTCAGGTAATGATCCCAGGGTCCCTGCTCAGCAGGAGGCTTGCTTCTCCCTCGCTCACTCCCTGTTTGTATTCCCTCTCTCGCTGTCTCTTTCAAATAAATAAATTAAAAAAATCTTTTTTTTTTTTTTTTTTTTTAATTAAAATGTGTTTTGCTTCCATCTTTCCTCCCCACCAGCCGACTGTGGTTATCTGGGCAGTTCTTAAATCTAGTTTTCTCCATTCCAATTGTCCCCCGTCACCTGGGCCCTCTTCCCCTCCTTCCTGGACTGTCTCACCAGCTCGCGAGGCTTCACGCTCTGATTCTCTCACTGGCCGACTGCCCCACGCGCACGGACACCCGATGCGGCTTCCTCCAGGAAGAGTTCCCACTGTCACTCTCATGACCAGAACGCTGCCACTGCTCCCTGGTGGCTTAGGATTGAGTTTAAATCATTTAGTCGTCTGACATGCATGGCCTTCCCGGATCTGGCCTCAACAGACCTTGGCTGCCTTATCTTCTCATTAGTCACTTTTGCACACATGGTTGCCTGGCAACAACAAATCAGTTACTGCCCACTCTGTCCACTGGAATTTCACATCCCTCTCTCTGCCTCTGCTCAGCTTCCCTTGGATGTAGACACTCTCTCTCCAAGTCCTCAAGTCCAATGCTACCCTTCTGTCAACGTCCAGCTCAAATGCTCCTTAACCTGTAAAAGCATTTCTTGGTCGTCCTGGTCACAACAAAGCTTTCTTTTCTACAAATGTGTGGTGTATTTGGTTCGCTCTTTCTGTATCAGCACATTTATCTCTCTTCTTCTACATTCATTCTGTCCCCTGTGCACGGAACCTTTGTAGAAGCTCTTCGAGGGCAGCCTCTGGCCATCCCCACGTGGCCAGGTGCAGAAAAGCACCCAGGAAACGGGGTCTGGATGTACAACCCCTCAGAGTGAGCACAGCTGGGGAGCACCAGCATCTGTGGTCTACAGCCCATCAGCCCCCTTGATCAGCTCCCAGAACCGTGCCTGGCACGGTTTGGAGTGACACTCCAGAGCGGACTGTTAAATGAACTGATCCACAGGGAGATTGACGATTGTCTACAGGAGAGGAATACTGTCCCCACGGCATACAACATGAGAGAAGACGTGAAGCCTTTTCTCTCCCACCATGCTTAGAAATGCCAGCAAGCTTCATGCCCCCCCCGCGAGCTATACAGCCAATTCTCAGCAGTAACTATGACGTGTCACACTTTGATACATGAGTATTTCAGAAGTACCGACTTTTAACATGTAAATAAGAACCATTCTTCAAAATAGTCTCCTTTGGAGAAAAAAGTTATTCTAACAATGTCAAAAAGTTTTTTTAGGGGACACCTGGGTGGCTCAGTGGGTTAAGCCTCTGCCTTCGGCTCAGGTCATGATCTCAGGGTCCTGGGATCGAGCTCTGCATCAGGCTTTCTGCTCAGCAGGGAGCCTGCTCCCTCCTCTCTCTCTGCCTGCCTCTCTGCCTACTTGTGCTCACTCTCTCTCTGTCCAAAAAAAAAAAAAAGTTTTTTAGACCCTCCCCTTTTATGTAGGTACAACTTTTTTGAGGGGTGAGGGGCAGAGAGAGAGAACCTGAAACAGGCTCCATGCCCAGCTAGGAGCCCAAAGCGGGGCTTGAACTCATGGCCCTGACCACGATCTGAGCTGAAATCAAGGGTCAGATACTTAAGTGACTGAGCCACCCAGGTACCCCAGACGTCTCTTTTTTCTTAACCAAAAGAAACTGTGGCTATATGGGTGCCTGGGTGGCTCGGTCAGTTAAGTGTCCAACTCTCGACTCTGGGCTCAGGTCATGATCTCAGCGTCATGAGACTGAACCCTATGCTGGGCTCCACGCTGGGTTCTGAGTTGCCTCACACTGTTGCCCCCTCCCTCTCTCTCCCCCCTGCTCCTCCCCCTGCTCACGCTTTCTCTCTCTCAAATAAATAAATAAACAAAATCTTAAAAAAAAAAAAAAGATATCTATTACAGAAGGAACACCTTTTCTCATAAGGCTTTCAACTGGCTGAGAATTTATTTCAGAAATAAATTCCAATCTCCTCCTCCTCAAAATAGAAAAGGTTTTTTTTCAGGGCTTTCATTTTCAGAATTCTATTATGTAAGCCCCTTTATAAGTCATATGTACAATAATTTTCATTTTTCCATCACATTTTATTGTAAACCGCCCCCCACCCCCGGCCCTGGGCCCTAGCAACACTGTGTGGGTCTCTGCTGGGGTACCTGTCTGGATGTACTGTTACCTCTGTACAGGTCATTGATCCTGGCCACTGTGTCCTCCTGGAGGGCCTGGCCCCCGGCATGCTCACTTTGGAATCTGCAGTCCTTCGTACTGGAAGATAACAGGTGCCTCACTAAAGGTTTACATGAATCAATGACTCAGGTCAGTTATTTTTTTTTTTTTTTTAAAGATTTTATTTATTTATTTATTTATTTGATAGAGACAGATCACAAGGAGGCACAGAGGCAGGCAGAGAGAGAGAGGAGGAAGCAGGCTCCCTGCTGAGCAGAGAGTCCGATGCGGGACTCGATCCCAGGACCCTGAGATCATGACCTGAGCCGAAGGCAGCGGCTTAACCCACTGAGCCACCCAGGCGCCCATCAGGTCAGTTATTTGATTGTAAGTCTGTTCATCAGACCTAATTACTGGCTCCTTCCTATCCTCAGAGGACAGAGAATTTCTACCCCAGGGGGTAATAAATTAAAAAACAACAACAACAACAACAGAACAAAGGATGGAAGGCTCTTAAGGCAATAGCAAACAAAAACTTGTAAGTGTGTCTTTGGCAAAGACGGCACTGCCGCGCTAGCAGCCTAAATCCTTCCCAGCTGACGGGATACTTAAAGAAGGCAAAAGTCAATGGCATGTTCGTGTGTCCTTTGCTATGTGCCTTAAAATTTTAATCACATTACTTCAGAGTCACACTTTATAGATGTGTTCCATTCAATTCGTTTATTTAGTTCCCCTGAAATAAGTAAAAGACAGGTAGAACCAAGTAAGTTTTAAATCCTATCTTAGAAACGACAGTTACCGAAGCACCTTGCTGAGTATCTAAAATTGTTACATGAAGACGACGAAAAGACCTGCCTGTTCAGCACGGCACACCCTTTAGTGACTGGGAAACGGTCTACTTTTCATTATCCTCCAATCACCCAGACTGACATCAGTGTCTCCAGAACCTACACACTGCTCTCCCTGGACTCCACAACATAAGCACATCCACAAGAAAGCTCACTCAAGTTGATGGCAATGGGGCAGGGGAACTTCAAATAAAATTACAGACACGACTCTCTCATTTGGGCTTTCCAAACACTGAGGGCTTAACAGACATCACATTTCCTTGTCACAGAAGGTACTAACACCCAGAATATTCTGGAAAGTCCAAATCTACTGCCTGGGGAGTACTGCTTAGGTACATAAAAACTGAAAATGGAAACAACCAAAGATGTTAGGACTTTTTAGTTATAATAAAGCTTTTTTTTTTTAAAAGATTTTATTTATTTTGACAGAGATCACAAGTAGCTAGAGAGGCAGGTGGGGCGGGGGGAGGTGCAAGGGGGAAGCAGGCTCCCCATTGAGCAGAGAACCCGATATGGGGCTCAATCCCAGGACCCTGGGATCATGACCTGAGCCAAAAGCAGAGGCTTTAACCCACTGAGCCACCAGGTACCCCTATAATAAAGCTTTTATCAAAGACAAAACATTATTTCATAGTCTCTTAAATATTTCTCAAAGCAGCATATATTCCTTCTCTTTAAAGAGGTGGAAACTGAGGCAAGAAAGCTCAATCAGTTAGAGCACTTCACATTTCAAAAGCAATGAAAAGCCATGACCCCAAATTAAATTCTCCAATAAGCTAGTCTTATGATAAAGGGGCTAAAAGGCTTATTGCCTAATGAAAGGATAAACAATGTGAGCTGTTTCAGTGACCGGTCCAGTAAGCCTTGGTGAGCACTGAGTAATACAGGCATGGGTGAGTACCCTTGCCCACGGTTTCCCCTGCGATGACATGTGTGTATCACAGTTAACAGGTAGTCTTGATTTTGGTAAGAACAGCATTTCTGGACGTCCCCACTGGCTAGCTACATGCTGCCATCTTCTGATTATGCCCAGTGGAGTGTAAAAATTTTTTCATGAAAAAGTTAAATCAATACAACTAAAAATCCCTACTTTTCCTGTCAGTAGTGTCTTCAGGAACAAGAGGAGTAAAGACACCAACACAGAGATTACCAACACTCTCAGACATAATCCGAGCAGAATTCTAAATGGATAAGCACATGTTATAAACTTTTTTTTTTTTTTTTTTCCTGCAAGTGCCTTGCATGCTTATGTTACTATTCATTCTCAGATAGATCATCAATGACCTTCTGGGTCACTGACTAGGGAGAAAGCTGACTATGAAAAAGAGTGGGAGAAAAAATACGGGGGGGGGGGTGCTTCCTTCCACTCCAGGCCCCCTACTGCCTTGAATGAAAGAAGACAGATGGCAGCCACCTTCCCCTTTAATTAGGAGGGGCAGCTCAGAAGGGGACAGCCCTGTTCACTTGGCACCATCTTTTAACAAACCGTTTCGATGGTAATGCTCTGCTCATTCACCCTTGTTTCAAACGTTCTCTATCTTTAATTTACAAACCAAATCTCAGTAAATTTAATTGTGATTAAACTATAGCTCTGAGCACCGTTACATAAAGAAGATATTTAAAGAAGTTTGCTGAATTAATAATTCGTAGACATTCATTTAAGGAGCCTGGAATGTTTTAAATGAGAAACAGATACCCCAAGCCCTACCACCACCACTCCGAGTTAAAAATATGAGCTTCCCAGGGCAGAGAAGCCCAATTTAAATTCACAGTATTCCAGTATTCACAGCAGATTTAGAAATTTCTGTTTCCGGTGCCACACCACAGTTCCACTGCCTCCTTCTACCTTCTAGGTGTGACTGTTCGAGTTGAGAAAAGTCAAGAGAACTCTACGGTAAAAACAGTCCATTTCATGAGGAAGGATAACCTAGTTACAAATCGTAAACTACTCTGCATTTCCATTCGTGGGGCAGTTTCAAAACCACAGAAGTTGGGATTAAAACAGCACTGAGTCATGCAACCGCTCCGAAGCTAGGATCAGGTAAAACGCAAACAAACAAAAATGGAAGACGGGGGTCAAGTGTCAGAATTAGGCTTGCTGTCCTGAAGTCCTCTGCAGAGGTGATGATGCCTCTGAATTATTTTCTGAAAGCTCCACATTTTCTATAAATCTGTAAGTCTAAAGCCCCAGATTGTCTATAAATTCCATGACCCTTTCTAACATGAAGAAAAACTTCAGCTTCTGTTGACAGGTTTAGGTCTTTGTACATTGTTATCCCATTCTTATGAGAAGTCTGGTTTTTTGTTTTGTCTTGTTTTTCCAACATCATCAATAATTTATATTCCTCAGCCCCTTTCCATTTCTTGACAGGTTTTTAAATTCCAGCCTCTTGTCCAGGCACCATTCCCACCCAGTGCCTGTAGTTCCCACGGGGGGGACTCTCTGTTTTCACACACGTCTCAGACACACACCCCTTCTGCTTCCCAACACAAATAAGGACAGTGAGCTGGGGCTATTTTGCTAGATGTGCTCCTGGCTGCACCACGGAAAAAGCTTTGCCTGTGTCGTTGTCATTTAATTAGTGGCAAAGTTCTCAGACTGTTTAAAAAAAAAAAAAAGACCTTTTTGTTTTCTGATAATAAATTTCAATCTCTTGCTATCTCTAACAAGCAAGCCGGCAGGGCGCTAGATACAGGAAGAAGGACAGAAAAGATAAAAGAAGCAATTAGCTATTTAACAAACTTCATATCCTACTTCCCAATGAAGGGGGAAAACACCCTGGCGTTTGCCAGATACGGAGTGTCTAATATAATGTTAGCAAGAGAAAACATGTAGGAGCGATTGGCTAACAAAGAAACAAACAAAACTTACTTTGTTTTCCAGCACAGCACAGTGAGCAGGTCCGGAATGAGATGAGGGCAATTCCTTCCTCGAGGCCCCTGCTTTCACTTTGAAAGCTGTGTTTATGCTCACGTCCAGATTTGCTGTGGCACTCCGCGATGCCTGCACTTCACAGGACGCCCCAAGTTCACAAGTTCATCTCCAAAGCCCCGAGGACCAGGAGTCCCCGGGACAGATGGCAGCGACCTCTGGGCACCACGTGGCATCACAGTCGTTATTAGCACACACTCGCCCGGGACGCCCACTTGTTACCTCAGGAACCAGGCCACCAGCAGATAACTGCTCAGATGCATGTCCGGAGTCGCCAGCCTCTAGCAACGCTCAGGTTCGAGGCTGGAAAAGGCGCTGAGATGCGAACCACGAGGTCAGCAGGATTCTGCGCCATTAACTTTCTGGTACTTAACATGCCTGTCTGAAGAAGAGGGAAAGGTACACAGTTACGAGGAATATTTTACTAGTGACTGTGATTGGCAGTTACTGCGCACTGGGTCATCTCTTGCTCCCTGAAACTGCCTTTAAAAATCCCTCCAACAGGATTATGTTCATTTCCTCTGTGAAAACTACAGAAAGAAAACCAATAGAAAATAAAAACGGGGAAAGTATAATTCTGCTTAAAAATGTGACCCTTACTTAATCTCATCTGCTTAATTTTTTAAAGCCCCAGAAGTAAAACAAACAGAAAGCATATAAATTCGGTTTTGAAAAATTACCTCATCCACGTACTGTCCTGTTCGTAAAAACAAACCTCCTTCCAGCAAAATGGGACACTTTGACCTTGTTTACTGCAGTGTTTTGAAACCACCCGACACGTAACTCCTGACATCACCGGACACGCATTAGCACCTTTACTGCTGCTGGCTGCACATCGGCTACCCCGATGGTCTTCTACCGCCCCTGGTTGAACAGATCTTCCCCAGAACAGTCAGGATACTGGCCTTAGCCTTAAACCCCCGAACTCACGTGAGATCTTTTGCAAGTGTCCTTCCCTGGTCACTTTTATAAGCCTACAAAAGCATCGGACTACCTGATACCTTTGAAAGTTCCAGCATCCAGGACCTAGCACGGATCATTCTTTTTCTGACCCTCTGCCTACCCAAGAGAAGAGCTTCCTTTCTCACCAATCACCATATTGGCAAGAATTTCTGCCCCACGGCTTTATGAAGAGAAGATCCTGACCTACTTTCTCCCCAGAGAAGATTCCCACAAACTTTCCTAAAGGATAATTTATTTTACTATATTTTAGAGCTTCAAAGAGTATTGCATTTTAAATTTTGGCAGTCATATTATCCCATTTCTTAGAAAAAAAATTACGGAATATGCTTTTGGTGTTTTATCTGAGTGTTGCATTTCTAAAGAAGTAATTTTCTCCTGTAAGTCTGACACATTCCCTTCCATGTTCCTCAACTCTTGTTCTAGGTACATCCAGATCAAACCAAAGGATAGTTGTAATCCCTGGAGCAAGTCACCATTAAATTTTGGGGGACCATCTCCCACAATCCACCTCTTTAAATAAAATGAAATTCTGGTCCTACAAGGGCAGTGCAATTTGACAGAAAAGTAACCAAACCCCCAAGTTCAACCTATCTGAAAGCAATCGATTGCAGTCTTGCTCACTTTTCCTGAAACAACTTAACAAAACACCAAGTCCTCAAACGGTAGTCCCCAAACAATAAGGAACATGAAAGATACATATTTGAGCAATTATGGCCCTTGTGTGTCAGAGAAAAGCAGGAAAGAAAAACATCCAGAGTTAATGAAATTAATTAACTCTAGCGAAAGGACTACTTAAAAGCCCCTCCAAATGTCATGCTGTTACTATGACCACTTCAAAACTGCTTTGAGAAAACATGAAGGATTTTAAGATCCATGATAAAACAAGTGTCATCCGGCCTGCGAGAAATTACTTTCATTTAAGCAGGCAGCAGGAAGGCTAAATGGCCATTTAGAATTCTGATATCGGATCATTTGTTACCTTCTGACAGATGCTGCACTCTTCATTCACATCATGAAAAGAGTAGTAAGCACATGAACATCTCTTTCTCTCAGTCATCGGAACCATTTTGATTTCAGTCCGGCAACTCTACCACTCCCACGGTCTATCTAGTTGCTACATTATTTTTATAATGAAAGCAAAGTCTGATTCCATCTGAAAGGGAGGGGACAAAAAAAAAAAATCCCTAACCGTCTCTTGTTTCCAAGTACAAATAGGCAGGCACACACTCATTCTGTTTTTTTTCAAATGTCAGTAATGAAACAGAAAAAGAAAACAGCATTTTTCCCCCTTAAAATTCCTGCTTTTAGGTATTTAGACTGATTTACGTTTTACGTAATCTTGATGGCTCAATCAGGAAGTAAAAATTTTAAGTGCGTGTGTTACAGACGGGAGGAATCATGTGACCCACAGCCAAGAAAATTACGCAGTAGACAGCATACTAAGAAAAATCAGCTTCTAAGAGGGTTTTAAAAAGACTGTCTTTAGGATTCATTGAGTCATGAATATATAATGGATTTGAGAAATAATAATTTGTTTGGAAGCCTTGGAAATAAGCCCTCAGGACATTTAAAAAAAATATTATGAGATCAAAGCAGTCCGGAGTTAAGAAATGAAAGTTTAATTAATAAAGGAACAGTTTCTGTGAAGATCATATCCACCCAAGGTTTATTTTAAAGGCAATTTTTCAGTGTTATTTGAAGATCATTCATACCTAATTGGAATCAAACAAAACATCAATTGCAGCTCCGTATAAACACTTAAGCTTTATTTAATGTAGGGTACTGTGCGTTCCTGGAGCACAAGGAGAAAACTGCCTAGATTATCCAGCTCCCCCCAAGTTGTGTAGGTTTCAAGTGGTCACTGTATTTTATTACAGCAAATACACTCTCAAGAGGAAAATGTCAACACAGTGACATTTTCATCTGCGGATTCTAAACTCGTAAAAGATCATCATTAAATAGGATCTGAACTATCCTTATGTGTTAAATAAATTATGCCACAGACATCAGACCATGTTCACCTGCTCTGGAAATCAAAAAGTGGGAGATGAATGTTACAACATTCATGACTGTAATGGACTGACCGATAGAGGACTTAACGATTATACAAAAATTACTTAAGACCTATTCTTTGCGCTTCTTCTCTAAAATAAGAGTAGAAAATTCTCTAAAATAGAGTAGCTTTGAAATAACTTTCAAATACAGTTATTTGAAATTGGCGTGGTTTGGCCTGTGGTTGTCTGTTTCTCAATGCAATTTCCGTTACTGATACATTAACAAATAATTTATTAATATCCATAATAAATGACACGGTTGAGAGTACAAACTTGTACCTCCTAGACATTACTTGTATCACTTTAATGCTTCACAATTTTCAAAATGCTTTTTACACTTCTATTTCAGCTTTTTAGAAAAATGTATACCACAGCTCTGGGCAAGTGACGGA
The DNA here is from genome assembly GCF_020171115.1 of Neogale vison. Lineage (NCBI taxonomy): Eukaryota > Metazoa > Chordata > Mammalia > Carnivora > Mustelidae > Neogale > Neogale vison. The sequence continues at coordinate 209,971,860 of NC_058094.1, forward strand.
CAAGATCTGGGTACTTTTGATCACTAGCTCATCTCTCTTTAATTCGTAAACATAAGTGATAGCTAGGTAAAAGAAGAAATTATTAGGAAAAACAAAAGTCTTCCAGAAGGGAAGCTTGAGGCAGATGAAGACAGTTAGGAAAAGTAAGAAGCACAAATTCTCCAAGGTTGGGTGTTAAATGACACGGGGATCACCTTACTGAACCGGCTGTCATACTGGCTGGCTGAATAAAGGAAAGATGAACTAGTTACCAAGAAATATCCCCCAATAGACTGACAGCATCGACTAGCTCTGTCACCTGCCTAGACCATAGCTTATGGAGAATAAACCTCAGGGAATATATATCTCACCTCCCTAATTCCCAATAAATGAAGAAATCAGAGGAAGTTGAGAGACTTTCTTACGTGGCACAGACTGGCCGCTGAAACTAGACCTAAGATTTCTGATTTTCCTAGGCTAGGGTTCTTTTTCACTGTGTGCTGCCTTCCACCTATAACGGGAGGCTCAAGTAAGTCTCCAATGAGCACAGACCTGGTTGCTTATCTTAGTGGTAGAGAAATGAAGTAGGGTCAAGACTTAGAGTGCCTCACTCTGGACCTCTCGGTGTATAACTCACAGGCCCCCAACCCTTGTCACTGCCGCCATCTCCGTCTTCCACCAGCCTGTGCTGAGCATTGTCCTTCCTGAGCTGGAAGGAGACCGGGTAAAGTCTGGGCTGAGGGGTAAAGCTTGGAAAGATGGTACCAGCCCCTCTTCCTGCAACCTCCCTTCCACACACATATCACAGTCTCCTCCTCTTTTTTTCCAGTGGGAAAATCAAGAACTAAAATAAGAAAAAGCACTCGTTTGGGTTCACGTCTCAGTTTCACTGGGATTTTGGACACACATGAATGAGAGAATATTCTAGAAAAACTAAAATTAGCTCCTACTTTATAACCTTCACCAAAATTAATTCTGTGAAGATTGAAAGAGTTAAATGTAAACAGGGGTGGGGGGGTGGAGAAGGAAACACTTCTGAATTAGAGATAGGAAAGGAATTAATTTAAAAAAGTAATACAAGGCTACAAAACTGGAATCAAGTGGACTACGTTCTCCTGTACATGTCCTGTATGTCCAAAAGCAGCTGAAGTAAAAGGTAAAGAAAAGAAGGAAATACCTGCAACAGGGTAGTAAACTTTGTATCATTTATCAATGCACAAGGTACAAGATATTAACACTAAGACTAGGCACTCCAAAGTATACAAGGCCAATTAATAAGAAAAAGTGTTGGATTTCACTAGCAAAAACCAAGATTTATTTTTTTTTTTTCAGCCACCAAATTCACAAAGATGGACAACAAAAAGAGTAAGCCAGCAGACTGAGATGAGCCCATCAGTTCAGGAAACCAAATCTTTTTATAAGCCTTAAAACTGTTCTGACTCATTAACAGTTCTATAAATACCACCTCAAGAAACAATCACAGATACACAGAAAGGTAACTGGACAAGGACATACTCACAGTGACCTAAAATTGCTACTAGGTATCTAAAAGTGGAGGGGAGCATAAGACTAAGTGTTTAATGGAGAATACTTCATAACAAGATACAGTGTTAGGTGAAAATGTGGGCTGTAAAGTTAACGTGTGGGTACGGTATAGGTGCTGGTGAGTAAGAAAGGAAAGGGGAGGGGGAGGGATGCACAGAAATGGAGAGTACAAAAGCTCATCTCAGAAAGATACTGGAAAAGAGTAATTTAAAAAGCTGAAGAAGGGGGCGCCTGGGTGGCTCAGTGGGTTAAAGATTCTGCCTTCGGCTCAGGTCATGCATGATTCCAGGATCCTGGGACTGAACCCCACTGTCAGGCTCCCTGCTCAGTGGGGAATCTGCTTCTCCTTCTCCCTCTGCCTCTCTCCTCACTTGCACTATCACGCTCTCAAATAAATAAATAAAATCTAAAAAAAAAAAAAAAAAAAAGAAGAAAAGAAAAGAAAAAGAGGAAAGAAAGAAACCTTGTTTTTATAACTGGGAAAAAGTTACTTAAACTAATAAACAGCCTATAAATATTTTTCAACCATATAAAATAATTAAAATATTTGCAAAGACCTTTTAACAAGAGAATGGTTATACTTTATTTTTTCTAAAGATTTATTTATTTATTTGAGAGCAAGAAAGCATGTGCATGTGCTGGGGAGGGGGGCAGACAGACAGGGAGAGAGGATATCAAGCAGACTCCATGCTGAGTACTGAGCCAATTCCAAGAGCCAAAAGCAAGAGTCAGACATTTACCCAACTGAGCCATCCAGGTGCCCAGAGAATGCTTATACTTTGTTAAGTGCAAAAAAGAAATACAAAACAATATGATCTTAAATATGCAAAAACTCACATTTTAAAAAAACAAGAAGAATATGCAACAAGATGATAAAAAGGACTGCCTTCAATAGTGCTACCAATGTGATATTCTCTCCATACTTTACATGTTTTCTACCATTATCATATAATGTTTCCATGACCATAAATATATCATAATTATAGGACTGATAGATCAAGAAGATGCTACTGTTAAAATTTAAATTTCAAAAATACAAAAGATCTGTAGTCACCAAAATCTGTCCTGTTACCTAAGGGATTTTCATCTTTTTCAAGTTAAGAACCAGTGGTACACCCTTCAGAAAACAGGCACTGTTGAGTGGGTACGAGGTGGAAACAAATCCTGCTTCGTAGCTGCCAAGCTGTTTTCTCCATGTAATAGCTCTGTGAGGGTCATACCAAAGCCTGAAGATCTCAGCAGCAAGACATTATTAGGAAAACAATGAACAAGGTTGATGGGAGAGGGCCAGTAAATGGCCAAAAGAGGAAGGCAGGAAAACAATAGAAACATCAAAACAGAAGGTTTAAAAAATCATTAGGTCCAAAATAATTCAAAGGGTCTTGAAGAGATACATGTATATCTATGTTCACAGCAACATTATTCACATTTAAAAGGTGGAAACAACCCCAGTGACCACTAATGAATGAATGGATAAACTAAACATGGCATATAAAATACAAAGGAATATTATTCAGCCCCCAAAAGTACAGAAATTCTGACACATGTCAACAAGGTCCAACCGTGAGGCCATTCTGCTAAGTGATACAAATCAGTCACAAAAAGACAAATACTGTATGAATCCAGTCACATGAGGTACTAGAGTGGTTAATCCCTAGAGGCAGGGCTGGGAAGAGGGGAAAGGAGGAGCTGGTGTTTAATGCATACGGCGTTTCAGTCGTGCAAGATCAGAGGGCTCTGGAGATGGACAGTGGTGACAGCTGTTCTACAGTGTGCATGTACTCAACGCCACCGACCTGTACACTTCTGAATGGTGAAGACTGTAAATTTTACATTGTCTTCTATACACACACACACACACACACTTGAAAGGAAGAAAGAAATCTCTAGAATGAGAAGTCCTGAAGAGGGCTTCTGATCTGGCATGTCAACAGTGCAGGTATCAAAGTAAAACAGATCTTATTTCTGATATCGGATTCTTTTAAGCATAATTACAGAAGTCAGCTCAGCAACACAGAAGATCAAAACTGAAAATAAGAAGGGACATCGTGTGTAACTTGAAGAGAACATACCAGACCTCTCTGTGGTTTTTGGGGACCCTCTCATTACAGCCAGCTTGAAAAACTCCCCACAACTAGGAAAGAACCTGCCAGCCCAAGCAATACAATGACGTCGCCTCCTCAGCTAACAGGAAAGAACACAGCTGGGAGGGAAACTCTGAGTGTCCTAGAAATGTACTCCGCCCTTACTGCAAACCTGCTATCACAGAACTGAAGACTGGGCGGAGTGGGGGGTTGGACAAAGGCCCTCAGGTAAAGCTGCTCCAGAGACAAAGACACCCAGAGAGCGTGGCCAGGCTCACTCAGTAACCCTGGATTTCAAGACAAACCCTCGAGCACAGTTACAGTTTGTTTGTTATGTCTTTTTTTTTTTTTTTTAAGATCTATTTCTTCATTTGAGAGAGAGAGAGAGACAGAGAGAGGAGCAGAGCGAGAAAGAGAGAGAATCCCAAGCAGACTCCACGTGGTGTGTGGAGCCTGACCCAGGGCTTGATCTCACGACCCTGAGGATCACGACCTGAGCTGAAGCCAACTGTCGGGACACTCAACTGACTGCACCACCCAGGCAGCGCTGCTGTCCTATTTTTCTAAAGGGTACCTTGTTACAGATAAGAAGAATAACATAACTGGAAGGAGCTTTCTGTATGTCTTTTTTTTTTTTTTTAAAGATTTTATTTATTTATTTGACAGAGAGAAATCACAAGTAGACGGAGAGGCAGGCAGAGAGAGAGAGAGGGAAGCAGGCTCCCCGCTGAGCAGAGAGCCCGATGCGGGACTCGATCCCAGGACCCTGAGATCATGACCTGAGCCGAAGGCAGCGGCTTAACCCACTGAGCCACCCAGGTGCCCTCTGTATGTCATTTTATTAAATCTGTTCAAAAAACAGAGTACAATACACACTGTGTACTATGTACAAGGCACTGAGCTCGGTGCTGGATGAGGAGCAGGATGGGCTCACCCTTCCCCCACCAGACTAGCAATTCTGATTTAAGGAGGCACAAGGTGCTACCGGTCCACACAGAGGGGCTCCGATCTGGTCCACAGGAATGGAACTCTGTAAGAGGTGACACTTCAACAGACGTTATCCTGTCACTGTAGCAAGCTGGACTGATTACTACGGGTCAGACAGTTTGAGGCACTTTCCATGAACAAATTAACTTTCACCGCAGTCTTACAGGGCAGGATTTTAAAGACGAGAAAACCGAGTCACGGATCAGTCACACAGCTCGCAGGGGGCCGGACCTGACTGTGCCCTTACTCAGAATCTGCTGTGAGGGAACCCAACCTAAGACGAGACAGTGATGCAACTCAGAGCAGAACATTCGGCAAAGAGGGGAGCTGCTCTGAGAAAGAGAAGAAGGGCACACAGAAGAGGAGAGCCCCAGGGGGGAGAGGCTGTGGCTGGGAAGCCCAGACAGGCGAGTGGGGGAAGAGCAGTAGCAAACCCGTCAGGAACTCCCGAGGGCGGAGGGGCCGTAGTCCAGCAGGGACGTTCATGAAGTTCTGCTGCGTGGAGTGGGATGTACTCTCGTCTCCATCTCCACCTGAATTCTAGTGCTCCGACGACTTCTTTACGCATGGGGTGAGAACAGAAACCCCACAGAGGCCCCAGAGGGATTACAGAAATGGGTCAGAGTTCAGGCAGAGAAGGGACACAACACGGATGCTTTTTAGAAGCGTCACTCTGAGTGCTGTCAGGGAGAGGCCCACATGCAGAGCAGACCGGGGCAGACCAGGGACAGCAGGGAGAGGGGTGCTAAGGCAGGAGCTGTGGGAGCAGGTGATGGAAACTGGCAGGGACACACACTGGAAACAAGGTGGAGTGGAGAAGGTGACTGGATGTGGTTTCTTTGTGGACCGGGGAGGGGAGGAGAGAGAAGGGTCAGTAAGTTATAGGTTTCAAGCCTGGGAAATCTGGGTCGGTTTGGAATCTACTGGATATGAGGTGCTGGCAACACAGCACCGTGGAGGGGCGCCTGGGGGGCTCAGTTGGTGAAGCGTCTGCCTTCGGTTCAGGTCATGATCCCAGGGTCCTGGGATGGACCCCTGCCCTCCCTGCTCAGCAGGGGAGCCTGCCTCTCCCTCTTCCACTGCCGCTGCCCTCCCCACATCCTGCTCACTTTGTCTCTCTCAAATAAATAAATAAAATCTTTATTAAAAAAAATCAACGTGGAAATGTCCGACGGACATCTGAATACAAAGCACGAAGCAGGAAGAACCTGCAAAGGGCAGGGGCAGGGCAGGGTCCAGGAGGCCAGAGGAGAGGACAGCAAACGCTGTCACTGCTGTGAGGTCAGGCACGGAAGCTGAGAGTCCAGACATACCTGATCCGCGGGGCAACAGCAGGACAGGAGGCAACCACTGGCTTTGGCCAGAGAGTACCAGTTTGGTCACAGGTCCAAACGCCAGACTGGAGTAGGGAGGAGGGGGCAGGAATGAGGAAGTGGAGGCAACCGACATGGGCCATTCTTCCAAGAAGGCTGGCCCTGGCACAAGTGAATGCAGAGTGGACCGAAAGGCAAGCGAACACTGAAAGTCTGTGTCGTATGTGTGTACACGTGTGTGTTTCATCTGTGAGACGTGCATAGGTTTAAATGCTCATCAGACGTGAACGGCAGGTATCAAGTCAGAGAGAATGTCTCTGAGAAGGTGCGGGCAGCCAGGGTTGGTATCCAGAGTGGGCATGAGGAAGGACCCCACTTCCACTGCGACAGGAGGCAAGCGGAACAAGGCAGGCGCAGATGGGAGTGTACGGACAGGGCAAGAACCCAAGGGAGCTCGCCTCCGGCTTCTCTCTTCTGTGACGCAGGAGGGGTTGCAGCTACAGGGCAGAGGAAGCGGGGTGAAGGAGTAAACAAGTATCGTGCGCAGGGGCTGGCAGGGAGGACAAGTGACCTTGTAGAATGTGCCCTCCCGCAGGTCGAATCATGAGAGCCACAGGCTCTGAGCACAGGTACTCAATGCACCTGTGGCATTTACCAAACACCAAGAACGTAAACAAAAACTCAAAACTTTGAGCAGACCTCATGAGAAGTCTCGCCTTCAATACCGTACGATCAGCTAAGTCAGCTGTAATAACATCAGTTCTCCTCAGGCCCGACCGCGTACCCACGACAAAGACAAATACTTCATAAAGACGAAGATGGAGGGGCGCCTGGGTGGCTCAGTGGGTTAAAGCCTCTGCCTTCAGCTCAGGTCATGATTCCAGGGTCCTGGGATCGAGGCCCGCATCGGGATCTCTGTTCAGCGGGGAGCCTGCTTCCTTCTCTCTCTCTCTCTGACTGTCTCTCTGCCTACTTGTGATCTCTCTCTCAGTCAAATAAATAAAAAAAAATAATAATAAAAAAAAAAGACGAAGATGGCCAACCCATGACAACGTGTGGGAAGCTCCCAGCTCGTGCTAGGGGTAAACCTGGTCTGTATGAGTAACCAAAACATCGTATTTCACTGGGAATGACATCATCAACGGTGCGTTAGCAACTTCTGCGTTTGGCCTGAGCTGGATTTTGCTTGTGGGTTGGTGCACAGGGGATTGCAGTTAGGGTCAGACACTTCCCTCCCTCCAAAGTCCTGTGGGAGAGATGAGTGGGCAAAAAGGCCTGTCATGGCCACTTCTCCCAGACTTGCCTCTAGTTCCGGCTCTGGCCAGGAAATCGCTAGAGAAAGCAAAACAGGGGCCAGGAGCTGAGCACAACTGTGCAAGTCCAAACACAGACTACAGAAGGTGGTAGGTATTTCAGGTGAGTGGATTTTTTTTTTTTTTTTACTTGAGTAACTGAGCAAAGCAGGAGAGGAAGACATGAGCTTAAAAGAATATCTTTCCTTGTAAAATCTTTTTACAGAGACAGAAGTAGTTCTGGAAATTAGCATGAAGTGCCTCTTGTTATTTTCAGGCAAATATCTCCCAAGGAGCTCAAAATAAAATCCTTTAGTTCTACACCCTTTTGGGGGAGAATGGGAATTAACAGTAAAATCTGACCAATTCAACCAACTGGGAAGTCTCCTGTGAACAGTGAGGTGCTTGAATCACAGGCAGAGTGTAATATAGTTTTGCTTTCTGGTTTTCCTTTCTAAAAGAATTTCCTGTTTGCGTATGTTTGTATATAATGTTACTACTGGCCAAAAGTTACATAGTGCTCACTGTGACCCAGCTCTAAATCTTCAGACACTCTTATTCTCTGGGTTTTAGGGCAAAGCACAGCGGCATATATCATTAGTCTGTCAGGGACGAGGAGAGCTGGTGTCCCAAACCAGACGGGCCAGCATCAGAGCTGTGCTCAACCACTGAACTACACTGCCACACCACGAAAACATGAAGTTAAAATTCTAAAATTCAGGGTATCAAAAAGAGATGATCACCATTTACTCTATCTTCCTAACAGAATAACTTTGGTATGTTTCCTACTCTAGTCATCCTCTGGTTTTCAGATTAAGGAATCTTTAAAAAGAAAGTTGTTTTTTTACTGAAGTCAAGTAAAAATACTATGCAAAACTGTGTCCCAAAACCTTTCTAAGTAGAGATTCCACTGATAGGCAAGATTTGTTTCAAGTCAGCAAATCTATAATTTTTCATACAAGTTATTATAACAGATTTTTTTTCACAAGCTTCTTTACGTTATGAACAATTTCCATCTTAAGAGTAATATTTTTGGGGGGTACCTGGGTGGCTCAGTTAACCATCTGCCTTCAGCTCAGGTCATGATTCCAGAGTCCTGGATTGAGACCCACACTGGGTTCCCTGCTCAGTGGAGAGTCTGCTTTTCCCTCTCCATCTGCCCCTCCCCCTGCTTCTGCTCTTTCTCTCTAATAAAATATTTTTTTAAAAAGACTAATATTTTTAAAAAAATATTTTTATTTGACAGAGAGACAGAGATAAAGAGAGGGAGAGCACTAGCAGGAGGAGCATTAGAGGGAGAGGGAAAAGCAGGCTCTCCACTGAGCAGGGAGCCTGACACAGGGTTCAATCCCAGAACTCTGAGATCATGACCCAAGCCGATGGCACAGGTAACCAACTGTGCCACCCAGGTGCCCAAAGAGTAATATTTTTTAGTCTGAACCACACTTAATTACAATGAGTTCCAAATCAGTCATGTTGAATCCATGCATATCAAGATTGCTTTTTTTTTTTTTTTAGATTGTATTTACCTGCAAGAGAGAGAATGAGAGAGAGAGAGAGAGCATGAGAGGGGGAAGGGTCAGAGGGAGAAGCAGACTCCCTGCTCAGCAGCAAGCCTGAAGCAGGACTTAATCCCAGGACTCCTGAGCCAACGGCAGTCGCTTAACCAACAGAGTCACCCAGGTGCCCAATATATCCAGTTTTCAAATAAGAAAAATTACTGTTTAGATCTCTGTGAAGATGGCCACAGGCTGAGGCTGGATCTCACAGATTTAACAGTATTATTTCTTCGCACATAAGAGATTATACTTAATGTGGGAACGCTGGAACTTCTGGAAGCCTCAGGTGGGTTAGCAAGCATCTGTCAGTGACTTTTGACACAAGTGTTCCATTATATAGAAGTCTAAGACTGCCAGCCACTTGAGGCTTATTAAAGTTGACCAATGTGAACTCATTTCCTAGACTTAAGTGCATGCCACATGTGGTCTATACAAACATTCTTCAGTTTCCTCTGAAATAGCCCAAAACATATATGGGGAACTAATTTCAACAAAAGTGCCAAAACAATTCAATGAGGAAAGGAAAGTCTTTTTGGCAAATCACACTGCAACAATGGGGGAAACATGCAAAAAAACAAAACAAAACAAAACAAAACAAAAAGCACCTTTCACCTCTACTTTATCTCATACACAAATATTAATTTGTAATGGTTCATAGACCAAAGCACAAAGTTTAAAATAAAAGATCTCTAAAAGAAAACACAGAAGGATATCTTCACAACCTTGGGAAAGCAGATTACTTCAAACACAGTAAGTACTGATAATATAGAGGGTTACTTTGTTAATTGACTAGATTTAAAATCATCTGCTCATCAGCGGCACTGGGTAGGTTCAGTGGTTAAGCATCTGACTCTTGATTTTGGCTCAGGTCAGGATCTCAGGGTCCTGGGATTAAGCCCTGCATTGAGCTCCCCACTCTCCCTCTGCCTCTGCCCCTCCCCTGCTCACTTTCTCTCTTAAATAGATGTCTTAAAAAAAAAAAAACTGCCCATCAAAAGACATTTTTTAAGAAAATGAAAAATAAATCACAGACTAGAATATATGTGCACCACAATTTTCTGAGGTATGTATACCTATATAATACAAGTACAGATTTTCTATATATATAAAATGTTACTTAGGAATCAGTAACAGTAAGAGAAACAATGCAATATAAAAATGACCCCCTCAAAAATTAAAAATGGGTAAAATGTGAAACAGATGCTCCAAAAATGAAGATCTACAAATGCCCAATAAAAACATATTAGTCATCAAAGAAATATAAATTAAACATCACAATGCAAAACCACTTCATATTCCCAAGAAAGGCTAAAATCAGAAAAACCAACAATACAGAAAAGCTGAGAAGGAATTGGAGCACCTGGAATGCTCATCCACTGCTGGCTAGGGCGTAAAATGGTGTAATTACTTTGGAAAACTGCTTAGAAGTTTCTCATGAAGATAAATACAGACGTCTGGCATGGCCCAGCAATTAAGCCTAAATCTCAAATGAGATGTGAGTGAGCGAGAAGGTGCTCACAGCGGCTTAACACCTACAACAGCCAAAAAAAGATGAAGGCAACCCAAAACTCTGTTGAGAGGAAAATGGGAGTGCCAAGAGGAAATTGGGTCTATTCATGTAAACAGAATGCCACCCAGCAATAAAGGAAGAATGAACACCTGATACACAACACAGAACTGGGGTGAGAGGCCGGAGGGGAAAGAGTACATGCTCTATGATCCCATCTACATGATGGTCAAGAGCAGGGAAAAACAATTCTATAGGGACAGAAATCAGAAAGCATTTGCCAATGGGGTTGGTGAGTGCCTGGATGTCAAGGGTGGGGGGGGCATGGGAGAACTTGGATGGTAGAAATGCTCGTTTTGTTAATTGTGGTTTGGTTACTTGAGTATATTTGACACTGATGTGTTTCACATGTGAAATTTTCATCTATTAAAAAGGATAGCTGGGGGCACCTGTGTGGTACAGTCGGTTAAGCATCCAACTGTTGATTTCAGCTCAGGTCATGATCTTGAGGTCATGAAACTGTGCCCCACATTTGGGGCACATTGGAGCATGGAGCCTCCTTAAGATTCATTCATTCTCTCTCTCTCTCCTCCTTCCTCTGTCCTACCACCACTCCCTCTCTCACTCAAAAAAAAAAAAAAAAAAAAATGGCGGGGGGCGTGGAGGTAGGCCTTCTTATGTCTTCTTATCCCCAAGACCTCCTGAAAAATATGATTTGATTTGCACCCCTTGGCCCCACCAAAGGGAAACTCTATCTGAACTACTTTCAGTAACAGACAACCAGTTTGACAACCATCATGGCGGTCTTATTTCTTTGACCACCTATACAAGATACTGTCTCCAAAGGAAAAGAAGGAACTTGCTGGGTTTCCTCTCCTCTAACAGTAACAGTCAGTTAATCAATAGTCCAGGTTCCAGAACCAGTGTAAGACTGTTCTAAAAGCTCATTCTAAAAGCTCACAGAATGTTCTTTTTAGGCTCATTATTTTTCAGTATACAGCTGATAACCTGCATTCAACACATTCCTCACCTCCATCAGGTTATGGGGGATGGATGGAAGAAAGTAAACTTGGGAAGAAAAGTACCTAGAAGAGGCTGATGATACTTGTTCTAGCCCATACCAGAAATAAAATTATCAGCATGTCCTGCCGGCCTGAGAGCTCAGGACATTTCAGCATTCTCCATATCCGCTTCTAGGGGCATGGCCTCCGAGGGCGTGCCTGTTGGAACCCCAACTGTCCAAAGGCTCTAAGCTGGTAAACAATGTAAAGGATACAGAATTTAGATACCAGAGGACATTTACAACCTTCAGTTGCCTCTATGCCCCTACACACAAAAAATAATACCCAATTGTCTTACTCTGCAAATTCTAGAGACGGATTTGGGGCTCCTGGTACTATGCCACAGATCAGAAAGGCCTGAGAAGATTCTTCTGGGATCCCTAACTATGGAGGACCTCTGGGGAAGATCTCCAGGAATTTTTCTAAGAAAATGACTACTTTTTTCCCAAGTGAAATGACGGAATGATAACACTGGAAACATCAATTCAGAGTTTCTTCTAAGACAAGAAAGGATACCACTTGTGTCAGGGAAGTTGAAAGACTAATTAGCTAACATCTAATTTTTCCCATCTATATCTACTATGCATTTTCAGGAACTACACAACAAGTACAAGAAAGGAATCAGTAAGAATTTGGAGTTTTTTCACAAAGGGAATAAGAAGGAAGAATAGGAGATGCTTCTTACAAGAAAGGGGAGAATTAAGTGTGGGGATCCATCCCTTAAGGAATATGAGTTCTAGAAATGAAGGAATAGGAGATTCTCTCCGGAACTCTAATGCCAAAGGGCAGAGAAGAAATTTAAAAGTAAGCATACCTATATTTATACTTGTCTTAAGATCAGAAACAACTACCACTACTTGTATAGATTTTTTTTTTAATGACCAAGTTGGACATTTTACAAGATGCATCTTTTCTTCTAGCAGCAAAGCCAGAAGACCGTGAGAGGGCTCCGTGATTAATGGTGATTGCCTCCACAGCGGGAAAGCATTATCTGTACAATAACATCAGCTCACTGTTCCTTCTGGGCCAAGTTCTTCAGAGGATTAGCCTCCCCAAACCCCAATACCCATGCAGTTCTTGTGCCCCCAACACAGCTTTTCCCAGGCTGATACAATTCTTCAGATATGCTTCTGACAAATCCACAAATGCCAGAACTTCCCATTTATTAGAAACGGAATGTGTGGGTCTGCCCCCAAATCTGTAAGTTGAAATACTGATCTGATAGTATGAGGCGGTGGGGCCTCTGGGAGGTGATTAGGCCGGGAGGGCAGAGCCCTGAGGAATGGGGTGGGTGACTGTGCTCATGAAGGAAACTCCAGAGCTCCCTCGACCCTTCCACATGTGAGGACACAGCAAGAGCAAGGCTCTCTATGAACCAGCCTCCAGAGCTATAAAAGAAGGAATACATTTCTGTTGTCTATAAAGCCACCCATTACATGGTACTTTGTTACAGTAACCTAAACTAAGATGCCATTTCAAAATGGTGGTGTTCACAGCACATGAAAGATCCCACTGCTGTTACTTAAAAAAAAAAAAAAAAAAAAAAAGCACATACTCCCACAACAATAAAAACACTATCAGGCCTCAGAGAGTTCAACAGATGTCTTGGAAACCAGAAGTACTGACTGACAAAGTACTGACAAAGCTGAGGAGAGGCAGCTTATAGCCCCGAAACTTCTCTGAGAGTGTTGCTGCTGAGCGGAGGGATAACTGACTTCCCCACTGAAACCCCAAAGAGGCTCTAGACTCAGAAAAGCAAATACAGTGTGGGACAGAAATGACAAGAACGGCAGAAAAGGAAAAGATTAACTAAGAAGTCCAGTATCAACAATCGTTCCTTCCATGAGTCAACTCCTGTCTTTATCAGAAACAACAAAATTTGCCCCCACGCAAAAACTAAAAAAATCACCAATGAATTCTCTGAAGAAACTAAACAAAATGTTGGGTGAGGACTAAACAGTTAGTGTGGTTCTGAGAACCCCAAAGTCAAGCCCTCTGCACCCAGATACTTGGTGGCTCCCCCGTGGGAGGTGTCCTCCCACGAGGCCATGCCTCCCGTGGCAAGGCGCACCCACACGCACAGAGCCCAGTGAGCCTTCATGTTACCTCAGCTTGACACGCAGGAGAGGCAAGGACAGAACTACAGCTAAAGCGGCATGGAAGTGGAAAACTACGATAAACAACAGAAGGACCCTGGAAAAAACACAAAATTCCAGGGAGCAAAGATACTTTAGAAAAAACTAAAAAAAAAAAAAAAAAAAACAAGTTTTGTTAGTGTCCCTATTTAAGAAGCAATCATTTAGGAAGCAATAATTACATCCATAAAACAAGAAAAACACCACCACAAAATACAAGAAACAACCATCCAAGAGAAAGATCGATCAAATTAAAATTCCGGCCCCGCAAAGCCAGAGTGAACGCCACGGGCACGTGCCTGGGTACCATAACCTCACAGTCGTGACTCCAAGGATTTAATTCTACCACACTGACAACGCCTTGCCTAAGATGGGCGGTACTCACGGCATAGTCAGAAGTTCGCACTGCAGACGGGGAACATGTCCATGGTAAGGAGACAGGGAAACCGAGACCCACTGTTCAAGAACACCGGAGTCTGTTTTTCTTTCCTCTGCTAGGCTGCAGGATGACCCACCAGCTTCTCTCAGTACCCGTCTGTCCTTTCCTACAGAAAGAAGGAAACCAAAGGTTGTGTTCTTATAGTGCCATAATGAAGACTCCCAGAAAGTATTACGAAGGAAGAACTAGCTTCGTATAAAGACTTCAAGATACTAAAACATATTCACGGGTAACATGTGCGATTTTTTTCTGTGGAACTTCACAGAGAAGATAAACGCTTCTCCCATCTGGGTGACTCGCATACTGTCCTTCCTGAAAGTAGAGAGAGGGAATGGGATATTCCCAAAGCCCTGTTTTTAGAACCAAAAATTCTGTAATGCCCTGTTTACTATTCTGAAATAAAATTCATTGGTAAATAGTAACTATTTATTTTATTTTTTATTTTATTATTTATTTATTTTCGTTATTTATTTATTTATTTATTTTATTATTTGAAAATAATATACATATTTTTAATAATGTATTAATTTTTTAGCGTACATATTATTTTAAGAACATCAATATAATACTCTAAACGTAACATAAAGGAGAAAGTAAAAGAAATCCAATTTATAATAAAATACTGCATATTCAATACATAAACAATTTTTTAGGTTCGATGAACTGTGTAATGAAATAGATGCTTTTTAACTTGCTTATAAGGAATAAGCTTGGAGTGCTCGCTTCGGCAGCACATATACTAAAAAAAAAAAATAAAAAAAGGAATAAGCTTGGATTATGAGAAGCCAAATCAGAAGTCTTCCATCTTAAAAGTACTGGAAAACAAAACAGGAGCAGTATGGGTGGACAACAGGATGAAAAGGAGTATATTTTGTGTATATTAAAAGTATGCAAAAGTTTCTTGTGTTCTTATTTAAATGGAGATAGGTCTAGGCTCAAGTAATTATGATATGATTTTTATATCCAAGATGGCAGCTGAAAGTCATGTGAGATGCAGGACAATTCTTTCTGTCTCTTCCACCATGAACATCTTAATTCTCTTCCACCCATTTAAAAAAAGCCTTCACTGTGGAACCAAACAGCATCTCATTCCTACTAAGTCCTCTAGGAGGCGGTACTGTTCCCATGAGAATCCCTGGCTAGATGAGCTATGGGAGACTGCTTCTAGCTTTTATGTTCCATCACTAAGACTCTAGTCCTGAAGGACAAATCAGCAGTATACTTTAGAAATGTATTAATTTACTATGGAAAATGACTGAAAAAATTAATTTAGGTTAGGCGTATGCCATTAACTGGAGCCACAGTCATTATTATTTCCTCTTCCTAAATTCAAGATAATTGCTTACTCCATATAGACTACGGAGTGACAAACTCTCTCTCTGCCATTTATTTACACAGCACAAAGTGATCCGGATTTTAGAATTTTTAACATTCAAATCTGGTTAATTAATAATAAAAAGGGAGTTTTTCATAGAACTCTACAACTCTCATTTCCTCAAACAAGAATTAATGCATTCTTTCACATGTGGTCATTACAGGAAGGCGGGGGGGGGGGGAGCCATTTACTGTAAATGCTTTTCTGATGCAATTCTACCACCTCTTTCAAAGAGAGAATTCATCCAAGAAGCCTTAGTCACTTTTTCAAGAGAAATGCCACTGCACTGAATGTACACAGACTAAACCACATGCCCGAGCAAAGAAGCGGAGCAGATCCCACCACCAGAAAACATGGAGAGAGGAGAGGTGGGGCGGGGGGTGGGGGGAGCAGCGGGGGAAGGGAATCTCATGTCAGAACAGATTAAGGAGTACGTCTCAAAATCTGGCTTTTAGTACAGGGAAAAGTCTGACACACATATAACATCACTGTTTCACAAATCAAATGCAAGCATCGATATCCCCCCTGCCCAACTTTTAAAGCTACTTCCTAAAAATATAAGACTTCAGCTCTAAACCAGGAAGCTATGTGTAATTAGTATCTTAGCAACTATAGTTATTTCATTTTCAAAAAATTTCATGCACGGAGAGAAAAATGGAATCCTCACTTTAATATCTGAAAATGAAACTACATTTTGAAGAAGGTCGATTTCATATTAAAAGGATGATATACAGAGGGGGATAAACTTAAGACAAGTAAGTTCTGAACTCTTCTCAAAGACAGGACTAATTCTTCTAAAATCTCATATCCACCCAAAGAAAAGAAAGGAAGGATTTCTCCAATTTATCCTTACCTGAATCACCATTAATTCTTCTAAGAGCCAGATGCACCGACTTGTTTCTATAGCAGAGTCAATGCTAAGCCCAAAACCAAGCAATCGCCCAAAACGCAAAGCATTTGCTGCTGGAGCCTGAAAATCCCCTTGATGAATGAAACTGCCCCCGTAATATCCACATTCTGAGCTGGCTATTGGCTACGAGAAGGCAGCACGTGTGGAAGTCTGATTTGCCCGCTCCCGGGCATGCCTCGCTTATACCCCATCTCAGAAAGACTACAAGACACACAGCTCCTGAGTGAGTCAAAACTAGAAAGGGTTCGTTTCTCAGTAGCATTCTCTCTAACGCTACGGAAACCACGGGGAGAACAAACCACAGTGAGACTCTCCTTCGCTAGGCAATGCCAACGAAAGAAAGAATTATTATGTCAACACTGGCAATGTACAAATGAATCTCAACCCACTGCCAAGTTTTTCCTGTTATATGACCGCCTGTGAGTTATACATAGGTATAGGCTTGGTGCACATTATTTTTAAGTCAAGAATTCTGAGCCATGGTTTGGAAGCTCAAAACAACCAAGAAGTAATGAAAATTCTCAAAAGAAATGTAATCTTTGGGCTACACTAATAATGATCAAGAAATTAAAACCAAGAATAACACAGCAATGGTGTAAACTGATCTTTTTAGAATTAGGGGTTTTCTTTTCTTTTTTTTTGTTACAAAAAATATTCTACTTATTTGACAGAGAGAGAGAGAGAGCACAAGCAGGCAGAGCAGCAGGCAGAGAGAGAGGGAGAAGTAGGCTCCCAGCTGAGCAAGGAGCCTGATGTGGGACTCGATCCCAGGACCCTGGAAGGTTATTTCTTGTATTTTGTGGTGACCTGAGCCGAAGCTGAGACCATGCTCAGTGGGAAGTTTGCTTGGAACTACCTCTCACCTTCTACCCCTCTCCACACCCCCCCCCCTAATGAATAAATCAATCTTTAAAAAAAAATAAAAAAGAACCTCTGGGGTAGAGCTCAGTTATCCCCATGTTAACTAGACTCATCTTATATACTTTGAAGTTTGAGGACTATTCTTCCTGTCAATGCAACTGAACAGCTGATTATAGCTGCTGTCACTTTCCTTTCTCATTCAGTTATTTTGTCTTCGATTACTGTTGAAATCAGAAGCAATAAGAACTATTTGTGGCTTTAACTCCCCGGGGGCAGGGGGTGAGCAGAGCTGGTCTGGGTTCACCTGACCTTCCCTTCCCCCCACCGCCTCTCTATCCCTCCAGACTCGAGCTGCAGAACGTGAAAAATGCAGTACTCGAGGTTGAGATGAACATTACATTAAAAGATGCTACCACTGGAAAATAAGCAAAATTTACAACTGCTAACAGCAAGGGGAAGAAAATGAAGGAGAGCGGACACTCAGATTACTGACTGATGACCACGTTCCAGGTATCAGGTCAAGAACTTTCTATCAGTTTGTTGCCTCAGAAGTCCCACCAAAAAATACCTTCTTCAGAAGTGTACAAAGACACAAGTTCAGGAGTCTACACCTAATAGCAGGGACAGGGCAGCAATGCATTCCCTAAGCTGGCCTTAACACTGGCCTCCTGTGCCCACCTCCACCTCCATCATCCCCTGCACATAAAGGATTTTTTTTCTTTTTACAACTGATTGATTGGATGGACTGATTGATTTGTGTGTGAGCGAGCGAGTACTCTCTGGCATGTGGGTGTGAGAGGCAGAGGACAGGAACTCAAGCAGACTCCTCACTGAGCACTGGGAGCCCGACATGGGACTCAATCCCACAACGTGAGATCATGACCTGAAATCAACCAACTGGCTCAACCAACTGAGCCACCCAGACGCCCCACATAAAAGATTTTTTAAAAAGGAAACTGAGAAATGTATCTGAAATGATGCCATACTCCCATAGCTCTTGTCTGCCGTACCTTCTTTATCCAACTGAACACTGTGGTACCTTTCAGAATATTTACAATAGTTTCCAATCAGAGAACAATCCCCTGTTCTCTACTTTGACCAAATTTACTTCAGTCTGAAGTGCTGATGGGGTCGCCCCATCATTATAACATGAGCAGTAGAATCAGTGTTTTTTTGAGTATCATCAGCAAGTATGAATACTATGTTTCACTTTAACACAAAGGATTTTACCTTCTTCCTCCAATACACACGAAGTTTCTAAGGCAATTTTCTGGATACGGGGAGGACCCCAACCAGCACATTTAGAAATAAGTTCTCCAGTGCTCCCCTCTGTGTTTCAGGACGACTAGGCACTCGGACATCTGACAGTAAGGAAACCCACTGTATACCTTCAACTTTTTACCATGAGCTGCTGCAGAGTGTATCTGGTGTTCCGACTATTTTGTCTAACAGGAAAATTTGGATCTGTCAGGACAGCAGTTCTCACAACTACACGTTAGCATGGAACCAATCTGAACCCCAAATGAAATCATAGGAGAAAGTCCAATACGGAAACCGGATGGAAGTGCAGCAACGTGTTGTGGCAGACTAGAGGAGGGACAGTCCCCCTCTGGGGGTTTATCTGGGCTGACTTACTCATCATCCCCCAAGGTGGATACTGAGCCAACACCGCCAAGCCCCAAGGGCTCTATTGTTTTTAAAAGATTCTTTGTTTATTTATTTGGTGGGGGGAGGGAGAGAAAGCAGGGGGAGAAGAAGAGGGAGAGGGACAAGCAGACTCCCCACCAAGCACAGAGTGTGATGTGGGGCCTGATCCTTGACCCTGAGATCATGACTTGCGCCGAAACCAAGAGTCAGACCCTCAACCAACTGAGACACCCAGGTGCCACCCAAGGGCTCTATTTTATCCCTTCTCATACCCTGGTGACTTTTTAAAACTTGTGTTTTATTTTATACCGTGTATGCCTTTGCATCTCAAAGTTGGGAATATATTAAGAAATTTTCAAATGTTAAATCATATTTCAAGTGTGCTTACACTACATTCAACTTGGGAATCCTATTTCGTATTTGGCTAATGTGGACCCTAACCCAAAAAAGCATGGTTTCTATTTGTATCTCTTTGGCAACAATATCCTTAGCATATTTGCAAGTTCAACTTTTTTTTTTCTTTCTTTCTTTCTTTCTTTTTTTTTTTTTGAGAGGGAGGGTGGTGGAGGGACAAAGGAAGAGAGAGAGAGAGAATCAAGCAGGCTCCACGCCCAGCACAAAGCCTGACATGAGGGCTGATCCCTCCACCTGGAAATCATGACCTGAGTCAAAATCAAGAGTCATCTACCGAGAAGCCCCCCAGGTCATGGTATAAACACAAAATTTTGTCAGGATAATGCATTTTAAATGAAGAAGAACATCACTGGAACTCCTGGATGCCCTGCTGTGATTCTACTTTTCACCGGTGGCTGTTAGCTTGCTACAGATGGTACAGTAAGTTTCAGACTATACATGAAAATACAGACAAACAAACAAAAATTACCTTGAGATTTAATATGAGGAATGAATTTGAAGTGTTGCCAGGTTATCGTTATTTTACTTTATTTTTTTAAAGATTTTACTTATTTATTTGACAGAGATCACAAGTAGACAGAGAGGCAGGCAGAGAGAGAGAGAGAGAGGAGGAAGCAGGCTCCCTGCTGAGCAGAGAGCCCGATGCGGGGCTCGATCCCAGGACCTGGGATCATGACCCAAGCCGAAGGCAGAGGCTTTAACCCACTGAGTCACCCCGGCGCCCCAATCGTTATTTTAAAAAATGGAATACTAGATCAGCACACAGAACAAAGACTGAAATGCCTTCATGAAGAATGAATACCTCTAATATCCTGCTCACAGAACATGTAACAGCCTTTTCTTCCCAAGTATTTTCTGACTGGCTTTTCCCCAGTTTTATTTATTCCAGTTTTATTAAAATAAATGCTATTTATTTTAAAAGGTTAACATGTCTCCTCCGGGAAAGACATATATATATAACATTTCCAGTGTTCTTGCAAGACAATGGTCAGAGTGGAGGGGCTGTCCTGAGTCACTTGGGACCACCAACTTGAATCAGGGAAAGGCCTCGATGTTCTGTCCCTCAGAATAAACATAGTGTTTAAAAGTAGCAAAATCTATGTCCAAGACAGTGTCATAAACATTCACATCCATAGACGGGATAACAGTGACTTGTCGTTTCACAATTCATGATTAACTATATTTCTCATTTCAAAGTACTGTGAATTCTCTCATGATTTTCATTTTAACTTATTATTAAAAATAATTATGGGAGCACTCTAGTAGTACGTGGATAATTTTAAAGCAGTGAACCTCATTCCAAGAACCAAAAGCATGGTTAAGAGAAATAAGTGGTTATGTTCCCCAAATGTATCTGTGTTGGTGCTTAAGACTGGAGCTACCTTTCCCTTAGGAATGATGCTGCCAGTGACAGTAGCCAGATCAAGCCACAGAAACAGATTTCACTTATAATGTACCTGTAATACGATATTCCTGAAAGAAATGTATATTTTAACTGTACTGCAATATCAATAATTATATAAGGAATAAACTAATAGAACTAAGAATTATTTTTATTTTTCTGTGTGCAAATGTGTAAGAAAATTTAATCAGAAGAGGATGGCCTTCCCTAAGACACTCATGATTACTTAAAAGTTGATGACACTGGGGTGCCTGGGTGGCTCAGTGGGTTGAAGCCTCTGCCTTTGGCTCAGGTCGTGATCCCGGGATCCTGGGATCGAGCCCCACATCAGGCTCTCTGCTCAGTGGAGAGCCTACTTCCCTTCCTCTCTCTCTGCCTGCCTCTCTGCCTGCTTGTGATCTCTGTCTGTCAAGTAAATAAATAAAATCTTAAAAAAAAAAAAAAACTTGATGACACTGGTTATTATGCCTTATTTTACTTCCAATATACTACATTCTTTGATAATGATAATATCCTTACCCTTGGGCTTAAAGCTGTGACTGGCATCCCTGGCGGGGGAGCTCTCCAAGACGGAAGAAGGAAAAAAGCTTAGAAAAAGAGAGATTTACTTGAAATATAGAAAAAAATGTGGCAATATGTTGGGTGAAATTCACGAAGACTAAAACCTGAAGAAGGGGTTGGACAAAGAAGAGGATTGAAGAGAATTCCACCAGGTGAATGGTGAAGTGTGGGATTAGACCTCTTAGCTGAGCCGGACAGCCTGGCTGTTTTACGGAGTGGGGGAGTCTGGGAGGCCAACCAGAGGCGATGTGCGACCGGTCATGGGAGTAACCAGAATGTGCGCGAAGCGAGTGTTTATAACGTGGGAAGGCTTTGTGTGGTGAACCTGGTAAGAATTCGGTTGTCAGTCTTTCAAAAGAAGCAATTGATCTGGCCTGGCTGGTGACTCAGTGGATGAGAACAGAGTTGAGGCTCAGCAGGGGGCAGCGAGTGGTATGTGCTTAGCTTCATGGTCACGGGGCATGAATAGCTCTAAGCAGGAGGCTCCCACGCTGGCCAAAAGGAACAGACCGAGCCTATAGACAGCACAGTGTAACAACTCTCTAGCTGTTACGGCAACTCTGTTCTAACAATCGAATCATTTTTTGGTGGTAAACTGGGGACTCCTTATTTAATTGGGAAGGGATGGGATGGAATAGAAGTTAGGGATCACAATCTGAAAAACGGGTTCCTATTATCATACCTAACCTCATGCTGTTTCCTGAAAGTGATCACTGGACCCTACCTTATAGTGGTAGGAGCTCCACGCGGTTTTTCTTAAGTAAGGTCTATACCCAAAGCAGGCCTCAAAGTCACGACCGAGATCAAGAGTTGCACACTCCATAGACTGAACCAGCCAAGAGCCTGAGCTACGTGCATTTTTAACGTCACAAACGTGCTAAAAGTAAATCTGAAATACAGTATTTAAAGGCCTTATATTAATTTAATTTATTTATTTGACAGACCGAGATCACAAGTAGGCAGAGCAGCAGGCAGAGAGAGAGGGGGAACTAGGCTCCCCACTGAGCAGAGAGCCCAATGTGGGGCTCGATCCCAGGACCCTGAGATCATGACCTGGGCCGAAGGCAGAGGCTTAATTCACTGAGCCACCCAGGCGCCCCACTTAAAGGCCTTATAGATCACAACACAAACTAAATAGACGGACTGCACTTCTGAATGGAGTGTGAGCATGAGTGTGACTGTGCGTTTCTAAAGCTGTGGAACTCCCTTTCTATTAACGGGCGCCTATGGAAAGAAAAGGAGAATATTGGTTATAGTCAAAGGTATCCCCTCCCATCTGGTTCTGGACAAAAGTCAAACCCGTCTTAACGTGGTGTTTTTCAAACTGTAGGGTGGGTTGTAAAATAAATATGATGCATTACAAGCAGCATTTTTACAAAAACAAAACAACAGAATAAAATAGAAGAGTTTCTCATGCTCAGTGTAACTATTAGTTTATAAAATAGTTGTTCCTTTAATGGTGTGTGTGTTATGTGTACTTTTCCATGCTATAAAACATAATCGTTTCTGGGAGTCCCAAGAAAGAAAATGGTTTATTAGGAAAGAAGATTAAAGATCATGTTTGAAACGAGGGGGAAGGGTTTGTGTGTGGATTTAACTGAACCGGCGCCGTGCCTAGGTGGCCTCATCTCGGAAACTGACCCACAAACCAAGATGTATTTTCATTACTAACTGACAACGGTAAAGATACCACGCAAGTCATTATTCACTCATTCACCAGTTTCGTGTGTATTCTCCCTAGTCAGAGGTTATGGGGGGAGGATAAAATTACTAAAAAAAAATTAAATAGGCTCGTATAATATAGTAATTGCTAAGACATGCTGAGTGCTGAGTGACCGTGTTCTCACTGACTCATTTGCATGTCATTAACTCCCAAGAACCCCACAAAGGTAAATACTAATACCTATCTACATTTTACCGAGAACCAGAGAAATTCAATCAGTGGCCTCTGAAGCAGTCACCTCTGAACCCAGGAAGTCTGGGTCCAGAAATGTCACCCTTAATTGCTGTAGAGCATCTTTAGCAGTTCAGTCCATGATCATCCCTGACTGAGAGGAGGGCTGTGGCGCAGGGCTGGAGCAGGAAAGAAGTACACCCCAGGGGCTGGAGCAGGAAAGAAGTACACCCCAGAGGCTGGAGCAGGAAAGAAGTACACCCCAGGGGCTGGAGCAGGAAAGAAGTACACCCCAGGGGCACACTCCTGCTGCTAACGCTCTCTGGCCTCGGCTCTGCCATCCTCCTCCCTTCTCCCGCGGTTAAAGCCCTTTGCGCGGATGCCACACACAGTTAGCCTCCTTTACACTCTGATACCCTGATGCATTCTGAACACGCTTCCCAGCACATTAGTTCAAACTCCATCTCTTCTTCTCCTCCCTCGAAAACATGCAGAAGGAGAACTGAGCACGTCCCTACTTTTCGGTAATGAATCGAACTCTTATTCATTTAAAGTTAAAAAGAATTCGTTCTCTGGTCCTTAAACGTTCCTAGTAGCCAGTCATTTCCAACACACCTTTGTGTCCTGCCTCCTCAAACCAGTGACCAGGCAGCCCTCGTGTTCACTGTTGGTCGGGCACTTCTTTCTCTCTATCACTTGTGTTGCTCTCATCGGTTTCAAACAAGATCCAAAGATATCGCAGATACGATATACACTGTGAAAGGTGCACCTTTGTGTTTCAGGAAAAATATGAAAGAATCGTGTACCAAAGCTTTCTCTTTTTTGTCCAATCTACCCACCCTTGCCTTCAAGATATATAGTAAGCCCTACACACCGAGCATAGACAGGCAGTAAGGGAGGTAAAAATCAACACGATTCTTGGTAGCATAGTTACCTTTCCTAGCTACTAGGTCCACACATAAGAAACTAACACAGTGTTGTATAAGTGCCAAGCAAACACTATGTGCTTCTCCATGCTGAAAGGAGAAGGAAGTACTATTGCTCTTCTTATACCATCTAAATTAAAATGGCCAGTGCAAGAGAATCCTGGGACCAAAGGGAAACCATGTTGAGATCTTGGTCTGACCCCCCCACCTTGGCCACGTAATTTGAAACTCTTCCTCCTAAGAGCACCGTGTGGCCAAACCCAACTCCCTTTCAAGTTTAAAACTGTAAAGAATTAACGCCTATTGATGCACTGTATGTGGAGAATTAAATGATGAGAATAATTCAGGATTCTTTCAAAATGTAATGCAATACTCATATAATTAAGACAAAATCTGAGGCTTACGCATATTGTGACAATGCTTTCCCAGCCTTGGCTTGAATATACATTTTCCAAGAAACCTATTTAAAGTAAGGCAGTGGTAGGGGCACCTGGCTGTCAGAAGAGCATGCGACTCGCTCTTTGAGCCCCATACTGGGTGCAGAGACTGCTCAGAAAGTGAAAAAGTAAATTTAAAAAAAAAAAATAAGGCAATGGTTTAACACTTTCAAAAAATACATATCATATAGAGTTCCGTCAAAATAAAATTTTAACTGAGTAATGACTGTGTACGTGCCAGGGTCAATGTCATAACCCAAGTCAGAAATATGATTTTACTATTTACCACTACAATAATTTTTAGGTTATTTTTAAGTATATTTAAAGTTACTTCTCTGCTAGGTCAGATTATCCTGTTTATTTCTAACACATAGTCATCAGGTCTAAAAGCAATACTTCTCACAGGGGCTACAATCCTTTTTTTTATAGTTTAAAAAAAAAGGTGATTCAAGCATATACCAATTTAGTGGATCAGTTTCTAAGAAAGATGAGGACCAAGGATAAAATATGACACTTTTTACTAGTCGTACTACATAGTGGGACTTTTCTGGGGTGACAGCATTCATTTTCCTGCCCATTTACCCGGGTTCACTGCTTGGGACCAAGGGCATTCCGGTCGAAGCCAGCCATCCAGATGAGCATAGTGCCTGGCCATGGGAATCAGATTCTCTTAACGTGGGAAGCTGAATGATTTCTGGGGAAGGGGGAAGGGAGCCAATGTAAAACTGCAGCCTCCAAAACTGAGACTGCATCTATACCTGCAGAAAATAATATGGGTAGTAACCTCCTGCACGGACCTGTTCTTAGAAACTTTGCTAAAACCAAGGGAAGCAAGGGCAAAAATTAACTACTGGGGGGGGGGGGCGCCTGGGTGGCTCAGTGGGTTAAGCTTCTGCCTTTGGCTCGGGTCATGATCCCAGGGTCCTGGGATCGAGCCCCGTATCGGGCTCTCTGCTCAGCGGGGAGCCTGCTTCCTCCTCTCTCTCTGCCTGCTTGTGATCTCTCTCTCTCTCTCTGTGTCAAATAAATAAATAAAAATTTTAAAAAAATTAAAATAAAATTAACTACTGGGACTCACCAAGATCAAAAGCTTTTGCACAGCAAAGGAAACCGTCAACAAAACCAAAAGAAAAGTGACAGAATGGGAGAAGATATTTGCAAATGCATATTAGATAAAGGGTTAGTGTCCAAAATCTATAAAGAGCTTATGAAACTCAACACCCAAAAAACAAATAATCCAATCAAGAAATAGGCAGAAGACATGAACAGACATTTCAATAGGCAGAAGACATGAACAGACATTTTGGCAAAGAAAACATCCAGATGGCCAACAAACACACGAAAATGTGCTCCACATCACTCGGCATCAGGGAAATACAAATCAAAACCACAATGAGATACCACCCCCACACCAGTCAGAATGGCTAAAATTAACAAGTCAGGAAACGACAGATGCTGGTGAGGATGTGGAGAAAGGGGAACCCTTCTACACTGCTGGTGGGAATGCAAGCTGGTGCAACCACTCTGGAAAACAGCATGGAGGTTCCTCAAAAAAATAGAGCTATCCTACAACCCAGCAATTGCACTACTGGGTATTTACCCTAAGGATACAAATGTAGTGATCCAAAGGGCCACATGTACCTGAATGTTTATAGCAGAAATATCCACGATAGCCAAACTATGTTAAGAGCCTAGATGTCCATCAACAGATGAATGGATAAAGAAGATGTGGAATATATATACAATGGAATACTATGCAGCCATCAAAAAAGAAATCTTGCCATTTGCAACGACGAGGATGGAACTAAAGGGTATTATGCTAAGCAAAATAAGTCAATCAGAGAAAGACAATTATCGTACGATCTCTCTGATATGAGGAATCTGAGAGATAGATTGGGGATTGTGGGGAGTAGAGAGGGGAAAAAAAAGAAACAAGAAGAGATCAGAAGGGAGAAAAACCGTAAGAGACTCTTAATCTCACGAAAAAAACTGAGGGTTGCTGGGGGGTGGGGAGGGAAGGACAGGGTGGCTGGACATTGGGGAGGATATGTGCTATGGTGAATGCTGTGAAGTGTGTAAGCCTGATGATTCACATACCTGTACCCCTGGGTCAAATAATACATTATATGTTAATAAATAAATAATAGTAAAAATAATAACCATATGCACAGGAACATTTTGTTTGCTGAGGGGAGCTACCCCATGCCTGAGAATGCACGAATTAAAGGTGTTGTTCTCTAGGTTGTGAAGGGGTGCACACAGAAACACCTGGAACTTCCCAGGGAGCCGCTGTTAGGAAAGGAAGCCGGTCCAGGTGGAAAAGTTATCACACACAGGCTTCGTGCTCATGGAGGCACAGACAGGGTCTTTCTTCCTTTCCCACCTGTGCACACATAAGGCTGCCCCCCCAGTCTAGCAGAGGGGAGAAACAGAGCACCAGGTACAGGACTAGGCTGTGATCTCTGGGACACTTATGCTGAGACACGTGCTTTCCAAGGAGTGTGTTAAAAAACAAAAGACAAAGAAGACTGAGGTTTAATACCTATTTTTGAAAATTATTCAAGTGAAAGCAACCCTATGACCAGTTATGTGTGTGTGTGTGTATCCATCCATCCCAGTACCCTTTATATATATATATATCCACCCCAGTACCCTTTATTTTGCCATATTATTTGTCAATTATACCTTAATAAAAGTAAAAAAAAAATCCCATTAAAACTTCTGGTGGAGTAAGTACTATCTCCATGTCAGGATCAGTTCTGCCTCTTAATAGCTCTGTGGCCTTGTGTAAGCCACAGGGAACTCACTTTCCTTATCTGTAAATGGAAAAGGTTAAGGTAAATGTCCTCTAAACTACCTTTCACTTACAAATTCACAAGCTTAAATTTATTTTCCAACTTATTTTCCCCTTCCAAGATCTCTGATCTTAATCCTACACTAATTTTGCCTTAAAAGGAAAAAAAAAAATGGGAATAGGTGGGGAGGGGAGCCGGGAAGGCTTGTCAAGACAGATTCTCTCATTAACTTCCTGCTTTGCCCTGGACATTCACAGTTTTAAGAATAAGCAAGAAACAGGGGTGCCTGGGTGGATCAGTGGGTTAAAACCTCTACCTTCGGCTTGGGTCGTGATCCCAGGGTCCTGGGATCGAGCCTCACATTGGGGGGGGGTGTCTCTGCTCAGCAGGGAGCCTGCTTCCCCCCCTCTCTCTGCCTGCCTCTCTGCCTACTTATGATCTCTATCAAATAAATAAATTAAAAACTTTAAAAACTTTAAAAAATTTTAAAAATTTAAAAAAAGAATAAGCAAGAAACATAATGAACTCCCCATGCATTAATTCTAAACACTTGGCAATATCTGCAACATATTTTAAATTATAGAGATATTCCTCTTTTCATAATTACATACTCGGCCACTTCTAAATCCAACGACAGCTCTTTGTGCGCCAGAAAACAAAGAACCCTAAAGCAAAAACTAAACAAGAAAATAAGTTATGATTAACTATGGTATTGCTTCTTCCCCAATAAGGTGGTCAATGAAAAACTGGGTGCAGATATGTATTTATTTGCCCTTCAATGAGAGGTGCTGGATTTACCTTCTTCCAATTATTGGTGTAGACACACCCCAAATCCTAAAATCCTCTGGAATCTGTCTGCCTTAAATTTCCTACTGCACTAGCAAGATATACCACGTCATCAGGATACTTGGGAAATATATTCAGATATTCACACTGAGAGAGTGGTGCAGGGGAGGGAGAATCTCAAGCAGACTCCCTGGGGAGCAGGGAGCCTGATGTGGGGGGCTCTGGCTCACGACCCTGAGACCAGGACCCACGCTGAAACCAAGAGTGGGAGGCTCAACCGACCGAGCCACCCAGGAGCCCCGGAGTTACACTTTCTAATTCTATTAAATCCCCTTTTCTTTCAGTAAGTGGTATTTTCCTTTCTGGCTATCCCAGCTCATCAACAACATAAAACAAAAAGCTTTTTCTGAAGCTTCATGTAAGCAACATCATTCCGAGCCAACTAGCATTCAGGGACTGGCGAGGGCTCATTCCCGACGGCGGTTAGGGAACTGCGGTCTTTCACACACGAGCCTCCCTGAGCTTCCTTAGAACATGCACATTCTGCAGAACGGAGAGGATGGGGTGGGGGGGGTTGTCGCTGGGTGATGGGCATTAAGGAAGGCACATGACGGAATGAGCACCGGGGGTTACACAAGACTGATGAGTCACGGACCTTCACCTCTGAAACTAATAATACATTATGTATATAACATAGAAATTAACTGAATTTAAAGAAAAAAGAAGAAGACTGGGATGACAGTACTATTTATCTACCCTCACGTTCCACACCCAATGCCTGGCACACAGGGAACACTGAATGCTAGAAACGTTGTTGTTTTCTTTGTCATATAAACAGTTCCCAAAAATACAGACTAGACTGAAACAAATCCATCCCTGACTGGAATAAGCACAGGAAAAGAATGTCCTGAGAGGGCCACCGAGTAGCTCCAAAGGTGGCAACGACAGGGGCAAGTAGGTACCATGCACTTACAGGAGGCCACGCAGTTCATGTCCCCTGTTTCAGGACACGGCCACAGAACTGGACCGAAGCCCTGAACTTCAAACCTCGCAAACCCATACCACCCTCTGTTCCCTCTCTTACTGTTCACGTCTTCTGTTTCTTCTATTCGTGCTTTTGGAAGAAGTGCCTGGCTACCAGACGTGACTTCTCGCACTCTTCCTGATCATTCTAGGTGCCCTGATAAAATGAGTAATGGTTTCTATTTTCACTTCAGGTTCCCCTCTCCGAATAGGAATAAAGGAAGATGGCCAGAAAAACTGGGTGCATAGGAAATTTTTTTTTAAAATTTGTGCTATTCTTCTGGCTTGGGGTTTTAAACTCAAGAGTATTTTATGTTCCCAAACACTGTTTCTGTATTTGCCATAATTTGTGCCCTGAACCATTAATAACATTCTTTTCGGCCATTCCCTGCAGCCAGTACGATCTTGCTCAGAACAGTCCATCTTCTACAATGGAGGGGAGAAGAGAACAGAGTGGGCGGACCGGGCTTTAGCTCCCTCTCGGCACACGCTCACAGCTCTTGTTTAAAAGGGACGGATGTACACATTTTGGTGTTTTTTACCAGCTTCCAGGCATGCACGGTGTACTAGAAGTAGAGACGGAGAGAAAACTAGAGTACGTTGCTCTCCTTTATTATCTACAACCTTAGAAAGACTCCTCAAAAATAGGTGGATCTTAGATTTGCTTAAAAGAACCACACTAGGGGCGTCTGGGTGGCTCGGTTGGTTAAGTCTCTGCCTTCAGCTCAGGTCATGATCTCAGGGTCCTGAGATCAAGTCCTGCATCGGGCTCTCTGCTCAGCAGGGAGCCTGTTTCCCCTTCTCTCTGCCTGCCTCTCTGCCTACTTGTGATCTCTGTCTGTCAAATAAATAAATAAATAAAATCTTTAAAAAAAATAAATAAAAGAACCACACTTTGTGGGGTGCCTGGGTGGCTCATAGGTTAAGCGTCCAACTCCTGATTTTGGCTCAGGTCATGATCTCAGTATCGTGATCTCATTATCATGAGATCAAGCCCCACATCAAGCCCCACGTCCAGCCCAGAGAGCTCTGCACTGGGTGTGGAGACTGCTGAAGATTCACTCTCTCCCTCACCCCCTGCCCAGCTCGTGTGCACACTTTCCCTCTCTCTCTAAAAAAATTAAAAAGTAAAAAAGTGAAGAACCACTTTGCACATTAAAATCTTTATGATTTCTTTATAAATAAACTTGCCTCTGATATCAACAATAAAAATTTTGCTAAAATAAGCATTGCACAGAAGTCACTATGATATTCCAATTTGGACTTCAAAATAAAGCAGCAACAGATTTTAGATTCCTGTTTTTTCCAGCACTAGATTTATAACTACAACCAAATGTATTGCCCATTTAACAAACCAAGCTGCAAACCTAAACCATTTAAAACTTAAGTTCTTAACTATCCTGGAAGAGTGCATTATCATTTCCAAAAGTTTTAAATGGATGTTGGCTTACTGGGAGTTTTACTAAACTATCAATTTGTGGTCCCGTTAGGAACCCATGAAGGGAAGGAATCTAGTTCTACCATGAAGTCCTTTTCCCCATGAGGCATCAGCTTCTGACTGGGTGATGGGCTATTAATACTTTTCAGTTCATTAGACGTGGAGCTGGAGAGTCTAAGAATGCTGACGGGGGCTAGGGGAGTGACTTCGGTGCGTTCCAACATACCTGTGCACAGGTATGCATGGCTTACCTGTGCATCAGGAAAGCTTAAGGTCCTAAAAATGACAACTTGATAGACTTCAGAATGGAAAAATGCTGCAACTCTACATCTGAGCCAGCAGGTGTCTCTCTGCAGCCCATGACACCAACCAAAAAGAACAGGACACAGAAGACCCCCGCCCCACTATAATTCTGTGATCCTGCGAACCACAGAAGAGCATGAACTGTGAGAGGAGACTGCCAGAAAAGGCAGGTTTCTGAGAAACTCGATATGGGGATCTAAGCAGATACAGGAGTGTTACCTTTTGAAAATTACATTTACTAGGCAGGATCTAATAGCATTGAGCGATCTGTTTCAGTCAAAACGGTAAAATGATTCTCGGCTCTTGGTCAGGAGAGGAAGGTCCAAGTTCAAACAAAGAGCACTGAGAAGTGAATGGTACGTGAAAAACAGAAACACAGGCTTAGTTACAAAAGGAAGCAGAGGGGCGCGCCTGGGAGGCTCAGCGGGTTGAGCGCCCGACTTGAATTTTGGTTCAGGTCACAATCTCGCGGTCCTGGGATCGCTGACCCTGACCTGGAGTCGGGCTCAGCACTGACTCTGAGTTTATTCCCCGCTACACTCACACACTCTCTCTTGCTCTAAAAATAAATTATGAATTTAATAATTTTTTTAAAAGAACAAAAATTATTTAATAATTTTTTAAAAAAAGAACAAAAGTAAGGAGAGAGTTTTGCATATAAGAACTAAAATAAGGCAAGTCTGAGGGAGTATTTAGGGATAACGGAGACCTATGCAAGTTACTACAGAACATGGAAAAGGAGAAACACGTGCCTGTGCCGCTGGTCAAAGTACCCCTTACCAGTAGTATATGGAACCTATTCTGTAAGTAATCAGGAGCAGCAGAGACGAAAGCAGCAAGAAAAAAGAGAAAAAAGGAAATTGTATCACAGCTCCCAACAGTACAGGTATTATTTTGGGAAACCACAGATCCGCAGATACAAATGTGTGTGCTGGGTCCTCACGTGACACCCAACTCCTTCCTGGGGGTTCCAGCACAGAGGTCTGGGAGCCACGACCTATGGAGTGCAGCACCAGTGCCCACCTCTCTCAAGGTGACAATGCCATCTGTAACACCTCCAAACAGAAAAGCAACTTCCAGGGGCACCTGGGTGGCAGAGTTGGCTAAGCACCTGACTCTCAATTTCCGGCCAGGTCATGATCTCGGGCTCAGGTCAGACACTGAGCCCCACGTCGGGCTCCGCCTCAGCTCAGAGTCTACTTAAGATTCTCCCTCGCTCTGCCCCTCCCCACCTCATAAATAAATCAATCTTAAAAAAAAAAAAAAAAAAAAAAAAAACCAAAACCTCCCAAAGGTAATATCCCAAAATCCCAGAAGGGAAATGTGACAAAACATAAATGACAGAGTACTGCAAGTCAACTACGTAAGTTGGGGGGGAGGGGGTGCAGTGTGAACGCCATTTAGAGAAACATCCAACTTGACCTAATCAGACTGGGGGCCCCGCTCCCGACGTGTCCTCTGGGTCCCGAACCAAGCTGACATGTTAAGGGAGCGGAGCCGGGAGGAGACAGAAGAGCTGAACTGAGAGGGAAGGTGAGATACAGATCAGGAAACCCAAGCCTCCCCAGAACAAGGCAGAAAGGCAGAAATTGTGCGGCTCCAGAAAGCTGGACACAGGGGAGGTCAAAGGTGAGAGATGAACTTTGCAATCTCATTCCCCAAATGACAAGGAGCTGTTTCTTTTAAGAATTTTTTTAAAAGCTTGTTTTGCTTGAAACAGAAATGGAGCTGACACTGAAAGGGTCACCATCAAAATCAAAGATGAACAGGTGCTCAAACACTCTGGGTGCTGCTCCAAGATGAAGACAGCAAGTTTCTCAGGCCAGCGTTCACAGGTCCCAGCGTTCACAGGTCCCACAGAATTTACCAGTGATGGAAAAAAGAAGAAAACAATCTGCCAGTGATGTTCCCAACGGCTTCAAGAGCAGAGGGTTTGTTTTTGTGGGGGTACTTTCTGGTTGGATGCCTAGTCTGTTTGGGGCTCAGGCACATTTAAAAGAACTTCCCAAGAGCAAACACATGTTTCACAATGTGCCAGGTACTCTTGTAAGGACTTCACAAATACGACGGGTGGCTGAATACACAACCCCTGCTCATTTCAGTTACGTACCTGCTCAGTGGCTCACTCTGTTCCATGGGAACGTGCCGCTGTTTCTTCCACTTTTCTCCTGAGAAAAATGAGGAAAACACAGTGAGAAGTCATATAAGCACACGTGTGTTGCATATCATTGTCTGACATCTTTCAAACTCAGGAGCACCCAAAGGGCTTCCTGACACCTTAGTCAATTACTTCAGCTGCGTAGTTTCAGGAGTCCCCAGGTAGAACCATTAAGACGGTATCACGGTACATTTAGATAATAGATTTGGAAAACAGATAAGGTTTATGGTTTCAAAGAAAATCAACAAGCCGTATTAAAAAGTTAGATGCAGGGGCACCTGGGTGGCTCAGTGGGTTAAGCCTCTGCCTTCGGCTTAGGTCATGATCTCAGGGTCCCGGGATCGAGCCCCACATCGGGCTTTCTGCTCTGCAGGGAGCCTGCTTCCTCCTCTCTCTCTCTCTACCTGCCTCTCTGCCTACTTGCGATCTCTGTTGTCAGATAAATAAATAAAATCTTAAAAAAAAAAAAAAAAAGATGCGTTGGGAAACAATTTAGAACAAGGTTCTCCTTGACTCTGAATCCTTCTACATATATTATGCCTTTTCAAACTACATTCCCTCTCAAGTTCTTTTTTTCAGGTGGGCAGTACCTTTCTGTGGGCAGGGTGGGGTGGGTGGATAATTGCAGTTCTAAGGGCAGAAATGACCAGTGATATAGCGATCAGAAATTTACTTTTTTTTTTTTTTATTTTACTTATTTACTTGACACAGAGAGAATGCACAAGCAGGGGCAGCAGCGGCAGACTGAGCCAAAGACTGTGCCCCATATCACAGATTTACTTAATTGTTTTAAAAATGACAATGGGAAAGCAATCATCAAAAAAGAGGGTACAGCCTAGGGAAGGTGGCTACTCAGAGCACTGTCACCAGATGACACTGGCCTCTGGGAATTCAGAACTGTCTTTCTAATCTCTTGCATCCAAAAGTCTATCTCACTAAATTTCCAGAAATGTAATCCAGTACTGATTCAAGCTAACAAAGCTCATAAAAGACTGATGTATAAGGCTATAATACCTTTATATTCACATACAATGAAGACCGTCATTACCAGTCTGGACACTTGCTCCATCCAGCTTGACCAATATATTTACATTTCTCTAGTCAACAGGTATTTCCTGAAATCCCAGGTCCAGGCAACTTCTAGGCAGGTGAAAGGTCAAGCCAAATCAACTGAAGCTTGTTCAGCAAACATATCAGAGCAATCATAACCTCGAAGCTAATGGCCTCCAAAACTCTCCCCTCCAGATAAGTGTTCTCCTATCTCCTGTACCACATCACCCTAGTCCAGGCTCCGTCAACCGTCTCCTGGACAAACTCAAGATACTCCCAGCTTCCACACTTTCCCTTCCAGACCATTAACCACAGTGTGTCCCACGTATACATCCAAAGATAGAAAACAGCTCGTGGCCCAGCCTGACTCAAACCCCTTCAGTGCTGTACCCTGGGCTCATGATTAAGGCCCAAAAAGCTTCCCGGAAGGCCTCCCTCTGGCCCCGCGCACCTGCCCAGCTTCCTTCAGCACCACTCGCCTTGCCACCTTCATTCACTGTAGCCACACTGGTACTTTCACTCTCTTAAATGTGCACAATCCCTCGGCACCTCAGAGATTTTGCATACCTCATTTCCTCTGCCGGCAAATTAATACACAATATTCTGCCCCTTCCCCCCTCAAAGCACACACTTGCCTAGTAACTGGCAGATCCTACTTTGAATGACCTGACCTCAAGACTGGGACAAATTCTTCTACTTTTTTAAGGTTTTATTATTTATTTGACAGAGATCACAGGTAGGCAGAGAGGCAGGCAGAGAGGCAGGCAGAGAGGGAGAGGGAAGTAGGCTCCCTGTTGAGCTGGGACTCGATCCCAGGACCCTGAGATCATGACCCCAGCTGAAGGCAGAGGCTTAACCCACTGAGCCACCCAGGTGCTCCCAAATTCTTCTATTTAAAGCTCCCACTCCATCTTGATCTCCTTAGTAGCACTTACCGATAACAGCTTATAATTTCACATGTATGTGATTATTTATGCGTATTTCTCCCATTAGAGTAGTAAGAAGCCCCATGCAGGTGGATGCTGGGCTCAGTTGACGAGCACATTCCACAAGAGTGGACACGCAAGAGAGATTTTATCAAAGACAAGAAGAATGGCTTTGGGCTGTAAGAACCTGCTGCATCCATCACCGAAACAGGAACCATTCTGCCAGGTAGACCATATGGCTTCCCCGACTGGCCCCACCCTCCCCAGCGCGTCCTCCCACCCCTGCAACAGCAGTAATCACATGGGCACTGTCTACACTCACTTCGGTAACACTACTGCTACCTTGAATTCCATGGCCACAATAAATCTTGCGATACTAAAAGACAACTAGCACAAAGTTCGAGATACATTTGGGTAGCAACTCCGCACAGAGGACCTGTGGCAGTGGGTTACTAAGAAACGCTATAAACAAAAGTGAAAACATAAACTGTGGCTAAAGGAAGCCCTCGATGAGACAACATCGGCAAACAAAATGTACAGGCACACACGCGTGCACACGAACACCCAAAGCGCAGCCCTTGGAGGAGGGGGGCACCAAGGCTGAGTGTGCGTGGGATCCTGCCACGAGGGCTGGTAGCAAGAAAGTGTGAAGACTCCCGAAGAAGGCCCCAGATAACTTTTCTTCTCTTCCTCCCCGGGCCCTGGCGCACAGGGGACCTGCTGTGTACCGTGTGAGTCTCCCATTTGCCTTACAAATCAACAATTAGCCGGCATTTCCTAACATACTACATACAATGCTTTCAATGGCTCACAGCTGGGCTTAATATTTTAAAGATGTTCTCCTAACATTTCAGTCCTCTTATGTGATGTGAATGAGAACAGTACTGGTGGGAAGAAGTCCCACAATGCCCTTGGATCTAAATTCACGTCTAGTCATGGCGCTGGAAAGGGGGGACTTCACTCAGTCATTTCACAAACACGATGCTCCTCGAATAAGCCAGGCACTGTTCTAGGTGCTGTGAACACAAGACGAACAAGACAAAATCCATTCTTCTCAAGGAAGTAATATTCTAGGAGGAACCAAACAATGAACACATACTAAGTAAAACATAAAATATGTCCAGTGGGGAAGGGTGGGAAGGGGAGGTTAAATTTTAAATAGGGGAGTCAAGGAATGAACGAAGTCCTAAAGAAAGTTTGGGAAGCAGTTATATAGATAAATTGAGAGACAATTTATCTATATAACAGAGAAATCAGCAAGTACAAAGGCCCTGAGGCAGAAGTGTGGCCGGTGTGAACTGGGATATGCAACAGAGATGGTAACAGGATAGGGGGTCAGAGAGGTAAGCAATGGGACTCTTAAGGCCCTATAGGCCTTGGACTTTTATTCTGAGAGCCCTAGAACACAACTGAGATGTCTGGGGCAGAGGCGAATATGATCTGGATATGTGGTGAAGACAGAATGAAGAGAAAGCAAGAGGGAGACAGCAAGACCAGTTAGTGGGCTCCTGAAATAATCCAGGCAAGAGTGCAGCCAGCCTCTAATCTAGAACAGAGCAGCTTCTAAAAAAAATCTGATGGATTCTCCAGGGTCCTTGAAGGAAATGCCCTGGGATTTAACTTT
The DNA here is from genome assembly GCF_020171115.1 of Neogale vison. Taxonomy (NCBI): domain Eukaryota; kingdom Metazoa; phylum Chordata; class Mammalia; order Carnivora; family Mustelidae; genus Neogale; species Neogale vison. The sequence goes on from NC_058094.1 coordinate 210,008,291, forward strand.
AACTCCTGCAAGGACTGATTCTAGTCTTAATCCTTTTCTCACAAAGAGGGTTTTTTGGTTTTAATTCTTCCTTTCATAAAAGGAAACTCAGTGGATGTTTATCTATATACAATTAACATACGATAATCTCAGACAGTGGGGAAGAAAACCAAATGCAAAAAAAGAATCTTTGCATCACTTGATGAAAGAACACCAAACAGACATACATTTAAAAACCAGACTTGGGTCAGTATGATCTAATCCTGACATTTGTCAGCTGTACCAGTCTGAGTTCAAACCAGAAAAAAAAAAAATGCTTGGCACATCACTGAGGAAACCACACTTTTTTTTTTTTTTTTGCAGACTTTTTCCCCAACAAACCCATGATGATAACGTGATGTAAAGTAAAAAGTGGACATGATGAATTCCTAAAATTTTTTTTGAAAATTTTAAGTAAGTACTCTTTTTATTCTCTCCTCTTTGGTTAAGGGTACCGTGGGGTAGGAGGGAGCAAGGCCCAGCTGTTTCCATGGAAACCATTCTGCCCCGGGGCAGAGAAGCAGCGCTAAGCTGGAAGTCAGCAAGCCAGGGGCCCGGGCCAGCGCCTGTGCAGTAAACAAACCCCTGCAAATCCCTAAACAGGGCGCCGAGGTTTGGTCAAACGCTGTCAGCGGGCCTGGTCTCTAGCTGCAAACAAAATTAAACTGACTGCCAGCATTTAACACCTGCAGCTCATATGCCTCATCTGTTCAGCTTTTCTCCAAGTGTGCAGGTGAATCTCTCACCGCCAATCCACTACTGTCAGGGCCCCTCTAAAGCAGCCCCCCTCCGCCGGTGGGGCACACACGGATTGCCTGGGGTTCTGTTCACTTGCAGATTCAGTCTTGCTACCTCAGGGTGGGGGCTGGAGATGCTGCATGTGCTTCTAGTAGGCTCTCCGGTGGTGATGCCCCTGCGGCTGGTCTGTGGACCACAGGCTGAAATTGCAGCGGTCCAGTCTTTACCGTCCTGTCTCCATCCCCACTGCCTTCTATTTCCTTTGTAAGTACCAGTGACAGAGCCTGAGACACATGGCCATTTACGACTCTGCCCTTCATCATGGGGGATAATGAAATCTCAGCAACAAGCAGCCTTCCCGAGGCATCATTTGGTAACGGATCTGATCGGAAACTCCCGTCTGACCAACCGTGTAAGGTTCTCTTTCTCTTCTACCTCCCCTTCACTCATCCCCTTTCCACGCGGAGAAAGGGTCCCCACAAAGGACCACGGCTGTAGGTAGGCTACAGGCTTCGGTGTGAGGTGAGGGTGTGAAAGAACCGAAATTGCTCAACATTTTCTAACACATCCGTTTTCAGTGAAGAAACTAATCCACAGACAATTGTGGCATTGGCTGAGAATGCACGGAATTCTCCTCACGAGAGGCGGGGAGGAGCGGGTGGCCTGGGCTGCTTCAGGTACCAGCAATACTGGTTTCTAGAACAAGCCCTAGAGGGCGCTTCCACAGGACCTGATCCCTCCACAGCAGGTGGAGGGGTCTCCTGGGGTGTACACAGGGGTAACACACACGGCCGGATTGCTCCTTCGGAAGATAACTGATATTTCCTAATCACAGATAATTCATGTGAAAGTATAACCCGAGCCAGAGCACGCCCCTCTCAGCCCTGAGACCTGAGCTAATATTTGAGTGCGTCCTCTGATTTTTATTACCCTTTCACAGGTATGTATTTCTTTATTAGTCTGTTTCTAAATCAGAAGATCATAGTGGTGAGACTGTTTAAAAAAAAAAAAAAAGACACTTTCTGTAGGGTAAGGATCCCCTGTACATATGTGAAAAAGGCCTACTTGTTTCTCTGAAACCTGAAGATGACCAAAAGGAGACAAGGCTGTGGGAAAAAGGAGACCACAGGGACCAGGGATAAAGAGGAGAGGGGGCCCCACAGCCCCGAGTGCACCCCCCTCCACCGTCAGGGATCCTGTAAAAAGCCCCGGGGGAAGGAACCGGGCAGAAAGGGGTCACCGGACAGGAGGGTACAGGGACAGTGACCACCCGGAGATCTATCCCATCAGTCCAGAAGATGGCAGTCACCGGTCTGCAGACTCTGAAAGGATGCACTGGAATTGTCGTTGCTTATATTAAGGAAACAAACTAGTCCCCAAAATCTCTTAGAAGGGATAAATGAAGGTATACACAGCGTGGAGCAAGATTTAAAGCAGCAAAATATCACTTACATACAAAGGCGTGTGGCAAAGAGCAGACAGGCTCATTCCACGCTGCTGCTGCGGCTTAAACCCAACGTGAGAGAGAAAAAGAGATCAGACTTGGCACAATATAAGGCAGAACTTCCTAACACAACACACTTCTCGGCCACGTTTCTGTTTTGGCCAAGTAGTGAGCTCCTGTCGAGAGGGAGACAGCCTCATCCTGCCACCCAGCCGCTCCCCACCTTTGTAGACCACGACGGAGCCAGGCGGCAGGTGCTCCCCAAACCCAGCTTCAGGATTTGAGGCCTCACAAGGGCTGTGCCTAGAATGGCTCCTGGTTTCTGGGCCACCCGGACTGGAAACCTCGGCTGCCACGTAGCCTCCGTGAGTCCTGCGCTGCCTCTCTTCTAAGGGCAGATGCACAGCCTGCCCATGTCCAGGGAACTTCCTGCAAACGCACTCTGCTGTGCACGCCCAGACCAGGCGGCCTCTGCGGGCAGCATCCCAGGGACTTACCTGTGTACCTGCAGCGCCGACCACAGTGGCCACACCCGGTGTGCAGGAGAAAACTGGAGGAAGGCAGAGGACAGGGGAGGAGGTGAAGAGAAGCCACTGCCCAAATTATTTTCTGTTAGGTTTATCATAGAAGGACTTCTCATAGTGAGAGGAAAGGCAGTCTGCATGAACCTATTCTATGGAGAAAGGCGTGAATTACTGTGTCATTCCTAAGGCATATCATTTTATGTATTTTTTAAAAAGATTTAATTTATTTATTTGAAAGAGAGAGAGGGAGGGAGGGAGAGCAAGAGGGAAAACCAGGCTCCCCACTGAGCAGAATGTCCAACACACGGCTTGATCCCAGGATCCGAAGATCATGACCCGAGCCAAAGGCAGACGCTTAACCGACCAACTACGCCACCCAGGTGCCCCTACGTTTTAATCTAATTATTCTTTAATCTAGTAATTGTCTGGAAATAGTCTTCAAAATTTGTGTTTGCTTATGTAGGTAAGTGCACATATGTACTTGTTATTCAATAATACAAATAATTTCCTTACAAGTTGGCACATAAAAAAAGAATCTTTCATAGTTACTCAGAAACCCACAAAAAAAGGTCCAGGGTATTTCCCTAAAGTTTGGAATAAATCTATCATTAAAGCAGGTACAGAGGCCAGGACTGGCAAAACACCTCGGCAATACTTTATAGGTGTTTCTGTTAAGATTCTGCATACCAGAAAGCAGATGATGTCTTCAAACTTTCCCTAATTCATGCAAGCCTTTACCTTAATTACCAATAAATACAAAAAAGGAATTTCTTCCCCCCCTCTTTTTTTTAAAGATTTACTTACTCACCTAAGAGAGAGAGCAAGAGAGCACACAGGCATACGCAGGAAGTTAGAGAGAGAATCCCTAGCAGGCTCCACATCCAGCATGAAGCCTGATACAAGGCTCAATCCCATGACCCTGAGATCATGACTAGAACCAAAACCGAGAGTCAGACACCCAACCAAGCCACCCAGGCACCCCACAGACAAAGGAAATTTCACTGCACCTCTTGTTCTCGTTTTCTTAGGAATCTTCACCCAAGGGACGCCTGGGTGGCTTGGCTGGTTAAGCCTCTGCCTTTGGCTCAGGTCATGATCCCAGGATCCTGGAACCAAGCCCCGCATCGAGCTCCTTGTTCAGTGGGGGAGCCTGCTTCCTCTGCCTGCTGCTCCCCCCGCTTATGCACTTTCTCTCTCTCTGACAAATAAATAAAACATTAAAAAAAAAAAAAAAAGAATCTTCACCCAAGTTAACTGACTTCTTACCCTACCACTGGCAATACTCAAAAACACGACAAGTCCATGCTCTGTGGCCATGCTCTGTGGCCATTCTGACTGGGACTTCTCAGCGGAGTGACAGACAGGTGAATAAATCTGGGAACTAAGGAAGGGTTGCTAATAACAATTATTACCATCCGGAAAGATTTCCATAACCTGCACCACACCTTTCTCAAAAGAAGACATGACAACAGGTAAACGCACACCTGAGACCAGAAAACTGTCCCACAAAGCCTGGCTCTGCATCAACACGGCCCCCGGGTCGAGTGTCCTCTCCCTCCTCTTCCTCCCTCACAGAGAGCCACAAACACATCCCCACAAACACATCCCCCCCTCACCTCCCCGGCATCCGGCTGCCTTCAGTCCCACTGTGCTTCCTGTGGTGCCGCCCTGGGTGGGGAGAGGATGGTTTTCAGACTCCGCAGGTGCCACACGGGCAACCCAGGCGGCTCTGGGACCAAGGCCTGACCAACTGGCCGCAGCCTCCTCCCTGGGGGTGGGGGGCCGCCCTGTGTCCTATACTACGGAGAGAAGCACCGTGGACCTTCTCCGTAACGAGAACCTTAGAAGCTGGTGAAGGTCTTTAGTTCAACTCATGAGGCTGAAAAAAAGAGTTCTGAGATACAGATTTCAGAGGCATTCGCCCAAGTTTTCTGGCCTGACATGGAGTCACATGATAGGATCAAGTTCTTCCGCCGGTTCTTTTTTTTTTTTTACGGAATGTCCTAGATTTTGAAGTGGAAAAGGGCAGGGTGGCGCGGCAAGCGGGCCAAATGCTGATTTCATCATATCGGCTCTCCAGTGGCAGTGAGAGGCGGCTGGTGCCAGGTGACGGGGGACGCGGGTCTGTCCCCAGGCCAGGGTGTCCGTGCAGAGCCCCGGGGACCGCAGCGCCTGACCAGCACACGGGCTGAGCGATAGGATGTCTGGTGGTTACTCTTGATCTGGGGCCGTTCGCAGATAGGGTGTCATTTTCAAAATAAGACTGTTTTACTTTTAATGTTGCCAGTTCTGCCTTATAACTTGAGCAAACGAGAGGGGAAATAAGCAGCAGCATCGCACACGGCTTTCTGCGGCCTCGGCCGTTCCTCGGCCAGCCACGGCGGAGGAGGGCGCTTCTCCTTTGGTGGGCTCATCAGGAGTCTGGCTACAGGGCAAAGCCCCCCAAGCGCCAGTCCTCCGTGTGGAAGTCCGGTTAGGTAACTAGAAAGAACTGACCCAGGACCTACCTAACCCTACAAGAGGCCTGCATTCCATAAGCCGAGACAGAAACAGGGGAAAAGGAAGGACTCATTCCTGAGAGTTCTCCAAGTCCCGCATGGTTTCTCTCGCAGGTGCTGCTGGGCACAGTGTGACTATTCTGGTCAAGTCACTTTCTGAGCTCAGCTCTGCCCCGGGAGACTTCCCCGAGCCTAAGAAGCCCTCCTTCCACGCATCCCGGACTGCCTCCCACAGGAGAGGGCCTGATGCACGCCTGTTCTCATACTCAGGAACTCAGAGCAGACCTGCTCTACTAACAGCACTTCACCAGGACAAGGGATGAAGTGCCACGTAGAAGGAAAAGAAAATCCAAACAAGACAGGAACCAGTAACTGAAGGTCACACAGACCCCATGTCACAGGCACTGGCCTCGCCCACGTCCCCAGGATGCAGACAGCAGGCGCCCGAAGGTAGAAGCACCCGCAATAGGTCCCCGTGCATAGAGGGGGTCTCTATCCCTGCCTACAAGAACCAACAGAACATTCCAGGGCACTTCCAGGAGGGCCCTGCTGCAGACCCTGAAACTGGGGCACCACACAGGGAGCCTACAGTTCATCAGCAAGACGTTGTACACTGTGTCCCTGGGCTTGGGAGAAATGAGCTCCAGTGTGATACCAGAGGACGACTATGAAGCCAAACTTGAGAAAACACACCAACGGGGCTGGGGGTGGGGCGGGTGCTCCACTAGAGTTGGGAAAGAGAAGAACATGAAAGACGAAAATGTTTGTTTCTCTGTTTCTCCCCACGGAGAATGGAAAGCAGTGACCAGGAAGCACTGGTAAGGCCGAGGGAGGGGGATGACCCCAGTCTCAAGTAGGAACAGAGAGTTCACATAAGCCTGGGTGTGTACTTGCTTCCACGCCCGCCCACCCACGGTTCCTGGGGCAAACAAATTCTTGGCTGAGCAGGTATGTGTGGGAGGCCTGATTTATTTTCCAACCAGTAGAGCTTTGCCCAGAATTACTTAATCAGAAAATTTCAAGGTCATACATTCAAATATGATGCTATATGGCCTTACAAAAGAAGGAACTCGGGGGTTTGTGGAGCAGGAGGGTGGGAATGTGAATATGGGGAAGGAGGGCGCACTCTTCTCGTTCTGATTTAGCTTCTTAACCACTCTTCCTTCATAGCTACTCTGTATTCTCAGAAAATAGAAAAACTGGAAAAATGCAGAGCTGAAAGAAGTAACAGCTGATCTGCACCTAATGCTTCCTCTGTGGCAGGCCCAATTCTAAATGTTCTGTATGCATTCACTTATTTGACTTTTGGCAATCCTTTGAAGTGAGTACTAGTTATCATTAAATTCTGTATTTACAGATGCATACAGAGGTTAAATGACTTGCCCAAGGACCGACAGTCACCAATAGTCACGCTGGGCACTGGGGTGCTCTGTACGATACCCCCCCCCCCGCACCGTGTTCTGTTCTTCTGGCCCTCAAAAAGGCAAAATTATATCAAGAACTCTTTCCGTTATGGTATATCTAATTAACCACCCCCTTCCTGTAGAGTTTTCTTTAAGCGACTTTCCTGAGAGGAACATTAGAGTATTATCAGAGCCAGTCCCCACCTTCAAGTACAGTTAGGACAATAGTAACCCTGCTTGCTTAGAAAGCCATATAAGCTGGAAAAGTCCCAAGGCTCGAACCACAGTTCCCTTTACACACTGCCTGATTAGAAAGTAGTTCTAGGCGAAGCTTTGATCCTTGTTAAAATGTGAAAGTTCTGGGATGTGCACACTTTAGGCTGTTACCAGTTTGTGGGAAAAGTTGCACTGTTATCTTTTTAAGTGTAGTTCAACGATAAGAAGGAAGGTGGTTTCCAGGCATCCAAGTCCCCGCACCAGGGCTGACTGGTTCAAATGCTGGGAGCCTAGAACTCTCCAGGACCTGCACTTTGTAAAGGTGCTGGATAGCACCAGTGGGGGTGAATGAACGGATGCATGAATGGCTGTCACTGGTTCAGAGGCCAGGTGTCTGGCAAATGTGTGGGGCGGGCCAGCCCAAGTTGAGCAGAGTTATCACTGGGAAGGTGTAAAAGGGAATGAGTGAATCACTGACTGTAACCACTTTCAAGGAAACCTCAGGCATGTTTAAATCTACAAAAATAGTTCTTTTTTGAGATTATGAATGGTTTACACTTTTAAATGCACACAGAGCTCATTTACTAGTGAAGAAGGCTGTTTAAGACAATAATGGTACCTACACTATTTTTTTTACACTATTTTTGCATAAAGTTATCCTCTCCGAAAAAGGTGAAGTGCCCTAGAATATCATTTCTCCTCCCTAATGTTCTCATATCCGAGTCCTAAACATTCTCAAAGGCCTCCTCAAATGTCTTCTCTTCCAGGAAGCCTTCCCTAATTTTCTGGCCAGAAGAGGTTCCTTCCCCACGTGTGCACGACAGTACTTTGTTCTTTGTGTACGCAAACTCGCCTTCTCAACTGGAGTATTTTTTCTCATCGGTGACGACCTAGTTGTCCCCAACTTTCTCTGTCTTCCGCAGGAAACCGTTTTTCCTAGCATAAATCAGTATGAGACGAACGTTTCTAAAAAGGGCATTTCTGTGGAAGTGCTTCGCGGATACCACCATCTGTGTCTCCTGTTTGAACGGATTTTAGGTATTTCTAAAAAGCTGTAGTTGTTTTCAATGACATGGTAACAGTTAAATGACACGGTAACCTTTCATGTATGGCAGGTCACACCTAATGGCCCCCGTGTGGGGGACCACATGGCCCCCACAGTAGGCTCCTGGGCCGCCCATCCGGGCACACATGGACTTCTTGAAGTGTGACATGAATATGGGAAGTCTCAGTCCTGCCTTGGTCTCCTGTGGTCTCCCGTGCACTCGGCCAGGGAACACGCCAGTAAAACCACACCCAGTGCAGGCCTCCGTTGCATGCCGGGCGGGGCTCAGGGGCGTCCTCATGGCCTTGCTTTCACCGCAGTCAAAAAGTCCTTTGTGATAATATCCTACTTGAGAGAGGGTAAATATTTATTCTCAGAATTAGAGGTTTCCTGTATGACTTCTGATTTATGATAAGGAATGTACGCAATTGTTTCCATAGGTTTCGGTACAGGGTCAGGGCTCTGAGACAAATATTCCCTACCTCAGGCTGGTGCAAGTGAAAAGCATCCTGGGATTTCCAAGGCAAGTTATTTAAAAACAAAACACACACATACACACAAACCCTGTTAAAATTTATGAGCAATTACCTGGTAAGAGCAGATTTCTTAAATATTATGCGTTTAAAGCAAAGGGTACAATTTTATTAAACACAGAAGCTGATGTGAATACAGCTATTACCAGTTACTATCAACACCGGATTTAAAGGTTTCTTTTTTTCTTTCTTTTTTTTTTCATTAAGAGCCTCACTCTTCTGACTCTTTAAGTAAAAAATTATACATGCAGGGGCACCTGGGTGACTCAGTTGGTTAAGTGACCTGCCTTCAGCTTGGGTCATGATTCTCAAGTCCCAAGATCGAGTCCCACATACGGATCCCTGCTCTGCAGGGTGCCTGCTTCTCCTTCTGAACCTCTCCCTTCTAAGGCTTGCTCTCACACTCTTTCTCTCTCAAATAAAACAAAATCTTTAAAAAAAATTATATATGTAGACTTCAAAAAATTTATACTAGTGCTGTATCACTTTATCTGTTTTACATGGTAGAGTTTCATATAAAATTTTATTTGAACAGGGGATTCCCTGCCCCCACCAAAATCTGGAAACTTCTGTCAAATGTGTTTCTCCAACAGCAGTCCATGGAATGGCTATGGTGGACCTGGATAAGCTTTTTTAACATACGGATTCCTGGGCCCTTTTCTCAATAATTCTAATAGATAGAGAACAGACATGAAAATTCTGGTCTAAGGGGGAAGAAAAAAAAAAGAAGAAGAAGAGGAAGCTGCTGATCTAATCAACGTATCACCATCTTCATAGAATTCTCAGTCAAATGCCTTAGTAAAATTAAGACAAAACATGTCAACAACATACCCTTTATATGTGGACTCCTTCAAAACAGGAAATAAAGTCAGTATAGTATTTGTCCTTTTGTGAAGTGCTAGACCTACTAATACCACATGATTTTCTAAAGGTTGAGAAATCATCTCTTTGACTCTGTTTCACTGGGGAACGGAAAGTCAAAGCATCTGGTGAAGCTTCTGGATTCTCTTGCTTTATTTAAAATTTGGACAAAGGTGGTTTTCCTTCTCTACTGGACCCCTTTCGAGTCTGCTGTGATTCTTCAAAGGTAGTCAACACTGGGGCCTTTCGAGTTTCTCTGCCATCCTCCAGCAAACTAGAGGCTGAGAGCTACTGATTTCCACAAGGAGTCACTGGATGTCTCCCCCCTTGAGCTAAACTTCCCAGGGGACCGCTGCAGCTCTTTACAGGGTCAAAGTTGTTCCTTTTGCTGACAAACACGGGCAGTAAGACAGCGGTGATGCACCGTCACAGACTTTCAGGTGCAACTACCCTGCACCGGCGTTTTCAGAGAAGGGAAACACATTTAGCAAAGATACATTGCAACCTCAAAGGGTCACGGGCAATGGGAGAACCCAACCCAGCAAGCATGTTTCCAGGGTTCAGTAACCAAACATCTCTGTTCCCCAAGAGCTTCTCCCATGCACGGGCTGCAGGCACTTGGTTAAAACCAACCCCCCAACCGGAGGCCACAATCTCCTTACATGTAAACGTGGGAAGAACAGCACCCAGAATTGTTATGTAAAGTTAATAATAAGTAAACATTAGTTAATAATAAAGATACTTAATGGTCTTCTAGGATAGCATCTGGCTCCATGTCAACACACAATCATGCCAGCAGTAGCTGAAAACAGGTCTGGGGGCTGTTTTGGAGGGAAGATGGTGTTTTAGAATAAACCTATGGAAACAATTTAGAGTAAAAAGAGAAGCCTCTAGGTGGGTGAACTGACCTAAGGGCTCTGAATTTTAAAGGTGGAGGCCAAAGGAATTCGAGCACTAAAATCCCCCCAAAGTGATGGGGATGAAGGCTGGGGGCTTGTGGGACTGCAAAAGTGAGTTATTCAACCCGCAGAACTGATTCTCCCCAAACTGGGAGGGGAAAAGATTAGGGTCCCATGAAGAGCAAAACCCTGACCCATCTACACATCTGCTGGAAGTAAGACCTCAGATAAAGATGTGGTCACAGTTCTTATGGAGACTGTAGTAAACACAAGGTTTGGGGTGTTCTGCAAAGACCCCTTTAGTGGGCTGGCTGGGGGGAAGCAAAGCTACTAGCGAGCCCCCCTTCTGAGTGATGTCAGGGGTCCCCAGAAGGTGCACGAACCGTGGCAACCAGGAACAGATGAGGACCAGAAGTCCTGCTCTCCTTCTAGGAAGTAAGGGATCCCAACAGCAGCCGAGACTGGGTTTCCCACACACCCCAAGAAGTGGGAACCTTCACCAAACATAATTAATTCCATGTAGAAAAATGTCTTAGATCAGACTAGTAACAGTGGAGCTAGGACGCAAACCCAAGATCGCCTGACTCCAAAGCCCTCACTCCTGTTACCCACACTGCCTTTGTTCAAAGCAGGAGTTCCACTGGTAGTATGTTCCAAGGTGAAGGTTAGTACATAATTTTCCAATTTAAAAATTTTTTTAACTGGAAAATAATTTTTTTGGTAGGACTATTTGGATGGACTAGATCTATGAGGCCGCACTGCTTCCCTCTGTAAAGAGGAAGGTCAGAAGAAAGAACGTCCTGTGAAAACTGCTCAAAAAGAGCTTTGGCATCTCCAAAGAGATCTTTAAGCCCAGTGTAAGAAACAGAGTTCTAGAGAAATGAAGGCACCACAGTAAGGGACCACAGCCATACCTCTAGGTTCCCTGGTTCAGAGGAAGTCTTGGGAGTGTTGGTAAATAACACTTTAATTCCATTTCTACCAGCTAGTACCTGACAAAAGCTGGCAAACCAGACTGTTTGGCCTTCTATCTGCATTGGCATTGAAGAAGAATCTGATACAAGCACAAGTCTTGTTGATAGCCAGATATGAGAGTTTTGATAAGAAATCCCTGAGGGACTCATCAATTCAACTTAAACCAAAGAATTTTCTGTTTTCCAGTTACAGCCATTAACTAAGACCAGATTTATATAATGACTTAGTGCCATATGCCACAGGAAATAAAACTGAGCCTTAAACAACCTGGGGGTTAAACACCTCCCCCACCTCAAACAGTAGAAAATCCATACAGAACAGTATATAAGTTCTGACTCTACCAAAACTTAACTACTAAAATAGCCTACTGCCAATCACAAGCCTTCCTGATAGCATAACACGTATCAATTAACACATATTTTGTAGCTTGTATTTATCACATACTATATTCTTACCATAAAATGAGGTACAGAAAAGAAAATGTTATTAGGAAAGTCATAAAGGAGAGTGGGCACCTGGGTGGCTCAGTCGGAAAAGCGTGAGACTCCTGATCTTAGGACGGGAGTTCGAACCCCACATTGGGTGGAAAGGTTACTTACAAATAAAATCTTTTTTTAAAAACAGAAAGAAAATCATTAAGAATGAGGAAATATATTTACATGACTGCACTGTATTTGCTGGAGAAAAAAAAAAAATCCACCATAAGTGGACCTGCAAAGTTCAAACCCATGTTGTTCCAGGGCCAATACTAGTTTTAAATTTTTTAGTTTAGTTTTTTTTTTTTTTTAAGAATTTGTATTTATTTATTTGACAGAGAGGGAGAGAACATACAAGCAGGTGGTGTAGCAGTAGGTGGAGAGAGAGGGAGACGCAGATGTCCTACTGAGCAAGGAGCCAGATGTGGGGCTTGAGCCCAGGATCCTGGGATCGTGATCTGAGCCAAAGGCAGAGGCTTAACTAACTGGGCCACCCAGGTGCCCCTGTAGTTTTCAATTAATACCTGTTTCCCCATTGTGAGAAACATGACTTGAGCCTGTAAGAGGCGAAAAGGACTTCTGTTTGTCCTGCCAGAGGTCAATGTCACACACGTGTGTGTGGGAATGAAGTGGGTTTAGCTTGGAGCCTTGGCCAGGAGAGGAACCTCAGAAGGGTTAGGTCCACAAACGCCAGCACTCTTGAATCACTTGGAAGCTCATCAGACATGAATACCCAGAGCTACCGAATCAGAATCTGCATTTTGTTACGCTCCCCAAGACTCGCATGCACATGGGAGCTTGAGAAGTGCTACACATAAATAAGTACTTCATTTTCAGAAATGCTGTCATTTGGTACCATCAGCTTTCTGTTCTGGATCTGTCACCAAATTTTCTCCTCATCTGCCAGGTCTTTCTCATGAATTAAAAATGTTCCTCAGAGGGGCACCTGGTGGCACAGTCAGTTGAGCGTCAAATTCTTGGTTTCAGCTTAGGTTGTGATCTCAGGGTCACGAAGTCAAAACCCGCATTGGCCCCCTTGCTCCGTGCGGGGTCTGCTTGAGATTCTCTCTCCCTCTGCCCCTCCCACTCATGCGCTCTCTCTCTCTAAACTAAATGAAGACATCTTTCTAAAAAATTATTTTAAAAATGTTCCTCAGATGTTCCAAAGGAAGAGAAAGGCTATTACTCTCCTTGAAAAAAATGGCCTGACATTCATCGTATCTTTCAGATGGACTCCAGACAGCCATGTCACATCGTTTTCCTTGATATATTTTAATACCATAGATGCTTTGTTTTTAATTTTTGATAGGATTGTCCTGAAATGACAGCAACACCTAGAACTTAAAAAAAAAACAAACCTGTAAACGTAAAAAAAAAAATTTAAGACTTCCTCTTTCCCTCTTACTTCTGTTACCAAGTAATGGTGTATTATAATGAATTCTTAAAATATATTAATGGGGAGTTTTAGAGGAAAACAATTTGCAAAAGAGAAACATTTATAACAAAGTCTCATCCTCTACTGAACTTCCTCAGCCTCTTCCAATTGATTCGTTTCTTAGTTTAGATTTCTAAATCTGAGCTTCCTCAGAGCAAAGGGCAAACTTCATTCTCACTGCTGTCACATACCCAGAGTGCCTATAAATAAAGGGGAAGGACACTTACGGTTCACCATTTAGGTAAGACTTATAAACACAGAGACAATTTGTAAAAAATAATCATATCCAAACAAAAGACGGGGTGGGGGGCACACAGAATTACAGGAGAATTCTGTACTTCCAAATTTAAAACAAATTTTAACTTATGTTTGGGTGTGTGTATGGATGGGGGAGACCACAGAAGAACAGATGAATCATCAAAATAAATACATAAATAAGTAAATAAGCAAAGATTACAAAGGGGATCATCTACATGCAAATTAACCTTAAAAAGAGATGAGTTGTGAACTATCCTGCATTGAAAACTTAGATCACTCCTTTCATAAAGAATATTAAATGAGCTACTCCCCTATGCTAGTGTAGCATGTTATCTTAGCGCCCTGCTCCCCTCCCCCGGCCCATGAACCATGACTTCTGGAATTCACATCCTGCGTGGCAGCGCTCTCCCACACCAACTCTGGGCTGGACTAAAGGGATGTCAGCAAGCACAAGGCAAGCAGAAACTTGACAAGTATTTGCACAGCAGGGCTTGTCCTCTCAAATAACTACTGAATGCAGCTATCAGATATAGAAGACCAAGCAAGCTGTGTAGAAAGAGAGATCAAAACCTCCCAAATGACCAGATGCACATGAGTGAAGCTGTCTTGGATACTCTAGCCCCAGCCACCATCTTGCCACAACCACTGCAGGTCATCAGGGAGACCGCAGAAGAACCCCCCCGCTGAGCCCCAGCCAACTCACGGAGGCAGGAGCAGATAAAACAATTGTGTTAATCCAGTAAGTTTGGGGATGGTTTATTATATAATAACAGATAACTCAAAGAACTAGGAACTACATCTGGTTTAGAATATAAGAGTCTCATGAAAGAAACCTAGGGTGATTTTCCCCCCCTGTTTCTGACTGACAAAAGATAAGCTTGTACTTAAGAGAGTATTTTGTAAGTTCAAATGGGGTAAGGGGCTGAAGGTGTCTCCTTCAAAGGATTAGATAAAAGAAGATTCATCTTTTCTCTATAAGATGTGGAGTTGAAATACAGGGAATGCAAAAGCAACCAGAAGAATATTTTGGAACTCAAAGACCCTAAAGTCAGTTTTAAATACCCAAAGCCCTGGTAGAAGTTGGAACACAGCACCATCAGGGGGAGAAGAAGCCTAGAGCTGAAGCAGAGATTGGACAACTGCTTAAATCTGGAAAACTGTACTCATGTTTCTATTCTAGATCTTCTGCAACTAGAAGAAGGAGGAAGAGATGGGGAGGAGGGAAGGAGGGAGATACTACAAAAAATTCAATGTGTTTTTTGAGGAATTCCAAAAGAGACAAAATACAAACTCAGTGATCTAAGCAGAGAGTGATTATAAGCTATTTGGAACAATGATGTTTTTCACATTGCTAAAGCACTCTGTATCTATTATGTTTTACCAAATTCACAATAACTTCCAAGGCAGAGAGAGATTCTTAATTTGGAGGAAGGGAGATCAAAGACTCCTCTGAGGATCCAAGAAAAAGGAAGGGTAAGGGCCCCAGACATATGTAACTACGTATGTGGTTTTAAGGAAGACCATCTACGGATTCCAGGTTACAAATCTATGTTCTCTAATGAAATAGGTATCCTTAGCCTCATTTCACTGATGAGTAAACACAAGTGTTCAGAAACTGTTACCTGAGATCATACAGCAGGTGACTGCCAGGACCTGCAACAGAACCCCAGAGCTTCTACCACTAGGCTTCTTGTTTCTGACTTCGCTTGACAACCAAAACAGGATTGCTGAGCCTGAGGAAAAATAAATTCTTCCCAATTTCCAATTTAAACAGTACACAAAATGGCGAGGCAACTGGAGGTAGGGAAAAGAAGGTGAACAGCCAGGAGAGACCGGCCCTTTCCTGGCTACAGGATCAGTAGTGGGGTCAGTGGAACCGCATTCCTGTAAGATACACCAGGCACCCCCCCCCAACACCAAAGAAGTGCCTGTCCTCAAAAGCAGTTTCTGCTACGCACATTTCTACAGAGCAGTGTGTCACTGGTTTTCTAGCTCTAGGGCATGTGGGTTTAGATCTTCTCCTTGTCCCCACTGGCTGAGCGAGACCCTCTCCAGCTCCTGTGGACTCTCCTCAGAGAAGCAGGGCCCAGCTGAGTGCTTCACCCAGCATCCATGCCGAGGGAAGCAGAGGGCGAGGACATCATGCAACCGTGCTCAGACCATTCCCAAAGGCCTTCCGAGGAGACTGCAGTCCCCGCACCCTTCTGCGAGGACTCTGATACCCTGTTTCGAACACACTACTATCACTGGCTCTCCTCGTTGTTTCGAGTTTTAACCTCTGAGGGGAGCGTATAAACCTGATTCCATTACTTAACGGACTCAGCAGTCTGGGCGGTAGAGCTCTGTGCCCCCCCAGGAGCAGTAAAGTCAACTTGGTAGACTGGAGACTACACATTAAGGTCCACACTGGAGTCCGGGTGATCCAATACCCAATAAACGTAACACATGTCATCTCTTTCTTGGATGATCTACAATTACATGCTTCTTTTACCCCCTGCCTACTTCAAAGCATTTAGAAAAATCTGTACACAGAAAGGACTAGG
The DNA here is from genome assembly GCF_020171115.1 of Neogale vison. Classification (NCBI taxonomy): domain Eukaryota; kingdom Metazoa; phylum Chordata; class Mammalia; order Carnivora; family Mustelidae; genus Neogale; species Neogale vison. The sequence continues at coordinate 210,024,157 of NC_058094.1, forward strand.
GTCTACCCTGTATTGTGTGTGATTATGTCACTGTTAAGCTGAAAAGCCTCTTGCTGACGCATCTTTAGAGACAGTCATCAAGTTGATTTTCCCCTTCTCTGTACCCACGGGAAAAGCACCCAATACTGTGCTATCACCTGCCGGACCCAGAGTACTGGTAATGTTGCTACCAATCTGTTTAACCACTTCCAACAGGCCTGGTGGCAGCTACCATACTCAGACCAAGAACAGCAGGCCATCCAAACACACGTGTGGGCAGATCCGGCAGCTTTCGGAGAAAACTACTGGCAGATCAGGAGGTATTCATCTCCAATTTCAGTCTTTCACTGCAAAGTTCTACCGCACAACAATTATTTTTTTAAAAGATAAATCTCTTAAAGTATTTATCTACCTCTCTAGCCTCCAGTAACTGATTTGAGCCCAACCCACAATTGCCACCTTTTATATTAAAACTCTCCACAAATTAGATCCATTCTTTCTCTGGGAGAAAGACAGGCACTCCTGAGGCGCTGTTCCCCACCGTGTAACCCTGTATTGTTTTATTTCTTCTTTATGCAACACGAGCCTCAGACCTGTGCGGTGTTGCCTTCGAACGCCTCGCATCTCGCACATGCACCGTGTGTGTGTTTGAGTGCGTGTGTGCGCATGTGCGAGAGAGGGAGAGACGTTGAGATCACTGAGCACCCACTGTGCCCCACGCACTATGTTTTCCCTGCTCCGATGCTTTTTATTTCTACAGCATCTTGATCAAGTATTCGTTCTGCAGATTAGGAAACTGAAATGCAGAGAGGCTTAGGCTTGGCCAAAATCGCAGAGCTGGCCAACAGCAGAGCGGAGTTTCAAACCTGGGTCTGACTGATTCTAGGGCCCATGGCACGCAATGCATGTTCAATAAAGGATTTAGCAGGCAGCGGTACTGTTCAGGGCTTTGTACGGAGAACTACTGGGAACCAGGAACGCTTTTAAGTTCAACTGTAAAGAACTGCCCTATCAAGTAGTAAGTGACAAGGCCAAACCCGGGCTTGCACAAATGCGAAGGATGTTCAGGGGACCACGAAGTCACGTGTTCTGGAGGCAGGTGGGCAAGTGAAGAGAGCTGGGAGGAGAATTAAAGATGGTCACAGAGAAGAGGGTGCTGTGTCGCAGCCTGCATTTACACAAGCATCAGAGGAGTCAGTAGTAATGGGACGTGAACGATGAACTGGCCTCCCTCTACCATTCTTCCTAAGGCGGGAGAGTGGACCAACGGGAGACTATGTATCCTCGGCAGCACCATTTCACACACCTGCTCTTTATGCAGTATCCACCCTGGAAAGATTCGGTAGATACGGATGGCAGAAAGGACAGCAAAAGGGTGAAGGGAATAGGGGGTTCATTTGTAGGCCTCTTCAGAATGTTTCATTAGCTCACTCACGCGTTCCGCGTGCAGTCTGGTTTTCCAATGCATTATGAATAAGCCCTGCCCTGGTCATTCCCAGCCTCTCATTAGGTTGTCCGCGCTCTGCACCCAAGCACGCCTCCACGTGGGCTCTACCCTTGCGTCCGCAGCCCTGCTGCCGTCACAGAAGCAGTCTTACTCCCCAAACTAAGTACAAAGGTGTTGTAATCTACTTACCTGTACATTTAGGGCTTCTGTTTGGAAAAAGCTTTGTTTAAAAACAGGTAAAATTAACAAAAGGAAGCCCACCTCCCCTGAAAGGGAAAAGGGGAGCCATCCACATGCAAAACAACGTGATAGAAATATAAAGGCAAACTGTTACAGTAAAATGTCAGATTCGCTTCCAAAGGGAAACAAGGGCTCCTTGAATAAATAAACGTGGTTAGCAGAGAAAATCAGCCAGCTGTATTATGCCTGAAGCAATGAAAACCTGTTTCCTCCTTTCCTTCTTGTCCTTTTGAAAAGACAATATGTCACAGTCAGACTTTTTTTTTTTTTTTTTAACGCCATTCATTCTCGTGACAAATGTTTACTAAGGTGAGGGGGGCTGGGGGAAGGAGGAGGGAGGAGGACAGGGATAAAAAGGCGAAGAAAGCAGAAGAGAGGAAACTGCAAGACGCCATCTGCTGACAAAAGGGAGGCAAGAAAGAGGAGGAGAAATCTGAGAGCCCTGCTTCCAGACCAGCGTCTCGGGAAACGCACCACCATCAACTTGCAATTCATCTTTGCGAAGCAGAAAAATTTTTTACTGGGAAAACAAGTGAAATAAAGTTTTTTCACTTTTGTAGATTTCATGTCCTGGGAAGTATTATTGCTACTGAATCAAATGATAAAAAGACCACCACTGCGGGCGCCTGGGTGGCTCAGTGGGTTAAAGCCTCTGCTTTGGCTCAGGTCATGATCCCAGGGTCCTGGGATCGAGCCCCTGCATCGGGCTCTCTGCTCAGCGGGGAGCCTGCTTTCCCTTCTCTCTCTCTGCTTGCTGCTCTGACTACTTGTGATCTCTCTCTCTCTCTGTGTCAAATAAATAGGTAAAATCTTTAAAAAAAAAAAAAAAAGACCACCACCGCTCCCCAAGTGCAGAGAGAATCACATCCAAACTATTTTAAGCATCTGAGTAGTATCAATGGAACCGAAACATCCCAATGATACTTCAGTTCTCCAGGCAGAACAAGCTGAGGGATGAGTTCTTTGGCTCGAAGAAGTCACCGGTGTTTAAAAAACAAACCCAGGACAGGAGAAGACTATAGGCTACTAAAGGAGTATCATTATTTATAAATAGGATGTTGGACATTCCTCACCACTGATTACAAGCTGGCCAAGACAATCTGTCAGTCCCTCACTCTATGCTACAAAAAGGCATAAAAGCTTATGAGAAGAAAAAGCCCTCCATGACTCAATGAAATCAAACTAAATGATAAACCGCAGACTTTGGAAAAAGGCAGGAAAAGGGAAAAGGGGTTTCTCTGCATGCACATCTTCAAGAAGTTGAAACACACTGTGGTTTTTTTCTCTTTTCATCAATCCAACCATACCACACATACACACAAACTCACACACACACTCACCACGCATACACATGCACGCACAGCTGTTTCCATTTCTAACACATCTATCTTTTCACTTGAGTTAAGACATCTCTGCTTTGCAGGCAGCTTCTAATAACCCCGTTTTCCATATACGGCACTTCTCAACATTTAAGAACCATCTGTGCATGCAGCACCTGAGGGCCTATGCAGTGGGGGACAGGGGGTACTAGTGGACATCGCCGTGGTTTTAGAGCTGAGTGTGTTGTATGGAAGTTCTCATTCCACACCACTTGGGGCTCGTAAATTTATGCACTAGTATCGCCATTTAACCTACACTTAACCCACAGAACAATGTTTTCATTGATTTGTCTACAGACTATTTGAGTGTTTTGCATTAAACAGATTTTTAAAAAGGTTGATATCTTGTTACCAAATTATGTTTTGCTTTTTTATTGTGGTCTTGGACTCTTGGTGAGCAACAGCTCAAGAAAAGTGGACAGAAAGCCGTATTATAGAGAACATATAACGTCTTTTTAGGTCATGTTGTGGTAACTATGCTAGTCCTTCAAGCAATTATGTCAATTTCTCACTGGACTTAATGCTGTGTTACCACAAATGAATGTCAGCTTGAGGAATGAAAGTCACTTACATTTTTCCTGTTGCAATTAACTGAATTATTGACAAGTTTTAAGAATTTGTTCTACAAAGGTTTTTCAGAACAAAGAATCCATATAAAGCTAGGGCTTTATAAGTGTTTTTTTTTTCTTTAATTGCAAAGTTGTTTGTTTTTTCACTTAAAAGACTTATAAAACATCTTGGAGGGAAAAAAGAAATGTGGACAGATGCTAATACATTTTCACAGAAGAAAAATGCACCCGGGGCTTGGTGATCGATGCAGTTAAAGTGCCCGAATCCACTAACAGGCTCTCATGGAGAACCACAAAGAGTTAGGGGCACGGAACCAGCTACATTAGTTACCAGAAAAAATCCCTCATTAAGAGAGCACACATGCTGTATGCTGAAAGGCCTGGAGTGGCGGTCAGAAAAGCATGGCTCTCGTTCCTGGTCGTACCCCTAGCAACTTGGAATCTTCATTCCTGCCGGTCTTCTCTCGGAGTCCTTCCTGCCCTGTTACCATCAGCCTCACTGGCTAAGAAAACACACACACACACAAAACACCTATCCACTAACTGAGCTTCCAGACAGAGCTGTTATAACTTAGGACTGACGCATCGTACATTAAGAAAAAAACGGGCTCTGCTCAGACCGCTATCCTGAATTTAGTGCTTATCCCGCCCGCGGGTATCTTCATATACTTATCTCTACGCCAAGAGAAGTTACAGGGTGGGGTCTTCCTGAACTTGTCTCTCTATGCACGTGTCCCACGGTCTCTCTAGGGTATATTCCTGGAAGGAGAAAGGCTAGATGTGGGGGGGGGTCTGCTCACATTAAGCCCATCTATACATCCTCAGTCCTAAGTTACTCACACAGAATGGCTTCTTACAATGGAAATCTACTCTGAATTCCAATTCTCACTGGTTTCTGACCCACATGGAGCTTTGCCCTTCGTAATTGACACTCAACCCAGCTTTTACCAAATGGCTTTGCCTCCCCCCACCCCCGGGGTCCCTCCTGCTTAGGGATCAATCCTACCCAACCTCAGGACCGACTGAGGACCACGCAGGCTGTGCACGGTATGTGAACGGCATTCCCACAGATACCACGACTCCCAATTTCAAAGGCTGCCACTTGATATTACAAAAATCGGCAAGTTATTTATTGAGAGACCCAGCATGTATGTGCAGCGTTGGACCTTCCTACACAGACTCACTGAGTGCTACACATCAAAGGCTTCAGTTAACAGATTTCAATGAACCAGCTGCCATGAGAAGCCCCCACCTGAGGTCTGGGGACATTTCCAGGTAAGGGGATAAAGGAAAGAGGTGTGCATGGGATAGGCAGGCAGTATTCCAGCCCCTACCGTCCACCCTATTTCAAGGCATATGTTGGATTTGAGGGGGTGAAGACATTCTCTGCATGATGATGAGGATCCTGAACCTCGTTCCAACAAGTACCATCCTGCCTCCTCCTCATGCTGAGGGGTCACGATGGACAGGCAGCTGCCCGGCACGCCTGTTACGTCATGCCCCTGGCCAATCACTTGGTCTCTAAAATCATTCAGAATCTTCTGTCTCTGAATCTCAATTGCCTTACCTGCCGGACTTGTTATGGAGATTAAATGAGAATGTGTAGAACATACATATGCAGTGGGTTTTTCTACTTTGTTCCCCGAATGGGGCTAGAGGGCAAAACCAGGAACACAGGCCAACGTCACCACATGGCAGATGTCCACTCAATACAAGAATGAACCTAACTGCTCTAATGATTAGAGCAATCCTAAGACAAAGGAGCAGTTATGTACCAAAGTTCAAGCAGAGGCTGTAAGGCCTGCTCAGTCAAAATTATCCTGGGGAGCCTGGGTGGCTCCGTTGGTTACGCATCAGCGTTTGGTTCAGGTCATGATCTAGAGGTCCTGGGATCGAGCTCTGCGCTGGGCTCCCTGCTCAGTGGGGGTCTGCTTCTCCCTCTCTGTCTGCCCCCTCCTTCCCTCCTCCCCAATGCGCACACTCTCTCCCCCAAAAAACTAAAAATCTCTAAGGGAAAAAAAAAAATCAAAATGATCCTTATTAACCTTCTCCCTTCTGAAGGAAGAATCACTGTAGTTCGACTAGGAAAAAACACTGCGGCTTTATTCTTTTTCTCTGAATTTTAAGACTGTAGACAGTATTTCATGAAAACATACGATGAATACAAAAAACCGATGCCACAAGAATTGATGACAGATGAAATCATGACACTCAGACCAAAAAAGAACCTCTCCTAAGAGAAAACTCCAGTTGCAAGAGCCTACTGATTTCACCACGGAAAAAAAGAAAATTCTAAATTAAAGCGAAATTATAATTTGGACCCTAATGACGTCAACGCTCTTGACCTTGCAAAAACCAATTTCAGAAATCCTTCTTTCCAAACCCTTCACTTCATGAAAACCAGACGAGGGGCATCTCTGGCAGGTAATGAGCACTGCCTGATGGGCTCATGGCAGCTGCCAGTCTACAAAGTGTGGTGACAGCTACAATACGGTGTGTTCTGTTGTTAACCTGGTCACTGCATGGGAGCGCCCCACCCTCGAGCACTGCCCGAAGTAACACAATTTCTGCATTCTCCTCCACAGAGAGCTTAAGTCATTCTTAGCCACAAAAATTAAAAAAAAATTTTTTTTTGGATTTTGGGGTTTCCCCTGTGGCCCTTTTTATGTAGCAGCATCTACGCCTCCCTGGGCACTCCCCTCTTCTCTCATTTTGTACCAATCCCAAACGCTGGCAGGAAATCAAACATCAGTTCTTTTGCTCTTATCTATCCCAAGCGGGAGGAAGCACTAAAAACGAACTACTGAAAGTCAGGAACTAACTCAAGTGATTTCCACTAGGAACCGAGGAACGGCATATGCGGAGACCCTGGCCCCTCACTTACTAGCTGTGTGGACTCTGGCAAACGACTTCGCTTTTCTGGGTCTTAGTTTCCTCAACCAGCACGTGAAGGGGCACAATTTAGATGACCTAAACGGCCATTCAAGCAGGAAGTGTTGCTGCTCTCAACTATACACAGAGACGCATTACAATCTGGAGAATAAGGCCCGGCAAATAAGGACAAACAGGATGCAGGGGCGCCTGGGTGGCTCAGTAGGTTGGGCCTCTGTCTTCGGCTCGGGTCATGATCTCAGGGTCCTGGGATCGAGCTCCGCATCGGGCTCTCAGCTCAGCGGGGAGCCTGCTTCCCCCTCTTTCCCTGCCTGCTGCTCTGCCTACTTGTGATCTCTCTTTCTCTATCAAATAAATAAACAAATAATCTTTGAAAAAAAAAAAAAAAAAGAACAACAAACATGATGCGGAAAAAGTCCCATGTTGTTAGATGCAAATCTTACATCTTCTCAGGAATCCAACCTATTCACATGGCAACTTCCAATGCCGTTATTAACAGCTTATTGAAAGAATCATGAAGGAGTTTCCGTAAGAGGTCAAATTTTTAAAAAATACAATTTTTATTTTCAAGTATGTTTCAGAAACTGGGTTAAATGAGGTGCAATAGATTTCTTACTTTAGGCTTTTTTTTTTTTTTTAAGGATTTTGTTTATTTATTTGAGAGAGCACATGCACGCACACAAGAGCTGGGAGAAGGAGAAGCAGGCTCCCCGCTGAGCAGGGAGCTGGACATGGGCTCAATGCCAGGACCCCGACATCATGACCTGAGCCGAAGGCAGACACTTAACCCAATGAGCCACCCAGGTGCCCCTCACCTTAGACTTTTAAAATGGTAAATGTGCAGTGTGTATTTCCGAGACAGGTATTAGAACACAGCATTTCCCCAAACCTGTTTGCCATAGAATTCTTTTTTATACAGCAAACCCTGCAGATCCAGTGTTCTCAGGAACACACTCAAGAGACTGCTGTTCCAACCAATTAAGTGTCCACTGTGAGATTATAAAAATGAATGGACTTGAAGCATCGCCCAGGGCACCACCAGGAGCCCTGGCAGCAGGTCAAGAGCCCCTGCTCGATTACGGGTCTGCTGCCAACTAGTTGTTTGCACTGGCCCCAGTTCACCAGCCTCCCCAGACCTGCTGCATCCCACCTGTGCTCCAGGCATCAGCTGCCAGTCTGCCCACTCCGCCCCAGCCCCAAGCAGCATGGCACACGGCCACCTCATGTCTCTGTTCTCCTGTCTACATGTTGTAGAAATGCTGGCTGCCAAGGCTGCCCCATGTGACAATCGAAATAACACATACCCTTCACCCCACTGTCATCCTAATTTCTACATCATCATACAACAGACATGGGAAGGGAGGGATGTTCTGGAGTTGTGGCACAGTAAGGAGAATTCTGAAAGAATCTAGATTTTCTTGAAATATCCTCCGTGTACATATAACTAAAGAAAATGAACCACGCGGTCTCTCTTCGAACTATCTTCTTTTCACAGAAACGTCCTAATTAGAAGATGACAATTAAGCAAACACTGGAAACTAGAGGAACAACACAGCTTTCTTTGAAATTTGGAAAAAAAAAAAAAGTTTTCCTGATAAGTATTATTGACTGAAAAACAGTTAACACGTTTGCCACTTTCAAAAAGCCACAAATGAATTTCTCTGAAAAGCCCAACGTCTTTTTTTTTTAAAAATCCACAAAACTGGGGCTCTGCCAAAGCATGAATGTTACAAAAACCATGTGCCACATGGCCTTTATGTTTAACATTAATTACTAAAGCAAGAATTAAGCTCCAGGTGATTTGAAGTCAGAAAGATCTGACATGGATTCAAATGCTGGCTCTGGTATTTGGGAAAGCTCCTTCATTTTTTATTCAACCTCCTAACCCATTAAATAGGAACCTGAAGACCTAGTTCACAGGAGGGTGAAGAGTTTAAATAGAATAGAATTTGCCTAGCGCACTAGGGACCTACAATTGCTAGATTTAGGTTTGGCTGGGAGTGTCTGCAAGCCCAAAGTGTCTGTGGTTTAAACAAGAGAAGTTTCTTTCTTCCTCAGGTAAGAGTCCAGAAGTTGAGTACGGCACTCTACCCATACTGTTACTCTACCATGAGTTGAGGTCAACGTCATGGTTCACCATGGTGGCAGCCACATTCCAGGCAGCAGAACAGGAAAGGCATAAATAGAGAGAGGGCAGGGGGGACACATATTGTCCCTTGAGGAAGGTTCTAGAAACAGCCATGTAATGATATACCTCCCATTAACCAGAATTTAGTCACAGGGCCACAAAGCTACCAGCTATGAAGTCGGGCTGCAATGACTCTACAAGATGGCTATTATGGACACTGAGAGGACAACCCACAGGTTCCGCCACAAGACCCAACAGCAGAACGATGGCTCACTTCTGGTCTCAAATGGACCTTGTTGCTCCACAGGAGTGACACTCAGCCCGTACACACAGGTACAGCCACACCAGTAAGTGAGGCTGTCATTTATGTTCAGTGTGTGAATTCCTACACTGGGCTGGTTGTTAAATATTATGAAAATTAGCCTTGCCTTTGGGAAGTCCTTGCCTTAAACTTCCACAACAAACAAGATCTCCTTTGTAATGCATGTGGTTTAGGGCATCGTTTTTCCCTAACTGATTTTCCCTTACTTTTCTTTGCTGAAAAAGTACAAATCCCACCATTTGCTTTAATAGAAAACGATCGAGTCTGCTGAACTCCAGGGTTCTGTAACACTTCCCTTTGGCTCTCTGGGCACTCCATGCTTGATGTCATGGTTTCCTGGAAGCTGGGATACACAGACATGCTGTGGAAGCAAGCAGTTCTGTCCTGGTCGCCCACACCTCCCCCCTGCTGGACCCTCCCACCCCACGGTCCCTGATAGTGGTTGTAGGCAAAGGGTTGGGGAGGAGATGGGGCAGTGCGGGCTTCCAAGTCCATACTCGGCATACACGGGACTTTTATGTGAGCAGTACACGTCGAGCAAAGCTGTGGTATATCACTGTTCAAATTAAACTCAAGTTAACACCAATATTCATCTTCTTGAAAAACTGGTGCTAAAGCAGGGTGTCCCAGAACGAAAATAATTTCCTTTCAACCTCTTCTTTCTGGGATAACGATTTCCAAGAGTTTAAATCAGCATTTCCTAAGCTGTGTTCCACAGCTAAGAATGGTAGCATGAAAAAAAAAAAACAAAAAAACTCAGTACTGGGAGTGTATTTTTTCTGCTAAAATGTATTAACGCTGAGGTACCAAGACAGTTGTATATAGTTTTAATTACTGCAAAATATCCAGCCTGTAAGAAACAGTCTGCCAAGCCTGGGACCTGGCAGGCCACGAGGCCTCACGAGGTTTCATCTGATGGTCACATGAAACGTCAGAGCAGCCCTCTGCTCCTGCTGAATGAGAGAATTCTTTCTGTTCTAAGTGACCCTTACCCCCTAAGCCATCTTTTCTGCATCTCGCACGTTTTTAATGATGTGTGTTATTTTGTCCTTCACTGTTTTATTTATTTGTTTTTTACTAAGGAACATAGCACATAGTTACAAGGTACATAAAGAAAAGGGTAGAGTGATGAAGTCATTCTCTTACACCTCCCCTCTTCTACAATCTCCAGTCCCAGAGGGAATGCGTCCTGTGAATCCACCCAGATTACACATTTTCTAACATAAATGCAGCATTTTTCACAAAAGGGTGCCTTTCCAATATCCTTTTCTCACTTTAAAAAGTTTAAACCTGGGGCTCCTGGGTGGCTCAGTGGCTTAAGCCTCTGCCTTTGGCTCAGGTCGTGATCCCAGGGTCCTGGGATCGAGCCCCACATCGGGCTCTCTGCTCGGCAGGGAACCTGCTTCCTCCTCTTTCCCTGCCTGCCTCTCTGACAACTTGTAATCTCTGTCTATCAAATAAATAATTAAAAAAAAAAAAAGTTTAAACCTAATCTATTGTCAGCACTCACTGTAACTAATGAGTCTAAATACTTTCTATTTTTTTTTTTTAAGATTTTATTTATTCATCTGATAGAGAGCGAGCGCACAAGCAGGGCAAGAATAGAGTATTCAGTTCAGAACAGAAAGTGCAGGGGCACCTGGGTGGCTCAGTCAGTTAAGCATCTGCCTTCAACTCAGGTCAAGATCCCAGGGTCCTGGAATTGAGTCCGGCACTGGGCTCCTTGCTCAGTGGGGAGCCTGCTTCTCCCTCTGCTTGTGCTCTCTCCCCCGTTCTCTCTCTCTGACAAATAAACTACATCTTAAAAAAATACTGAACGGTAACATTTAGTGGATATATAGGTGTTATGTAACAGCATATATACATTACCAATGATCAAAGTAACATTCTAACCTTGAAATGCCATTGGTACCAATTTTCTTTCCCAGAATTAACTTACTATGGAACACTAATTCTCAGCAGATAGTCGGAGGACAGACACCTTCAAAGGGGATCGGAATCTTGAGAGGAAAGGGCATGGGGTGAAAGCTCTCCACTCACTCCCATAAATTCTGAGATATCCTCCTTGACAGAGTCCCCATTCCTCAACCGTGGGGAAATCACTGCAGTGAATGAACAGTGTATTCGAAGGAAGCTTCCGGTCTAGGGCTGTCCTACAGTACCTTGTGCAACATGGCAATGGTGCAGATTCACGGTGTGCACCAGCGACACACAGTTAATGAACGTGGACTAGTACAACTGAGGAACTAAATGTAATTTCCATTTAAATAACCACCCATGCCTCATGGCTATCATTTTGGACAGCGCTGGCCTTCTGAACAGTGAAATACTAAACAGGAGAAGGTTACTATACCTGCTACAAAACAGGAATAAGAGGAAATGAGTGTGTGCGCGCCTGTGTGAGTGTTGAGCAGAGTAGACTAAACTCAAGCTACAGCTTCTGAATCGTCTTTCTTCACATACCCAAGGCTGACTGGACGATCTCCAAAAATAATTTATTTAGTTGAAGTTGGGACAAGCATTAAGGATGTGTTGCAATTACCTCTAAAATCTGGAATTAAAATACTTTTAATTTACTAAAACTCTACGTTTGATTATGCGCTCGGTTTTAAATTTTTCCTGGCATGATGTTGCGTGTGGATCACACCAAATTAACAGTTTCTCTGTTAGGTGGAAAAAACAAATTACAGAAGAGTATGTACAATATTATGCCAACTGCACAGATATATGTGTGTGTGTATGCGCATATACCCACATATACACACACATTTGTATATGAATAGAATTCATCTAGAACCATGCTACTTGACAGCCCGTTCTGCGATGATGGAAATGCCATCCGGTCTGTCCAACACGGAAGCAGCTAGTCAGAGAGGGCCACTGAACACCTGAAATAGGGCTGGAACGACAGAGAACTCAACGGTTAATTGTATTCAATTTTATTTCATTTAAATTCGAATAGCCCCAAGTGCCAAATGGCTACTGCTTCAGACAGCACAGGTCTAGCAGAAGAAGCGCTGCTCAAAGGGCCACTTCAAAGGGGTTAAAACTGGTGGGAGAAAATAAACTTTCACTTAAATTTTATATACCGCTGTAGTGTTTGAATTCAGTTACTCAGGTCTATCCACCTGGCATGTAATAGCTCATTCAACCAGTAACTAGGAAGGGAAGGTGTTTTAGCTTGGGCTGCTGTAACAGAACACCACAGGCTGGGTGGCTTACACAGAAATTATTTCCCTCAGTCCCGGAGGCCTTAAGTCCAAGATCAGGTGGCAGGAGGGTGGGGCTCTGGGGAGGGCTCTTCCTGCTTGCCCATGGTGGCCTTCGCGCTGTGTCCGCGCATGGGGGGAGGGGCGGGAGCTCCGGTCACTCTTCCTCTTCTTACAAGGACACCAATCCCACCGTGAGGACCCCGCACTTACGACCCTTAGATGTAAACCTAGGGCACCTGGGTGGCTCAGTGCGTTAAGCCACTGCCTTCGGCCCAGGTCATGATCTCAGGGTCCTGGGATCGAGCCCCACATCAGGCTCTCTGCTCAGCAGGGAGCCTGCTTCCCCCTCTCTCTCTGCCTGCTGCTCTGCCTACCTGTGATCTCTCTCTCTCTTTCTCTGTCAAATAAATAAATAAATAAATCTTTAAAAAAAAAGAAAAAAAAGATGTAAACCTAATCACCCCAAAAGTCCACTCCCTAATACCGTAACACTGGGGGGGGGGTTCGGTCACACCCCACAACTGATGTATCAGCAACGATACCAACTCTACCATCGGAGTCTCCACTCCAACCACCTCTCACAACCCCCACTACTACCAACCCAGTCTCATCCAGAGCACACCACGCTTCCACTCTTCGTCCCCACCCCCAGGCCCACAGCGTCCCAAGTGACCTTTTAAAATGAAAAGTCCTAGCACATCTGTCCCTGCTCAGCAAGGCTCCCCAAGCCACTGGGAATCAAATCCGAGTTGCCCACCACTAGGGCCTTACACGGACCGGCCCCTGGACCTCTCCCAACTTCATTTCCAAATGCTCTCGCCTTTGCTGCCCGATCTGCCCCAGCAAAAACACTGCAGCCCATAGGGCTGTTCCTCTGGTGCGTCTCATCTTAGGTCTTGGAACCCGCAATCCCCAGGGCCTGGAAAGCTCTTCTTACTTCACTTAGTGCTAGAAGACTGAATGCTTGTGTTCCCCCATGACTTCTCCAATGAACTCCTAACTGCCCGTGGGGCTATTTGCAGATGGCCTAAGCCATGCGGGTGGAGGACCAGGGCCCTTCTAAGAGGGAGAAACGACCCCTCTCTCCCCCTGCCGCAAGAAGGCAGTTGTCTGAAGCCGGGAAGAGTGGGCTCACCGGAACCCGGCCCTGCCGGCACCCCGTTCTCAGACGTCCGGGCTCCAGAACTGTGAGAAATGAATGTCCGTTGTGAGGCCACCCAGTTTATGGTTATCTTGTTACAGCAGCCCAAACTAAGACACTCCGGTCTCCGGGTACATGTCACCTCCTCAGAAAGCTGAGGACTTCGCTCAATGGAACAGCAGCGCGTCCTGCCACCCCCACGTCTCCTCGTCCCTGTACTCGGCTTTACTTTTCTTCACAGCATGTATCAGCATCGGGCACTTATCATGTTCCTGGTTTCCTGGGTGCCTCCCACACCAGAACGAAAGCTTGGAGAGGGCAGGGAGCGCGTGCCCTCACCAAGATGGCGACCGAGGCCACTGGGAATCAAATCCAAGTTGCCCACCACTAGTGCCTTTCTTGTTCCTGACTTCACACCCTTCACCACCACAACAAACATCTGTTGGAGAACAAGGCACCACTGAGAGAATCCTAGAACACAGGGGTGAGGCCAAAGCATCCCCTGCACCTTGGGGACCAAGAAAGACCACATGAGAAGGGTAAGGGTAAGAGAAGCAGCTACCTGTTGACCACGCTGCCCCACCCCCAGGCTAGTGCCACACACGGAGAGGTCTCCAGTGGGAAAGGAGAACTCAGGAGGGACAAAGAGCAACCAGCATTGTGGGTCACTCTGTAGGAGCCCCCCCACTCTAATCCCCTACCACGGGGATTGCAGGGGAATGTGAGGGCTCCATCACCGGGGCTGAAACTCTGAGGGAGGGTGGGGGAGGGGCTTACAACAACCAGCACAAGGCTCTTGGCAGATGAAGACCCTCCCGGCAGCGCCCTCAGAGTCATCCCAACCAGTGGGCCTTGCTCATCTACAGAACCAGGCTGGGGGCGCACCCTGACCAGGGAACCTGGCAGGGTGCAGATCTGCCAGATTTGGGTCCCCAAATGAGGAGTTTTTCCAGTGCCTGGTTGGCAGTAACACTCAGCAAACATTTATTGGATACATTAACTAAGCAGTTCTCACAGAACCAGCTCCTAGAATAATCTGTGAATTGGCAGCTTGGAGGGAAGTGATAAGGGCTCACAGTGGGGGAGAGGGTAGGAACCCCTAGGGTCAGAACAGAGGAAACAGAAGCCCCTCCCACCCCCCCACCCGAAGCCCCGCCCCCATCAGGACTCCAGGCCCAGACCAGGACCCGAGCAGGTCTGGCTCCTCGAGGCGATGCCAGGGGCTAGTTTGCTGCTAACCGGAAGGGACAGAAGTGGACCATTAACGTTAACACCGTTCTCTTCAGTGATCCAGAAAGCAGTTCCTTTATACCCCCTGTGACAAATAACCCCATTTTTTTTCTCTTCCAGCTGTAAGCCACTTAACATTTAAACCTATAGTGAAGTAGAAATTCGAATCTGGCTCTTAAGAGGGTAACAGATGGGCAAATAAGATGTTTTTATATAGAACATGTTACACACAAGAAGCCTAGTGATAACAAATGCATTATTAATTGAGTAACGGCGGTATCATTTCCAGGCAATTCCACAGAAACAGCCCAAGAATAAAAACACACCAACCAAGGACTTCTAGCCAGTTATAGTTCTCCCGCTCCTCACTAATATTCAGGTCAAGAGTCTATTTCGAGATTCTACTGTTCACGGTCAGCCCTCGGAGACTGGGAGGCAGGACACGGGATTCACAGTGGCAAAAACCATGAGCTGGGCAGCTCAAATGGGGGACTGTATTTCCCACGGGGTGACCTGCTGTTTAGGTGACCCTGACCAAATGACTACATTCCTCAGAGCCTCCGTGTTCTGCTCTGTAAAACAAGGACCAAAAAAACCAGCAACCTCACAGGAATTTTTTTAGGATGATATGAAGGGATGTAAATAAAATACTCAGCCCAACAGTCTTTACTAAAATATACGGGAACACTGCATATCGATGCTTCTCTCTTACGGTCACCAGAAGGGCAGCACTGTCATTCTCTTAATGTTTGCATCCTCCCCCAGGTGCCCAGCTCTGGAACTGGACAGTTAATAAATCAATGAATTGTGTCTACTACAGGTTTGTATTTTTTTAATGTTTTATTTATTGATTTACAGAGAGAGGGAGAGAGTACAAGTAGGGGGAGCAGCAGGCAGAGGGAGAGGGAGAAGCAGGCTTCCCGCTGAACAGAGACTTGATCCCAGGACCCTGAGATCATGACCTGCGCCAAAGACAGATGCTTAACCGACTGAGCCACCCAGGCACTTCCAAATGTTTGTATTTTTATGTGAAAGCCAACAAAGAGCTGACACAAAGAAAGAGAAGCCTGGGGGGAGGCTGTTGGATGACAGGAGTAAGGAGCTGCACAGCAGCAGGCGGGAGAGGCAGCGATTACAAGAACCAACAGGGACGTGGGCAGCAACCCTCCAGAACAGGTCAGAGAATCGGCACAAGGAAGTGTAGGAAAGAAGATCTAAGGTCTCCTTGGCAGAAGTGGGGGGCAAAACACCCACCTCACTGCACCCCAATAACTTGCAAAGGCATCGGTGAACCACACCAAAGACAACACATACAGAGCACTGTGATAATGATCAAACTGATCTGTCTAGGAGATTCCTGCCCATCGCTAATCTGAAAGATGCCCATTGCCCTTTCCCCCGTATGTATGCAGAATAAAGCCCAGGGGACTATTTCTGCAGGGTGCAGAGCCCCTGAGCAGGCGAGAGAGACGGTTCTCGTCTAGGGCTCAACGCAGCAGCGAGCTAGATCACAGAGTGAAGTCCTCTGGCCATGCGAGCACCCACACGCGCACCAGGAACATGCAAGGGGCCTGCCACCCGACAGTAAATCCCGGTTCTCTCCAGCAGAAGGCAAAAGACAGTAGTGCGAAAATGTGTGACTGTACTTGAAAGAGGAAACAGACATCTTGTACTTGCCTTCTGACAGAAGTCAGTCTGACAAGAGATGAAACAACAAAGATGACTACGATGGTATGAAAAGGAGAAGAAAAACCAGGTTGCCGTCAGCTCATGGACGCCAAGGGACAGGAGGCAGCTCAGTGGCGGGGAGGACAGAGAGCCCTGTGGCAGGAGGGCGTCCTCTGACCAGAGGAAGCAGGGAGGAGGAGCAGTCCTAAGGATTAGGGAGAGTCCGCATGAAGAATCAGCAAAGCAGACAGCTAGCCAAAAGAGCAAGAACTGTGCACTGGGCTGAGCAAATCACCTGAACTGATGTGACCGGGCACCAACCTGCCCAGTTGCCGGACTTTCTCCAGCATGGCTCAGAGGTAGGTGCAAGCCAGAGGACAAAACGATCAGGATGTGTAGAGCTTGGGCAAGAGACTGATTTTGCACCGGGACTATGGATTCTAAGATGAATCAGGATGAAAATAAAGATGGAAAGGTATGGAGCAAAGGAGGCAGCCAATGAGAGGTCTCAGAGGGATGGAAAGAGAAGTGGGGTACCCGATGGCTGGGCCAGGCAGGGTGTGGTCAAACAGGAGACTTCTGACCAACTAATCTGAGCCATGAGTAGCCGTGGCCTCGAGAGAGGGGGGAGATGGAGGAAGTTGGGGAGAAGACCCCTGGTGATGAGAAGCCCCCACACCCACACAGCTGGGGAAGTAAGTGGGCCACCCAGTGTAGCTGAGACAGGGTGGGGGGACAGTAAGGCGGTCACGAGTGAGGGCGGGAGTAACAAGAGAGAGTCAGCAGGTCACGGTTACGGGGACAACAGAAGGTTACCCATGTGGCTTGATGCTTGGAAAAAGCAGGGGTTGTTACCAGAAGGGGGAAAAGCAAAAATCTAGTACCACCACGCCACCTCCCGAGTAGTCTTGTCTCTCCACAACGATAACATTAATCTACCTAATTGAGCAGTTCCTGCCAATTTTTATTCTGAAGGAAACCCATCTTTCCCCAGCCTTTATTCAAGATAAATACCAACAGACTATCATTTCTCCAGGTGAGCAGAGCTTTCCTAAGGGGAAATCTTCAGTGATTGGGAAATTCATCTCAGAATGCAAAAGGGGGTCACACATTCACCCCCATGCTGACAAAGTATAAATAAATTAATGGTTTTATTAGATTTTTTTTTAAAGGCCAAGTTTTTGTTTTGTTTTGTTTTTAAAGGTCAAGTTTTTGTCCTATCTTCCGCTAACTGGAAGCAAAGGTTTACCTCAACACTGGAAATCTACGTCCTTGTCATCTATGCTGAAGATTGTGGAGACTGAGTGTTATTCTTTACTATCTTTCTGTCACCAATACTCTTGTCACCGACTGGTTCAACCGATGAGCCCATTTATGAGGTAGTACTTCAGGTCACTAGAGAAGGATTTCGGGGCTCTCCCACTGCTCTGATTAGATCTGCTCGGGGACTGTCTTGCTTCGGGAAAATTTCACGGATTCCCATGCATCTAGTCCCTGTTCTCCCAAAGAGATGCTACGCCGTTCTGCCAGGCCTCCCCGGGCAGGTCTGTTATTGCACTTGACACACCCGACAGTTAAGGAAGACAAGCCTTATGATGGAGGACAAGAACCTAACCTCAGAACGTATGCACGTGTGAGAGAGTAAGAACTTCACGGCGCTTTTGTATCCCTTCATGAGTTGAAGTTCATGCCTAGAAAGTGCCTGGCATATGGTAAGAGCCACAGAAGTGTTTGCTATTCTTATGAGGATATGTGCTTGCATGTCTCCCTTTGTGGACTTACTAGCACCTTTTTTTTTTTTTTTTTAAACTAGCATCTTTAAAATAGAGACTAAGTCTTAATCACTATCCCCAGAGCCTAGTACAGTGACTGGCTACTTAGAGACATTCAGGGAATGAATGCATCAATCCACAAACAGGCCAATTTTTATCTCACAAGAAATGTGGAGACGTAGATATTTAAAAATAAACAAAGGATTACCTCATTTGTAACTGCCTCGTTTAAAAATAAATTTAGGCAGTTCATAAACTACGGTCTGACCTTTCAAATAAGTAATTAAATGAAATAAGTTAAAATTAAAATCACTGGAAAGTCAGTGAACTTAAGAATTAAGTACACCTACATACATTTTTTACTCCAAGGATTAGAAAATTTTCACTTTTGTTGTAGGAGGGTGGAAAAAAAAAAAAAAAAAAAGCCTAAGACCTCGGCTCCCCACCAGGATTTGCTATCCTGGTTTCTTCCACAGGTCTAGGAACTAGGAAGAGAGACCGTAAGAACAAAGTTCACCTACTTCCTGTCACATGTCTGCAAGAGGAGAGTCTCAGAGCTTCTGGTGATCGAAGGGAACCAACGGAGGCATCCAAAAGAAAATTCAAATTACTGAGACTAAAATCTCAAAATGTTCATAAAGCCCACAGGTGCTCAGAGCGGACAGTCTCCAGCAGAAGAGAGCCATTCTGTAGACTTTATCTCATTTCCAACACTTAACACCTGATCTAGGATCACAGCATAGCCATACTTAAAATAAACACTGCTAATATGTTAATATTCTGGTCCACCTCGGAGGATCTCTAACACTACAGAAAACGAGTCTGTCACCTAACGAGCAGGACTTTCCTCTTCCACGGGTGCGTGAGAAACACCACCATATGCATGAAAATGGAGTTCTATCAAAGTCCCTGGGAAATACAGTCTGGGAGTGCCTGTGTTTCCCAGTGGAAGAGAAATGTTTATCTTAGCCTTACAGTCATCGAGGAAGAAACCTGTGCAGCAAGGAGGAGAACGAGGAGTGAGAGGGACATCTTCCCAAGTCGAGGCTGTGTCTCCTTGATGGAACAGCCCCCCGGTTTCTGTTCAGGGATGGCCCTTCCGCTCCTGCCCTCATGCCGAGGGCACGAGCCCCATCAAAGGCAGACGGACATGATGAATACAAGTTCAAGCACGTGTACTCAAAGCAGCAGCAAATGATGAATAAACTCCTCTTTCCCTGCCGAAGTTCTCCTGATGGCTACAAACTCAGATACAGGCACGTCCAAGGAACGCCTGCTTTTCCAGTAACTTCCCAGTTAACTGAAATCACTCTGACCAGTGACTTCTCTCGTGCTTTTCCGAGAAAGCCAGCATTTACACCTACACACATTCCCATCAGAAAAAGAGTGTTTAGAAGGTAAGGATAAAACACAACACAACACACAACACACACACACGTCTTAATAATAGTGCATTTTTCCGTAATTGTTAAGCTTTTTTCACTTCTTTTTAATAAACGAAACAAAAACCGAGGTCTCAATCCAACAGGGAGTATATCTGAGGATTAAAATTTCCAAGTACAGGGCGCCTGGGTGGCTCAGTGGGTTAAGCTGCTGCTTTTGGCTCAAGTCATGATCTCAGGGTCCTGGGATCGAGTCCCGCATAGGGCTCTCTGCTCAGCAGGGAGCCTGCTTCCCTCTCTCTCTCTCTGCCTGCCTCTCTGTCTACTGTGAACTCTCTCTGTCAAATAAATAAATAAAATCTTAAAAAAAAAAAATTTCCAAGTACGTACCCTCCTAGTTCCGCATCCTTCCATGACTGCATAAACAGGGAACCTGGGAACCTTCCTCGAAGAGGTGCAGATGAACTCCTTTCCGTGCTCGCAGGCATGACTCACTCACTACCTTTGCGCCCACAAAGTCAGTCCTCCTGAGTTCTCACAGGCAGATATTTTTGCAATCTGGAGAACATTTAAAAAAAAAAAAAGGAGAACAATTACATATTGTGAATGTGGATTTCTAATAGCTAAAAAAAAAAGTCCCCGTTCCCATGAAGTTCAGAAGATGATCGTAGATTCTCCAATATGCCCACTCCATCTCCGCCACCTAAGCATAGAGTGTTATTTTCATGGCAGTATGTTGACATGACAATGATCAATGTCACAACAAAGGACGCTGGAACAATAAGGCCACGGACACAACAAAGGGGAGTACAGTTGGAGGGGCATGCTAGCCTGGCCCCCCAAAACACTGCACACCTACCCCCAAGGTCAGGTTCCCTGATGTTTCTTGCCATCTGTCTACACTGCTGCCCACAAAGACACCACAACCTTGTGAACCAGCGACAACAAAACACATCATCGACCCCCAACCCTGCCACCTCATCCCCCCCAACCTGCGCCAGTGGAGCAGCCGCCCAGGGGAAGGGCACCTCTGAAGGCTCTATTTTAACCCCCTCAGATGCACTGAAGGAGGTTCTGCCTGCAGACTCCGGGGAAGGGCAGCAACTTCCATAATCACAGCAAACCCGGGTGGGAATACCGCTAACAGCCTCGAGGCCAAGGCCAGGTGACAGCAAGGTTCTGAGGCTGCTTCTGGGGCCTCAGGACAGAGATGGGACCCGGACCAGTGAAGGAGAGGGGCAAGGTGATGGAGCCCAGGGCTGGACGCTGAGTACTTCCATCAGAAGGGCCTTGGTCTCCCTCCTCTGAGCTCTTACCCCAGCCTGGGTGCTGCTTCCAACATCTCAGAATTGTCTTAATATTACCGTATTTTCTTTCATTGTTGTGAGAACAATCACCACTTAAAACTGAGTAAGTTAAAACCAACCCTGCTGGAGGAAAAGCCAACTACCAACTTCCATCTCTACTGCCTGGCTCGTGGCTCTCAGAGCTGCACCGGGCCCCAAGGTGGGACAAGGGGCAAGCGAAGAGACACACTTCAAGTCAAGGCCCTCGGCAGTGTTTCCTTGGAAAACAAAAATAGTCGGCTCACTTCCATCCAGCTGCGGCCGACTCACCCCACGTGGATGTCTGGGGGGGTTCAGCTAAGCTCAGTGGCAAGGGCCCTCGGGATAACAATCCAAACTGAAAACTGGACTGCCCACCACCGTGACCTTGGACTTCTTCAAGAAAAAGGCCCTAAACCTGGTTGCTTACTCTTCACTGACAACACCCTAGTGGGAGGAAATCAATAGCATTCCAGAAGAAGTATTTTTTTCTGATGCAATTTTTTAGTGAACTTTAAAGAAGATTAAGCCTTGCTCTGGGGAACTCATTACCATTCACCCAGATGACTGTCAGTTATCAACTAGACTAATTAGAGTCTAAAGATTTTTAACCAGAAATTCTTTTCAGTGATGATTCACTCATTCTTTCTTCCGGTGACAGAGCCCCGCGAAGAGTGCGTCTTCGGAGTACAGCTACCGGGACGCGCTTCCCTTGCACTGCAAAATGGTAATGAAATGCTGGCATGTGTTCATAACTCAACTGTCTCAGAGGTTTTCTTTAACCAGCCCTGACCTCAGGCAGGTCCTCATGCTCTGCCGTTTTCAGCATGCGCCTCGTCTCCAACCTCTACAGGCCTTTGAATACAGGAGCACCCACGGAGCCTAACACTCCTGCTGGCTCTCTGTCTCCGCCCAGCTTATCACAACCCCCATCTTCTCTCCATTTACTGGTATGCTTCGTTCCAGGGCTGGGTCTTAGGGCGGTTTCTCCAGAAGGATGTCTGGAGCATCTGGCCCGCAGGCCCTCCCCAGTGCTTCTGTATCAGAGCTGCCCCCCACACAGCCCTCCATTTCCCTCGCTGTCCTGGAGGCTCACTGAAGTCAGCACTGGGACTTCTCATTTCCATACCCCCACCTCATCACCGAGCCTGGCTCAGAATGAGCATATCATAAATGTCTGTCAGATGAACGAACGTTAACCGCCTCGGGCCGGAGTCAACCTTCCAGGCATAGGGGTCCCATTCGCCCAGGCAACCCGCTCATAGATGCTCTGCTTTGGATCGAGTCAAAATCAGACAGATACGTCGACATAAAGAGGGATGCTTTTGCATCTTAGTGTTAAGGAGAAAGATAAAGGTGCAAAAAAAAAAAAAAAAAAAAGAAAAAAAAAAAGGGGGTACAGCAAGAGGGACTCCTGGTGCAGCTTAGAAAGCAGGCCTGGGATGCACTATGGTTCTGAAAACAGTCTCTGTCTTCAGATGACGCCTCTGCACCGAGGCAGCCCACGCGGCACACTCCGGCAGGCCTGGCAGCGGGCGCCACGCACAGACACACTCGAATCCACCGAAACACAGGAGGGTCAATGAGGGCTGATTCAAATGGAAAATCTCCTGAATGCTCACAACTAGAGGAAAAACGCAGGGCATTTTAGAGGAGAAGGAAAATTTATTAGGAGGGAACTGAAGACGGATAACTATTTTAAGGCAGCCTTACAGATCTGAATTTCTGGGCACAAGAACATGAATAGTTAGTTTTCCCTGGAAACATGTTAGGTAGGTGTTGGGGATGTAAAGGCCTGAGGAAGAATCAGGATCATTCAAGAGGAACTCTTTTTCTCTGTCTGTTGGCTTTTGAATCCGGGCGGGAGGACCTTCCCGAGGCCTGAGGGGAAAGGGAGCCTCTGCTCGCCGCCCATTCCCCCTGATCCTTCTAACATCTGGGGCCCTGTCCCTGAGAACAAACACACTGAGGCCCCGGCAGCTGAGGGACAGGGCAGGGGGCTGTCCTTGCCCAGGGGCTGCTGTCTGTGCCCAGATATGAGTCTTCCTCTCCGGCAGGAAAACCTGCACTTGGCACTAAGTTTTCCAAGTGGGCTTATAGAGTCAGAGGATGGATGCGAGGCTCCTGTCTCCTGCTGGGGACTTTCACCCGTTCCTAGCGGGTCAGGGTGACTGAACAGACAGGGGGTGTCCCTACAGAAGCCACTGCATCCCCCCACACGAGCTCAGGAAAGTGCAAGCCCAGCACAGGTGGTCCACACACTTCCGCCTTACTCCCAGCAGACCAATGACGCAGGAGAGGTCCTGACTCTTCGTGCCACATCTCCCCAAAATGGCTCAATACTCATGGTCTTTTTGAAGATCACTTCCAGCCCTATACTGGGCATTGAGCTTACTAGTATTCAGGGCATTGACCTGAATAGTAACAGCGGGCAGCAGACTGGACAGATCTGAGTAGTGGAAATATGCCTGAGTCCGAGCACAAAGGACAGGAGGGCCCCCGGCTAACCAGAGAGGACGCGGTGAGCCCAGTTAGTGCGGGGAAAGGCAGGGAAAGAGCACCCGTGTCCCGCGCTCCGCAGAGTTCTCTTTGCTCTCTATGGACGAAGAGAGTCGGTATATACCCAAAGATTTTATATGTAGCAGATCTTTAACTGACCTGAGAACACACTGATTCTTTGTATTTCACTTTGTAACGCTCAGCCTTTCTCACTCTTGCACATCCGTCCTCAGAAAAAAAGAATGAGTAATATTAAAACACAGGAACGATACGCAGAACAGTCCTCACACCACTGAGAGGCGAAACGTGTGCAGTATTATTCTCCCTCCTACACACATATAAAAACCTTAAAAGAGGCTTAGAATAGAACACGTGGGAATCCCCCACATGAATTTAAGACTCTTTTGACAGACTGAAAGCAGCCTTGAGGGGCCAGGGAAAGGATTTCCCGTGTGGCTGATTCAAAGTGGTATTCTGTTTCTGAGCTGTCATGCCAAGTGGTCCTCAAGTGAGCAAGAACTCTTAAAATGGATTTTTGAACTTCTCTCCCTAGTGCTGAGCTCCAAGACTGACTGAAAGACCTAATATACTCCAAACGATTTCTTAGAGAAGTTCACAGTAAGAAGGAACCATGAAGTTTTAATGTTCTGAAAACACGCTCTAGCCAGTCCCGCTCAATGAAACATTCACACCTCTCTATGAAATTAAGTGTCTACAGATGTGGGTTTGCAGATATGATCATTTTGGGGCATCACAAATTTCTCACAAGATTTTTTGAAACAGAAGTTCCTAAGAGCACATAAAATGTGGATTCAGTGAATACAAACCTGATTTATATACCATTTCAAGAACATTTCCTGTTCAATGCTAAAATAATGATATGTTATCCTTTTTAAATTTTTTTTTTAAAATTCTGATTCAGAAACTGACTTGAAGTGGAAATGTAAATAAAGTCATTTGAGTGCAAAAGGAGTAATCAGACCAAAAAAAAAAAAAAAAATCAAAGTCACTGAAAAATTCACCCCACAAACAACAGGACAACAGGTGCGGCGACTTTCCAGACAGAGGCGAGGGGTAGGCTTGCCTATTATGGTATCAAGAGAGGTGTCCAGGAGCATTAAAACTCATAAATCTTTAACATAATTTTATACAGAGAAAAGATTTCCATCACATTAAGTAGAATAAATATACTGTAGTGTTTACTAGATAAGCTTCTATATGGATAAACATGTTCTTATACTGAACTTTTTCCCCAACAGCCAGAGCGAAATGAAGCTCTCTTGGGCTAGAAATGCGGTATAAGCTTTATATACAACCATCTGAGCAGAAGAGAGCAGCCTATGTGGTATGAGGATGCGGTGTACAAGGCATACAAATTTTTAAAAACATTTTATTAAGTAAGCTCAATGCCCAGTGTAAGGCTGGAACTCACAACGAGAGATTAAGAGTCTTGTGCTCCACCGACTGAGCCAGCCAGGACAGAGCACCTGGGGTATTAAGATTTTTTTTTTTAAGATTTATTTATTTGACAGAGAGAGAGAGATCACAAAGAAGCACAGAGGCAGGCAGAGAGAGAGGGAAAGCAGGCTCTCTGCTGAGCAGAGAGCCTGATGTGGGACTGGATCCCAGGACCCTGAGATCATGACCTGAGCCAAAGGCAGAGGCTTAACCCATTGAGCCACCCAGGTATCCCGGGTACAAATAGTTTTAAATAAAACCAATAAACCAAACGTAAGAGGAATAGAATAAAGATTCAACAGAGCTACTAACTACTTCAAACCCTTCTTAAGCAAAGGCAACTTTAATTTTTTTCTTAGGGCTTTCAACACAAAATCTACTCACGCAGAATACCAAAAAGTAACAGGCACAGTTTAAACATAACACGGTGCAGACGGGTGAGACAATTAGCAAAACTAAATTGAGTCTACACTGTGCTCAGTGATTTGCTTCTGTACAGCAGAGTCTGGAAGAGGGTGGGGAATAAATTTACAGGAAGAAACCTACCAACACTACTCTGGCCAGGGGATCAAGGTCAACGTCATGAGAGCTAAGTCATGAAGATGGCATGTTCCCTCCATACAACATGGTAGGAACAGCATGTCACTTTGTGGTTTTCCTCTCAAAAACCCATAAACCCTCATGTAATCAGGAAAAATATGAGAAAAACCTAGACCGAGGGACATCCTACAAAATATCTGACTGGTTCTCCCCCAAAAGGACAGGGTCATCAAAAACAAGGAACGTCTGAGAAACAGACACGGACCAGAAGAAATTAAGGAGACATGAGGACAAAATGTAATGTGATATCCTGGGTGGATCCTAGAACAGGAAGAAGACATTAGGGAAAAACTAGTGAAATCGGAATAAAGTGTGGGTTTGAGTTAATAGTAATGTACCAGTTCCTTGTTCCTGAATTGAGCCAAACGCAGTACGATAATGGAAGAGTCAGCAACTGGGGTAACTGGGTGAGGGACATACGGGAACGCTCTGTCCTATCTTCGTCATGCTGCCCCAAATCTAAACTCATTCTAAATCAAGAATTTACTTAAACTTTTCAAAACTGAGTCCCCGGCCCCAATGGAGGGCACCGCAGGTGTGTACGGCCGCACGGACCACATGGGCCAACATGGACCAGGACCCCGAGCACCGCCGACGCTGACCATCACTTCAGCCAATCTGGGAGCCCGTCTAAGGTGCCAGGAGATCACAGATGGTGTGCAGGCGACAAGAACAAACATCTCTGGAGTGCCTAACACACCCCATGTGAAGTGAAAAAGAGGCAGTTTTATGCAAGAAAAAAGACAAAGGCTAAATGGGCTGGCCCGGTGCCATCAGTGCTCTGTGAAAACACATGACAAACCAGCCTTCGTCCTTCACTTAGCGAGTACCACTGCCAGAATCCAAGCAGGTGCGAGAGAGTTATGCAGACTCCCCTCCTGCCCGACACGTTTTGCATCTTATTTTCTTACCATAAAAAAGGTGAATCAGAGAAGTAAGGGCACAGAATTCCTTTTAAGGATCTGTGGGAGAAAGGGAGCCATATTAAAACAAAAACAAAAACAAAACACTTCTCTAACCAAACAGCACACAAATTATTACCCGTTTTCAAGAATCTGTCTGGACGGGGAACATGGGGTGCCATGTGAGCCATGTTTTGTAAGAAGGAGGCAAACCCTTCCAAGTGCTGCTCAATATAGAAAAACATTTTGTCTTTACAGAATAAACATGTGGCATGATTCTGTTTGCTGCAATGAATTTCTTTAATTGCCTTGAATTTTAATTGAAAAAGAAATCTGGGGATTTATCCTCTCTAACCAAAAAGTTCCAGAATTTGCAAACTAGATGAATATGCAGTACTTATTAGGCCAGAAAATTTAAATATAAATGTCTTTAAATTTTTCAGAAAACTAATATACTGTCAATCAAAACCGTTAACAGTTTTAAAGGAACAGTGACCGATTATTTCAAGTTCATGTGGGGGCGCTTGGGTGGCTCAGTCAGTTAGGCGTCTGACGCTTGATTTTGGCTCCGGTCACGATCTCAGGGTCGTGGGATCGAGCCCCGTGAAGGGCATCCTCTCAACAAGGAGTCTGCTTGAGATTCTCCCTCTCCCTATCCCCTTCCCCGGGCGCATATACACATGAACACTCTCTCCAATAAATAAATAAAATCTTAACAGAAAATTTTAAAGTTCATGTGAAAGAAAAGTAAGGCAGAAATCACCCAGGAAAATCTGAAAAATAGTAATAACAATGACGATGATGGTGAAGATGAAGGCAGTCCTGTTCTAACGGCTCTAATAATTCAAACTGTGTGGTACAGGCTTAGGAATGACAGATCAGTGTGAACAATAACTAACACATCTGAAAATAAACCAAGTATTAAAAACTGGTTCAGTTATTCGAACATTTATCAAATGCACTGTTGATGGTTGCTGGATGGTGAAACATAACAGGCTAGGTCAGTCAAACCAAAAGGACGAAGTACGCAAAAACCAGTTAACCACATGGGGAGAAAATAAGTTAGAATCTTTCTCATCTCTTACACACTTGACATCTCAGATAAATAACTAATTACACAGAATATCCTAGAATTACTAGAATAAAACATAGCTGCAAATATGATTTTGTGATGGGGAAAGATGGGGTTCCAGAAAAATCACTGTGAAATATGTTCCTCTAAATGTCAATGGGGGCATCGTTAAATAAATGACTGTGTAGCCAAGGAATGGATTGTTACACAGTCATTAAACTGTTAGTGAAGATATTTATTAACATGAAAGAGTGTCAGTATCTAGTAAAAAGGTGAAGTTATAAAAATGCTGTGCACAGTAAGAAGACCAATATACAGGTATTAAGTAAGACATCGACAGGACTCATCCAGTGTTCCATAAAGATGTCAAGTCTCCTCAAACTAATCTATAAATTCAGTGCAGGAACTCCATCAAAGGAAGGTTTTCATGGAAGGAACTCTAAGATGCATATGGGAGAGTGAAAGACACCAAAGCAGGGACCATTTTAAAGAGTAAGAAGGGAGGAGGATTTGCTCTACCGGACAACAAGACCAAGAAATAAAGAAAATAAAGACGGTGTGAAATTGGAGCAGGGAAAAAAGCAGCGGACCAGTGCAACAAGAGTCCCCAGAAGATCTTCATCGATGGAAACACCACGACAGGAAGGCTGCGAGGAAAACCGGCGCCCAGAGTAAAGTAAAATGAGGTTTCTGCTCCTAACGATATACACACAACTCCAGGTTAGACGGACTGCAGGTGAGACGGTGCAAAGCAAAACTTTCAAACTTTCAGGAGAAAACGGGGAGTATTTTTATATGACCTCGCCTGAGGAAGAATTTTAAAAATAAGATACAAAGACACACTGCCACACAAAAAAAGGACTGACCGCATTGAAGGGAAATTCCTATTCAGCAAAAGAGATTATTGAACAATCAAGCCCCAAATCAGGAGAAGATGTCTGTGCACATACAGACAACAAAGAATGAGTAAGAAAAATATATAAAGCTTGCCTACAAATTAACTTTAAAAAAACAATAATGCACATAATTGGAATATACACTAGAATACACAGTAGAAACCCAAGGAGCTAACAAAAACATAAATTCTCAATCTCCCTAGAATTCAACGAAATTCTAATTAAAACCACAATGAGATACCATTTCATACCCATGAAAACTGGCAGAAATCAGGCAGACAATGACAAGTGCTTTGAGGGTATAAAGGCACAACCACTGTGGAGAGCAGTCTCATTACACTGTAGTTAACTAAATTTGAAGTTGTCCATATCTTAAGACCCAGGAATTTTCTGGTTACATAACCCACTAAGTGCATGCAGTAAGGAGATAAAATTCATAGCCACATTTTTTTCAAGAGTGAAAACTTACAACACTTCAACATCTGTCAACAGGGAAATGTGTTTAAAAACTGTGAGGTATTGGGGCACCTGGGTGGCTCAGTGGGTTAAAGGCTCTGCTCTCGGCTCGGGTCATGATCCCATGATCCCAGGGTCCTGGGATCGAGCCCCACATCGGGCTCTCTGCTCGGTGGGGAGCCTGCTTCCTCCTCTGTCTACCTGCCTCTCTGCCTACTTGTGATCTGTCAAATAAATTTAAAAACAAAACAAAAAAAAAAACCCACAAAAAACTGTGAAGTATTTCGGTGCTCCAGGGTGCCTCAGTCAGTTGAGCCTCCAAGCTCAAGTCCTGATCTCAGGGTCATGAGATCGAGCCCCGCATAGGGCTCAGTGGGGAGTCTGCCTGAGAGTCTCTCTCTCCCTCTCCCCTCCCCCCACTTATGCCTACGCACTCTCTCTCTCTCTCAAATAAATAAATCTCTAAAAAAATCTGTGAGATATTTATAAAACTGTATACTATGAGACTATTAAAATGAGCAACTACAGCTATAGACATTAATATGAATAAATCTCAAAAACCTACCACTGGGCCAAAGAGGCAAGTGGAGTACACACAACATGCACTGTAGTGATCGGAGATCTTCGTGCCGCCAGGCCTCCTGTAGCACTGCCGGGTTTCCTCCCCCAGCTACTAGGAGTGCTGTAGGCCGTGGGCTCTCAGCTGAGAAGGGTCACCTCACCCAACTGATAGCCCCTCTCAGGGGCAGCCTGCATCCAATTACTGTTCCATGTGTGGCCCCTCACCCCAACCTGGGATGATTCTGAAGAGCAATCCCTCCTCCCGTGCTCCCCTCAGGATCAGTGAGGCCTTCCTTGTGACGACACTGCTGCCCAGTCTCTCTCTCTCTCTGCCCGGTCCTGCTTCCGTCTCTTTCATGGTGTTAATCCTAAAATTTCCTTAGTAAACTTCTGCATGTTAATCTCCTTCTACAGAGTCTGCTTTCCTTGGAACTCTACTTGCTTTCAACAGATACAATTTATATCTTGTTTGAAAACATGTACCACTCAAATTTAGGAAGACGGAAATCATACCAAGTGTATTTTCTGACCACAGTGGAATGAGACCAGAAATGAAAAGCAGAAGGAAGACCAGAAAATTCACAAGCATGTGAAAATTGAAATAACATGCCCTTGAACAACCAATGGATCATAGACAAAATAAAAAGGCAAATTCAAAAATACCTTGAGAAAAAACAAAAATGAAAACACAACATATTAAAACTTATGGGATGCAGCACAATCTTCAGAGAGAAGTTCATAGTGAGGAACACCCACATTAAGAAAGAGGTAAAGAGGTAAGACCCCCCCAAAAATAAGCCAACTTTATACCTCAAGGACTAAAAAAAAGAGCAAACTAAGCCCAAAGTTAGCAGGAAGAAGGAAACAAGATTAGAGCATAAACAAACAAAAAAGAAAGTAGACAAATAGGAAAAAAAAAACAAAACTTAGAGCTCGTTTTTTGAAAAGAGCAACAAAACTGACAAGCCTTTAACTAGACTAAAAGAAAAGAAAAAGAACATTCAAATAAAATCAGAAATAAAAGAAGAGACATTCCTGATGTCACGGAAATAAGGGATCATAAGAGACTACTGTGAACTATCCACCAACAAACTGAACAACCTAGAAGAAATGGGAAAAATCATAGCAATACACAAGCTACATCAAGCCTGAATTAAGAAGAAATAGAAAATGTGAACAGATTTGTAACTCGTACGGAGGCTGAATCAGTAATTCAAAGCTTCCCAACAAAGGAAAGCACAGGACCAACAGCTTCACTGGTGAATTCTACCAAAAATTTAAAGAAGTAGTAAAGTGACTTCTTTTCAAACTGATGCCAGCCTTAAGACACACATGTGGCCCAATGGAACAGAAGAGAGAGCCCAGAAGTAACTGGTCACGTTTATGGTCAACTGATCTTCAGCAGAGGCACCAAGACGGAAAGGACACTGAAGGGAAACGATGGTGTCTTCAATAAATAACCTTGGGAAAACGGGATCTCCTCATGCAAAAGAACAAAACTGGATCCTTACACTACACACAAGAGTCAACTTGAAATGGATGAGAGACAAGCCTAAGGCCTGAAGCTAGACAACTCCTAGAAAAAAAGCAGGAAGAGGAGGCCACAAAACAGCACCTCTGTCCATCTGTCCTGCCCTTAGTTCCTGCACTCCGAATCCACCCACGGAGGCCCCGGAGCCTATCCACCCAGGAGAAGTGTGACCTTCCAGCTGGGTACCCTTGATCTTGGCCAACAGTGCACCTCCCAACAACCTTGGCGTGATGGCTCACACAGTCAGTGGGTGCGGAGTCTGACCCCTTGGGGCTGCTCCTCAGTGGGCCACCTGGCCACCACCACCCCACCCCTTGAGACAGCGTCAGGAGAGGATGATGTTCACCCAGGTGCAGCTAGACGTGCTGCTGAAAACCTGCTTGCCCAGGGGCCAGGGCACTGGCATGGATTAAGAATCAAAGAGCGAAGGGCCATCATCGAGCTGAAACAACTACAACACGGAGGTCAAAACAAAATCAGAGCTGCCAAGAAAAGGGTATCTCCAGCTCAGGAAGTGAGTTCACAGAGGGGAACCAGTGGCCCTCCCTAGCCCCTCGGTCCCAGCTGTTTCCAGCAACAGGGCTCCTAGGTCTGTCTGGACCCCAAATTGTCTCCCCACTGTCCGATCCCTTGTCCTCCTCCTCTTCCTGCACACAGAGGCCCTACCCGGGGACCCATACTCAGGCTTCAGGTTACAGTCAAGAAAATGCTGCTCAGTGTCCTACTCTGGAGACATGGACTATGGATCTTACCTGACCCCTGAGATCCCCAGCTTCCTGGGCCAGGGACGCTCGACCCCATGGGTACCAGTGTAGGCACCAGCCGTCTCAACCAGTCCGAGCTTCTCTTTCGACCCAGGGAGTGGAGCTTCAAGCTTGTGTTCTAACTCAACCACTGACTGCCTGGATTATAAGGCCCGAACTGCTTCCCAGCAGCTTAACTTCAACGCTGAGCACTCAGATTATAAAGATCAGGCAAGCTCGTCGTGGCAACTCCAGGTCTTGTGAAGGCCTGCAGAACCTCTTCTCGTGGGTGATTTTTTAATATACTGGGCTGGACATTCCAGTTTGAGAGAGGCACTGGTTCCAAGAGTTAACACGGTATGATACTCATCTTCTGATTGATGTTCCAGGAGTCACAGAAGGATGAAGGAAGGGCCTTAGAGGGGCCACCGACCAGCAGCCTGAAATGGACAAACCGGTTTACTCAAGACCCCGGCATTGTTTTAGGTCACTGGCATCGTTTTAGCCAAACTGGCTTTCCTGATGTGCAAAGTGATCAAAGCATTCCAGCCACGTGCAACCCAACACCCCAAACTGAAGTGTGAGGGAAAGGGGAGACTAGAGGTGTTCGAAGGCTTCAGCAGTGCCTCAAGCTCACTCGTGTTTCATCACCAACTGGAAGTGGACACTGAGACTTCTCAAGGCTGTGCGAATCGGGGCACTGATTGTCCTAGATGCACTATTTAAAAAATTATGTTCTCATGGAGTCCGTACGTAGTTTAAGAGATAATCAGCGCGTCTGGTAGAAATGCTACACCTGCGGTTTTTAATCTGCGTGAACTTTAAAACTGGGATGACGTCTTAGTGCTGTACGCAACCGTGAACTCCACGTCTTCAGGGTTTCTGTGACTGAATAGGCTATAATTATAAGCAAATTCGGAGCAACGGAACTTAGCTAAAAGATGATCTTTGGCTGGAGGTGAGCTGCACTGAATCTTTACAACAAAATGTCTCTGGACAAGGAGAGTGAAAGAAGAGGAAAGAGGACACTAATGCGTCTGTCGTTTCCTGCTGGTAAGCCCAGCAGTAGACCCACTGCTCAACTGCTCAGACGCTGATGAATGTACAAACTGAGATTACGGTATGTGTGCTTGCAGATGTTAACTGGAAAAGTTATACAGACAGAAACCTTTTCTTCCTCAATATGACAGATAGGTATAACTATATTAAAATTCTAGCATCCCCCCCCAAATAGGGGAAAAGCTTCATGACATTGGTCTTGCAACAAGAGCAAAAATAGACAAGGAAGACTACATCAAACTAAAAAGATTTTGCACAGCAAGGGACACACAACCCACAGAGTAAAAAGGAAACCTAGAGAATGGGAGAAAATATGTGGAAACCACATATCAGGTAGGAAGTTAGTATCTGTAATTATCTAAGGACCTCTGTAACTCCACAGCAAATACAGATTAAGATAGATGGATAAACACTACCAAAATGGGCAAACAACATGGACAGACCTTTCTCTAAAGAAGACATACAAACGGCCAACAGGTGCTCAGCATCACTCATCACCAGGGAAATGTAAGTTAAACCACAATGAGGTATCACTTCATACCTGTTAAAATGGCAATTATAGAAAGAGAGAGAGAGAGAAGGAAGGAAGGAAAAAAGAAAAAGAAAAAAAAGAAGAAAAAGAAAGAGGAAGGAAGCCAGCCCGCCAGCCCAGAGGGACAGCTGGGTGGCTCAATCAGCAGAACATGTGACACTTATTTAGGGGTTGTGAGTCCAAGATACATGTTGGGTGGACAGACTACTTTAAAAGAGTAACACAATAAAATGACATCTTTTTAAAAAAGAAAAAAAATGGGGTGCCTAGGTGGCTCAGTGGGTTAAAGCCTCTGCCTTCGGCTCAGGTCAGGATCCCAGGTTCCTCGGATCGAGCCCCGCAATCGGGCTCTCGGCTTTGCAGGAAGCCGGCTTCCTCTTCCCTCTCTCTGCTTGCCTCTCTGCCTACTTGTGATCTCTGTCTGTCAAATAAATGAAAATTTTTTTAAAAAAATAAATAAATAAAAAGAAAAAAAAATAACAAGTGTTGGCAAGGATGGGAAAAAATAGGAACCTCGGTGCCCTGTTGCTGGGAATTTAAAATGGTTCAGCTACTATGGAAAACATTAGGGAGGGACCTTAAAACATTAAAAACAGAACTAGCATATGCTCACGAAAATTCCACCCCTGGATAGTTATCTCAAACACAGGGTACCCGGAGTTCAACGAGATACACGCACTTCCCTGTTTACTGCGGCACAATTCACAGCAGCAGAGAGGGGAAACAACCTCAATGTCCACCGACAGACGAATGAATAAAGAAGATGTGATACAAACATAAAATGGAATATTAGGGACGCATGGGTGGCTCAGTTGGTTAAGCGGCTGACTTTGGCTCAGTTCATGATCCCAGCATACTGGGATTGAGTCCCACATGGGGCTCCTTGATCAGCAGGGAACCTGCTTCTCCCTCTGCTTCTGCCTGCCATTCTGTCTGCCTATGCTTGCTCTCTTTCTCTCTGACAAATAAATAAATAAAATCTTTTTTTTTTTTAAAGAATTCACAAATACTTAAAAAAAAACAAATAAAATGGAATATTAATTAACCTTAAAAAAGGAGGAAATCCTGCTGTACAACATGGAAGGACCCCGAGGACATTATGCTGAGGGAAAGAAGTCCGTCACAGAGGGGCAAACACTGCACGATTTTCTTTTTTTTTTTTTTAAGTTTTTGTTGTTTTTTTTTTTTTAAGGCTTTATTTATTTGACAGACAGAGATCATAAGTAGGCAGAGAAGCAGGCCGGGTGGATGGGGGGACGGGGCGGGGGGGTGCGCGGGGGTGGGTAAGCAGGCTCCCTGCTGAGCAGAGAGCCTGATGCGGGGCTCGATCCCACCACCCTGGGATCATGACCTGAGCCGAAGGCAGAAGCTTTAACCCACTGAGCCCCAGAGGCCCCACGATTCTCATTTATATGAGGTATCCCAAATCGTCAAACTCATAAAAGCTCGAAGGAGAATGACAGTTATTAGGGGCAATGAGGCGACGCTGTTCAGTGGATATAAAGTTTTAGGGCTGCTAGATGAGAATTTCCAGAGACACACTGTCCAACATTGTGCTTACAGTGAATAATGTACTATATAGCCAGAAACTGGTTAAGAGGGTAAAAAACACGGACTGCAATTTTATTTATGTTTAGGAATACATCTGTATTTAGTGAAGCATAAAAACATGAGTGAGGAGAAACACCAAATTCGGGACATGACACCTGGCAGAAAGAGGGTCAGGCTTGTGGACGAATGCACATGATGTTCTAATAACCACATAACACTGTAATTCTTTAGTATTCCTTATGTTTTCTTTATATGCCTGAAATAGCCCATATTTTTAAAAAGTAACTTTAAAAGAAAAGGGTCAGCTTGCCCCTGTATCAACTGTTCTCTACCTTCTTTTTACAAAAACAAGAAGGATGACATTCATATGAACAACAGATTACCATGGGCGTTCCCCCATTTTGAAACAAGAACAAATTTTGCAGTAGAAGCAAAGAAAATAGAGCCAGTGCTTTTTTTTTTTTTTTCTTTTATATTCTTTCTTTGGGGTATGTTGCAATCTCAAAAGTATTTACAAGTTTGTAACTCCTTATAGTGTCCCAGCAGCCATCATATTAAAACGGCGGCTCCACAGATAAAATGATGCGTAACATCTAGAGTTATTCCTCCTCTGTTTTTCCTGCTCAAGAAATTACCAGATTTCAAGCAACTGAAAATGAAATTAATTATAGGAATAACTCTGCTTTTGTCAAGTTTCAAACACAGTGGTGCCGTAACATGAACCAGGACAGTCTAACCCCAAACTTGGACAAGTTTATTACTAGGAACAACCCCCAGAGAATTCTAAAAGTAGGGTTCGAAGTAAGGCGATGCCTAGGAGTGTTGTTTTTCTAAATTCAGAACATTTTCCAATACAAAAAGCATTAACAGTATAATTACTGTTACATAAAAAAATTATGTGCTCCTGGTTTTTCATAAAGGGACTGCCTTTATTATAAAAGGATAATTTAAATAAAAAAAAACAACATTCACATGAAATAGTCACACAGTTGAGATAAAAACTAAATACTGCCCTAAATTTACTGGAGTAATTCTACAATTACCAACTTCGCTCTTTCTGTTTTGCTTTGATCCTGGTTTCAAATTTTTAAATTTCACTGCATAATGTAATTACTTCCATGTCCCTAGGGTTCATCCACAGAACAATGTTTTTCCTTGTCCACACCCAACCTTCTGAGCTATGTATGACAGAAAAACATCACATAAAAGAATTCAGAAGCATAAACAAAGGGGAAAAAGTATACAGAGTGAGAATGGCAGGATGAAAAAAATTCACGTTTTTTCCAATTTCCTAACTGAAGGCCAACACATTTCGTACATAGCCAAGGCTTGAAGCACAAACAATCTAATTTATCTTTAACCAATATTAATTGTTCAGAACCGCTACTGAAAAACTAAACTACATTTGTTTGATACAAAAGATTTATAGACACAGTTGCAGAGAAGAAGGAAAACAAAATAAATACATCAAAATTCTCAGATACAGACAAAGAAGAAAGGTTGCTGACTGGGAATGGAAATCCATAATAATGCATGTCAGCAAAAGCTTTCGTATTTTAAAATTCAAGCCCTTCCTTTTCTTCACTGTGTTTTGAGTATCTCTTTCTCGTGACACTGTCAAAACAGTCTTTGCCTTTCAGATTTTCCCAGCAATCCACTCATTCTGAACTTCACCACATTTTAGAAAGGCGTTCAGAGAGCAGCTCAGGTTAGCAACGACACAGGAGCTCCCTCTTGTGGTACACAAGGGAAGTGCCTGTGGACGCAGGCACTTAAGACCAAGAAGTTATTTTTCTATCATTGGAGGAGGTATTTCATTATCCTCATTTTATAAGCAAGGGAACAGCCTGAGGTCCAGCAACTTACTCCCTCAAGGTACTTCAACCAGGAATACATTCAAAGCAGGACTGACCACTTATTACTAAAAGATCAATCTTAAGTAATAGGTAGAACCTAATTTTAACTTTACTGTTTTGATGTGGTCTCAAAGCAACTGTTTACATAGTATCTTTGGTTTAACGTATATTCGTGATCACTTAAAAAAAACCAGAAAAGCAAATAATGGGCAAAGTTTTTCATGAGAAAGGAGTTATTTTCCAAATTATTCTTCAATCTTCTTGAAAAGTATAAAATATGGTACTATTTTGTGTATCACGAATCTACTTTCAAAAGAAGCACAAGGCAGAAATAAATAGAATCTCTAAAATAATAAACTGTCATCCTTGTTTACATGGTAAATTCAATGGACATGACTAAGAATATATATTTTGTGTTAATGCCATGTCAAAAAAAATTTAAATCTGTTGATGTCTAAATCCCTTTACAATGAATCTTTAACATGAATTAATATGATTAAAAGTACCTCCTTCACAAGGTTGTTTTAAAAGTTAAAATGAGCCAATACACATAAAGGATTGAGCAGTCTTTTCTAAAATTTATCTGTTTTCATCTTCTTTATAGAGTATACCTTATAAATGACAAAAAAATAAACTAAAGGAACAATTAAATTTTTTAATGTGATAGGTTTTCATGGGCAAGGATTTGTGCTCTCTGTAATTACCCTGTTTTCAAGAATGATTCTACCTGTAAACATGAGACAGACTATAGCCCGTGCTAACTGCACGCACACACAGCCGGCCAAGACCTTGTCAGTTTCCACTTTCCTCCCTAATTCTCCAAGCATGTCCTACCAAAGCTGAACAATGGGTCAGAGCATCATTTTTAAAGTTCAATCAAGTATGTGCAAACAGCCGCATTCCTCTGACAAAACCTCCAAAGTGAAATCTTGTTTTCCCAAATCAACAAGGGAAACAAATACAAGCCCCAGGGGTCTTACATTCCCACCTCAAGAAATGATACACCATCACCTGCTGAGATAGGGGAAGTTGAACCAATCCCCGGCTCTTTTTTTCTCCCATATCCTTCAAAATTCAGCTAGTCTCAAAGTCAAAAGTCAGTCACTGAATATCTTCACTCTTCTCTCTTCTTTAAAGCCAATAAATCCAGCAAACTTCCCCCCACCTGGTTAATAGCTAAGTCCTATTCATCCTTCAAACCTTAGCTCTCCACATGCCTTTTTCCGGAGCCTTCCCAGCCCCTCGCCATAAGTGCCCCTCATCGCTACTGAGGCAGGTTAGGTTATCTGCCTCCCACCTCTTCCCCCTCTCCATACTTGTGTTATCTTTGTAGTTGTATCTCATCTTCAGAGTCTCTGACTCATATGAGTGTCCCCTAAATCTCTGTTGAATAAAGGGCTTACTTGCAGGGAGGGAAAAGGAGGAAAAGTAGCATTTGGTTTAATAATTAGTACTTTATTTGGGAAAATGAATGAATGACTTCCCGTTAAAGCACTGGTTGTTTCCAAAATAAATTTTTCTTTTTTTTTTTTTTTAAAAGATTTTATTTATTTATTTGACAGAGAGAGATCACAAGTAGGCAGAGAGGCAGGCAGAGAGAGAGAGAGGAGGAAGCAGGCTCCCCGCTGAGCAGAAAGCCCGATGCGGGACTCGATCCCGGGAGCCGAGATCATGACCTGAGCCGAAGGCAGCGGCTTAACCCACTGAGCCACCCAGGCGCCCCCAAAATAAATTTTTCAAATTTGCACAGCATGAAGCAGAATCATGGACAAAACATTCCAGGGTTGTTGATTTTTCATCAAAATTTGGCAACTTTGTACCAGAAAGAGATACACTTTGACCTAAAGAAGTAAAATTCAGTTTCCTGCTTTATATATGAAGATATGCAGGAGGTGAAGGCATGAAGGCACTAGCCCCTGAGATTCTGGTCCCTAGTCTGGTATAGAACATGGCCAGACCCAGCCAGAGAAGTGCTCCAGAAGGACTTCTCTTGGTTGCACTCTATTACCCCCATTCCCCACATCCACGGGATCTTAACGTCCAGAGGACCTGCTATGTCCACCTGTACGGGGCTGGGGACAGGTGGACACCTACAAGGGTATGCCTTTCTGTATCTAGAACATGCAAAGGTGTTAGGCTGCCATAAATTTCCTTCCTGATAACCTACCTCCACACATTTGAACCACTTTACACGACTAAAACATTAATCTAAGAAACTACCATTTCTTCCAGTGGGGGAGGTGGGTGTTAATAGTTATTAAACATAAACCAATGTTTACATGCTAGGGAAATACAGTTGTTAATGGTCACTAAATTCTGTGAAAGACAACTAATGATGATTTGTTTTACAGTGAGAACCCAAAGAGTACTTGACATAGAACATGAATTTAATGGGTCTCACCAGAGAATTCCAAACCAATATATTACAATGAAATCAGCCTATCTAGTCCAACTTCTTGAATGGTCACCTTACGAGAATTTAAAATTCTGAGTGGCTACTTACTTTTTTAATGGCTTTACTGAGGTATAATCTACATGCCATAGACATCGTTCATTTTATGTGTACAATCAGATATGCTCTGGTACATTTCTACAGCTGCACAAACTGTCACCAAGAATGGTTCGATCACCCCAACAGTTCCCTTGTACTTCTTTGGAGCCGGTCTCTGCTCTCACTGTGGCCCTCTAGGCAACTGCTAATCTGACCTATAGCTTTGCCTTTCCTAAAATTCTCAGAAAAATGGTATCATACAATATGCGGTCCTTTGTTTCCAGTTTCTTTCACTTGGCGTAAAGTTTCTGGGATTTACCCATGTCGCAGCATGTCTCGGTAGCACGAATTAGTGCTTCATTCTTTCTCACGGCTACATAATACTCCGTTGTAGGAACCCAACACACTTTTGCTTATCCATTCACTGGGTGATGAACTGGATTGTTTCCAGTTTTTGTCTATCACAAACAACGCTGCTATGAACATGTCTTTGGTTTCTGAACGGCACAATTTTTACAACCTTATTCGGATAGAATTCATGTATCATAAACTGCACATATTTGAAATGTACAATTCGGTGAATTTTGACATACATATACAGCCACAAAGCTACTGTGCATAATCAAGATGATGAACCTATAATCACCTCCGATGGCTCGTGTGCTCCCCCCTTTAGAATCCTTTTCTCCCTCCTCCCCTAAGCCATCCACTGATCTGCCACCGATGGCCTGCTCTGTCATAATGAACCAGTTTGCCTTTTGTAGAGTTTCACCTGAATGGAATCAGACTGCATTGGTACTTGCAGGGCTGGGGGTGGGGGCGGATATTGGTTTTATTCATGCAGAATACTCTGAGATCCATACATGCTGTTTGTGTGTATCAAGAGTCCATTCCTTTTCATTACCGAGGAGCGTGCCACCGAACGGACGTGCCAAGCTGCTCACCCATTCTTCTACTGATGGACACTTACAATTTTCAGTGTCCGACAGTCACAGATAAAGCTGTTAGGAATACTGCATGTAAGTTTTTGTCTAGATACAGGCTGTTACTTCTGAGGGCCCAGGTGGGGAAGGACCTGCTGGGTCATACATCAAGTGTGTGATGAACCTTTTAACAAACTGTTTTCCAACAATGGCTGTACCATTTTATAGTCCCACCAGCAATGTGTGAGCTTCCTGGATTTTTGTTTTGTTGTTTTGTTTTTCTTACATCCTTGCCAAAACATGGACTGTCTTTTTAATTTTAGCCATTAGAGAGCATGTATAGCAATATCTCATTATAGGTCTAATTTGCCCTTCCCTAATGATTAATGATGCTGAAAATTTTTTCATGTGTGCATTTACCATTCATGTACCTTCTCTGGTGATGTATCTCTCCAAATCTTTTGTACATG
Organism: Neogale vison; assembly: GCF_020171115.1. Classification (NCBI taxonomy): domain Eukaryota; kingdom Metazoa; phylum Chordata; class Mammalia; order Carnivora; family Mustelidae; genus Neogale; species Neogale vison. Next base: position 210,064,443 of record NC_058094.1, read on the forward strand.
TTTTCAAAATTATGATTAAATTATGATTAAGTTAATCAATCTTATGACTGAGTTTTAAGAAAGTTCTTTATGTATCTTCAAGATACAAATCCTTCATCAGACATCTGCTTTGTAAATATTTTCTCTAAATTTGTAGCGTGACTTCTCATTTTAACAGTGGTGTCTTCTGAAAAGCAAAACTTTCATTTTGATGAAGTCCAGTTTATCCTTTTTTCTTTTATCTACTTCATGCTTTTTATATCTTATTAACTAAGTCTTTGTCTAACACAAGACACGAAAATGTCCTGCTATCTTTTCTTCTTTACATTTCCTATGATCTGCCTTAAGTTCATTTCTGCGTGTGTCGTAAAGATCTGGGCACACTTTAGTTCACATGGGTGTCCCAACTGTGGCAGAACTCTTTGCTGAAAAGATGATGTTGTCCCTACTGAATCACATCAGCACCTCTGTTTAAAAGTCATGGGTAGGGGGGCACCCGGGAGGCCCGGTGGGTTAAGCCTCTGCCTTCAGCTCGGGTCATGATCTCAGGGTCCTGGGATCAAGCCCCGAGTCGGGCTCTCTGCTCAGCAGGGAGCCTGCTTCCTCTCTCTCTGCCTGCCTCTCTGCCTACTTGTGATATCTCTCTGTCAAATAAATAAATAAAATCTTAAAAAAAAAAAAGTCATGGGTGGGGTGGCTCAGTTAAGCTTCTGACTCTTCATTTCAGCTCAGGTCATCTCATCAGGGTCGTGAGATTGAGCCCCACATCGGGCTCCATGCTCAGCAGGGAGTCTGCTTGAAGATTCTCTCCCTCTGCCCCTCCCCCCACCTGCTCAGGCATACACCTCTCTCAAATAAATAAATCTTAAAAAAAAAAAAAGAAAGAAGAAAAAGGAAAGTAGTGGATCACACAGGATCTATATCTGCTTCTAGATATTCCATTCCACTGATCTCTATGCCCATCCCTATGCAATCACCATGCTGTCTTTATTACTTTCTTTTTTAAAGTTATTTTGATTATTCTCTCTTCTCTGCATTTCCATGTGAATTTTATTATTTTTTATTTTTTCTTAAGATTTTATTTATTTATTTGAGAGAGAGAGAGACAGTGAGAGAGGGAACACAAGCAGGGGGAGTGGGAGAGGGAGAAGCAGGCTTCCCACAGAGCAGGGAGCCCGATGTGGGCCTTGATGCCAGGACCCTGGGATCCTGACATGAGCCAAAAGCAGACACTTAACAACTGAGCCACCCAGGCACCCCGTAAGAATTTTAGACTCTGTTTCTTCTACAAATACTTTCAAAATTCTAACGATAACTCTGTTGAATCTACAGAACAATTTGGGGGCAACTGCCACATTAACTATATTGTCTTCCAGCCCATAAACACAGGTATTAAACGTAAGACCAACGGTCATGTGCTAGGGAAATACAGCTATCACTGGTTATTAAATTCTGTGAAAGACAGCTAATAACGATATTCCTACTTATTTGGGTATTCTTACTAAATATTGTTCTCTTAGTAACATCTCTCATTAAATTTATTCCTCTGTATTTTGGCCTTTTTGATACTATTACGAATGGATTTGTCTATTCTTGACATTTCCTATAAATGGAACTCTCTTCTTTCACTTGGTATAACGTTAAGGTTCAGCCACGACATAGCATGTGTCAGTACATCCCTCCTTTTTTTTTACCACCAAATAGTATTCCACTGCCTGGATACTCCACATTTTAGTTATCCACTTATCCGCTGAGAGTCCTGAGTTTTCTAAGGGATGATGGTTCCTTAATAATCTGCTTGCAGTTAAACTGTAGAATCTGTCTCTTCCATGAATATAGCTCGTTATCTTTACTTACTTTTTTTTTTAAAGTAATTTCTACACCCACCATGGGGCTCAAATTTACAACCCTGAAATCAACAGTCGCACACTCCATCAACTGAGCCAGTCAGGTGCCCCCAACTTAGTTTTTAAAATTCATATTTCTGGAGGCACATGGGTGGCTCAGTGAGCTAAAGCCTCTGCTCTCGGCCCGGGTTGTGATCCCAGGGTCCTGGGATCGAGTCCTGCATCAGGCTCTCTGCCTAGCAGGCAGCTTGCTTTCCTTTCTCTCTCTCTGCCTGCCTCTCTGACTCCTTGTGATCTCTGTCTGTCAAATAAATAAAACAAAATCTTTTAAAAATAAAATAAAATTTGTATTTCTGTCCTCTGGTATGGTTCCCTATGAGTTACTCCTGCATCTGCCTAGGGTACTGGTCAGCCACAGTGATTTGGGCAGAGTCTGTGTTCGAATACTCTGTACCTGGAAAGACTTCCGCCCTCCACTGAGGAAGCTGCATGTGCGTTGTAAAAGCATTCAGAGTTGTCCCCAGCGCTCAAGAAACTCCCCTGACTTTGGCTCTTTGCTGGGTTCTCTTAAGTATCGATCCCCTAGGCATGCAAACTTAGCAGCCGGCCGCAATTGTGTGGAGAGCTGATGTCAGCCCTTCCATGGCTCTCCCATTTCTGGGATTGCCCTGTTAAATTTCTGGATGGTGGCTCCAAACCAGGACCGCAACGTTGAGGCAGTGAAGCTGTAAGTCTTTCCCCGTCCGTTACGAATCGGGTATGCCACTCTTGGCCAACAAAGCTGTGGGTTTCTATCGCCAACCCCCATCAAATTGCATTGATCACTTCTGGTAAAAAGTACAAATTGGTAAAACTGTAATTCTCACCGAGTGAGATAAGAGGTAGGAGAGGGGCCCAGGCAAGAGAGCCACGAACTCCCACTCTTTCTAGCCAAGGCTGCAGCCTGTTTATTGTCTGCCTTCCCAGTCTACTTCCAGTGCCCAGAAATGACTGGTTTTGTCAATCCTGTCCCATTCCAGACTTGCTTTATTGAGAAAGAACCATCCATCCTCTTCACATCATCATAAATGGAAGGGACCATGACAACCATTTTTAATTTCTCACCATCCCATAACATAATCTCTTTGAAAAATAAAGCAGGACAATAATTCCATGTCAAGTATCAAATACAGAACTGCTCTCCAAGTCTGACATAAAATTTATCATCAGAGCCTGAATATTTTCCATTAAGAGCCCTTCCACACAGCACCAGCAAACCAACATTATATGAGAAGTACCAAAACAGTCAGATGTTCAGTAATTCTGAGGTTCCCAGGGGATTCGCTGAATGATTACTTGGATCTCAGCCATAGCCCTTAACCACAAAAACTCCTCGATGGCCCAAAGACAAGGGGTTCTGTGATGTTGTCAGCAGAGCTGGACTTAGGCAAAAAGGAAATTCTTGCAGGTGCCATTAGTATTATTATATGAGTATTCTCAATCCAGATTTTGTAATCCAATGTTTTCTCCTGTTATTCCAGATACTATCACAAAACCCTCAGGCCTAACTTGCCTTCAGCACTGGGACACTGTATTTATGGAATGCTTTGAACCTGACAAAGCTCTTTCATCTCCCGTCTCATGTGATCCTATGAAAACCTCACATAGTAGGTAGGACAAATACCATCCTCATTTTATACCTGTCAGAACGGAAATACACAGGGATTAAGTGTTCCGTGTAGCTGGTGAATCAGATCTAAGATCCAGTTACTCTGGCAACATTTCGTCTTGTGACCTTGTACATGTCTATGCTTCCATTTCTTCCAACGTTTTGGTAACTTCCTTAAACGTAAGGAGAAGAGGGGCGCCTAGGTGGCTCAGTTGGCTGAAGGTCCACCTATGGGTCAGGTCATGATCCCAGGGTCCTGGTATCGAGCCCCACATCGGGCTCCCTGCTGAGTGGGGAGCCTGCTTCTCCCTCTCCTTCAGCTGTTCCCCCTGCTAGTGCTCTCTCTCTCTCTGTCAAATAAGTAAAATCTTTCCAAAAAAAAAAAAAAGGTAAGGAGAAGAGATTATTCCCCAAACAATCGCTTTCTCAACACTTTCAATTGAGAACAGGCTTAACACTTATTTCCTTGAAAATTCTAAAATTCTAATTATAGCAGTGTGAATGCACTCCCTAAGCAAGAAGAAATAAGGCCAACTTTTCTAACAACTGCACAAAAGCAACCTTTAACATACTGCCAACCTCTCCACACCTGTGCACATATGCACGCGCGCACACACACGGTGATAGTCTTAAGTGTCACAAACCTGGTGGGTCACTTCAGAAGAGTATCTTGAAATTTTTCTTAATACACGCATCGGGAAAAAAGTAATTTCTCCCAGCAGGTAAACAAACACCAAACACTTCCTTGACTGCCCCCCCCTTGCCTCCACAGTTCCTCAGAAGAGGGTCTACACTCACCCTCTTCGGGGCACCTCCTCCAACTCTCCCTTGAACCAGTTTCATTCGGGCTTTTTTCTCCACCACTTCACGAAAACCTTTTGTCGACCTTGCTCATAACCTCCCCGCTGCTGAATCCCATGCTCGATTCTCACCTCACAGCGCACCTAACGCCCCGGCAGCATTTGACAAGGCCGGTTATCCGTGCTTGTCACAACACTTCCACCCTTGGTGACTAGAATATCCCAATGTCTACCTTCTCATCTGTTCTTCAGGCTCTCGTGTTGAGACTCCAGTTGGTGCCGTGGTCCCTGGCTCAGGTCCTAGACCTCTCTCTGTCCTTTCTTTCCTTTTTTTTTTTTTTTCCTAATGATTGAAACCAAAGTACAAAGATGCAGTTTCCAGATCTGGCTCTGCTGCGACACGGGCACGTGACCCTGTGCACGTCACTTCACTTCCTTGAACTTCATTTTATTAATCCCTAGCGCGGCTGAGGCAGGCTGAGCGGTGCTCCAAGGTAAATTCCAGCCCTCAGACTCAACGGCCATATTTAAAAAGTACTAAGTTCCAAAGAACTGATTTGGTTATTAGGTAACATTTCCCAAAGAAACCACATTTCCCCTACCAGCTCTGACTTATTTTATTGTTTTCTATTCTTACCCAGTCAAACATGTACGGAGTGTGCAGCGTCAAACACTCAGCGAGGCTTGTGAAACCAGCAGCCCACCACCCTCTCACTTGTCCCTCTTCAGAGGTGCTTTTAAAAACAACTCTGAACCTGCAGAAAAGTTCAAAGTATTCAGGTATTCGGCTGAAGGCCTACACGCTGACATTTTAGCACCCTGCTTCCAGTTTTTTCTACAGTTCTTTTGTGTCAGGCCATCCAAAAGGGGCAGAGAGACACAGGACACTTCCCCCCTGAATACGTCAGTGTGCAGCTTCCAGAGATAAAAGCATCTCCCACGTGGCTACCGCATCACGGCCGCCCTGGAGAAGACAGACATTAATTCGACAACACGGGTCCAGTGGGCCTCTCTGAGCGCGGACGGTGCTCCTGAACTACCGCCCACTCCCTCTCCCCTTTTCCGTCTCTTCTCACTCCTTTGGGGGCTTCAACTGTTCTTAGGGCTTTAAAGTAGTGGTAATCGCTTATGATTTCAAACTCGCCTCTTCAGCCCGGACCTCTCGCTGAACTCCAGATTCTGCCTACTTGACCTTCCCACTCAGAGGGCTGAAGAGGAATCTCAAACTGAACGTGTCCAAAACCGAGCAGCCCCCTGGTCATTCTGTTCACTCCAAGCCAACCCAAAAGGCAACTCCATTCTTCAGCGGTTCAAGCTGCAAATGGAGTCATTCTTGACACGTCTCTTTCTCTCTCACTCTACATCCAGCTCCACAGTAAGGGGTACCTAGAATTCCCTCCCTTCTCTTCACTTTCCTTGTTTATGGGCTCCGGGACCACTATCTCTCACGCGGGTCATGGCAGCAGCCTTGGGGCTCTCTGCCGCCACCCTTGGAAATGCTCCCACCCTCTCCTCAGAGAAGTCTAGTCGAAACAGCTTCCCCAGAAAGATCCGGTCACTTCTCTTCTCAAAACCCACCAAGTGAGCTCCATCTTACTCGAGGCTGACGTCCTTGCAAACGCGCACCTGCTGTGCCCAGGCGTTACCTCTCATCTCCTCTCCCCTCACTCACTCCACTCCGAACCATCACCACACCGCCTTCCACCACCGCTTGAACAAGCCAAGCACGCTCCTGCCACAAAGGCTTTGTGTTTCTACTCCCCGTGCCTGGAACACTCTTCCCTAAGATCTCCACAGGGTCCTTCTCTCACCTTCCTCAGTGAGGCTTTCCCTGAACACCCTACATTGTCTCCAGAGTGCTTATGGCTTTCTTTCTTTTTTTTTTTTTTTTTTAAGATTTTATTTGTTTATTTGACAGACAGAGATCACAAGTAGACAGAGAGGCAGGCAGAGAGAGAGAGAGAGAGGGAAGCAGGCTCCCTGCTGAGCAGAGAGCCCGATGCGGGACTCGATCCCAGGACCCTGAGATCATGACCTGAGCCAAAGGCAGCAGCTTAACCCACTGAGCCACCCAGGCGCCCTGCTTATGGCTTTCTAATAGATTATATATTTTTTTTCCTTCTTTGTTTTTAGTCGGTGTTTAGTCTCCACTGCTAACTCCATGAAAAGGAGGGCTTTTTTTTTTTTTTTAAGTAGGCTCCACACCCAGTATGGAGCCCAGCATGAGGCTTGAACTCACGGTGCTGAAATCAAGCGCTGGGCTGAAATCAAAAGTTGGACACTTAATGGAATGAGCCACCCAGGTGCCCCAGGATGGTTTATTTTGTTCTGTACTGTATGGCCAGTGCCTAGAATACTGTCTGGCACATGGTAGGTATTAGGAACTATATGATGAATCAAAGAACCATATATATAGATTTATATATATATATACATTTATAATATAGATTTATACTGACTGATCCATACACACACCAGAAGACTCAAGCCTACAGAATGGTGAGTAATGGATCACTAAGAATGTTGATCACATATGATTACTTCTGTCCATTAGAAATAAAATGGAATCCGCAAGTAATTTAGAATTTTCCAATAGTCACATAAAAACGCAAAAGAAAGCAAGTGAAATTTTTAAAGAGGTTTGTTGAACCTCATATAGCCAAAATATTGTCATTTCAATATGTGATTCATACAAAAATTATTAATAAAATATTTTACAAGGTTTTCTTTCATGTAGGTCTTTGAATATGGTGTGTTATGTTATGCACAACACATCCCAGTGGTGCTAGCCACATTTCAAATGTCAGTGGCTACATGAAGCCAGTAGCTATCATATGGGACAGCACAGATAGCGACCAAATTTAACCCATCGTAGAGGGAAACACCTGTATATTTATTAATCATTTTTAACTTCACAATTCAAGACCACGATACAACCTCATGGTTTCCTAGTGTTGTTAAAACAGGTTCAACTGCTATAAGAAGAGGAGAAATAGCTTTCATTCTGAGAAACAATTTCTATCAAGATCAAGATTACTGGCTCAACTCTTTAAATTTCATCCATGTATTTTGATTAGAAAGTATGGATGCCCTTCCTTCTTAGTCTCCTCAATTAAAAAAGAAAGTTAAATCCAGAGGGATTCTGTGTTTTTATCTCTATTAGCAGAGGAGAAAAATCGTTATTTTCAAATAGAAAGAGCTATTAAAATTCTACTTCTACAAAACAAACCAGTATTTATTTCAAGTTAACCAAAATACAGTCTATGTTAAAAGACAACTTCGGTACAGATATAGCTGTATTTTTAAAATTTATGAGTTGCCTTACCAGTAATTTTGCATTTCATAACATAAAAGTAAAATAAAGCACCAGGGAGAACGCTTTTAAGTTTCTAATACATGCACTTAGGTCTTCACTAGATTTCTTACAAGCTCAAGTATTATTCATGGAAAATATTTTCACAAACTTTTCTTTTTATCATCAGGGGATTAATTTCTTCTGGAATCCCATTACTTACAAATACTCACTTGTTGGAATTACAATAATTGCCATCATTACTTAACAACAAAACTTAAAGGATCCAATTAAAATGCATAATACTTTAAACTTTTAACGTTACGAAATTTTACTTTCTTCTTAAGCAGTTAAACACAGCGCACAGCAGCATCTCTACTCACTTGGATGTTACAGGGGCTTACTGATCATCTCCCCTAACCGGGCAGCCCTCCGCTCAGATCATCAGCAGCGAGTCAGAGAAACTCCAGAAGGCAAAATATCTTCTAATCTTCAAAAGCATTAATAAAATGCCTGTGTGAGAGGGAAAAAAAGGGGGGGGGGGAGTTAGAACCAAGAGAGAACTTCTCTCAAGTGTACTGTCTAGATAGTAACTTCTGTTTCTTCTTTCCTCTCTCTTCAAGTGAGGGCTCAGAACACGTTCACATTCATGGTCCTGTGGATGTGGGCGAGTTGAACTGGCAATACTTGGTATTACAACTACCCTCTGTTTTCAGAACTCTCTCTGGGGAGAAGCCCAACTTCGTTTAATAATATAAGTATATTCTGAACTATAACCTGATCACCCTTTTACGGCTCTGATCCTTCAACCAGCAGACATCCTTGTTCCCTAACCATACAAAGGAAGACACTTTTGAGAGTGAAAAGAGGAACTTTGGAAATATTTATTTGTTAAGCTGATCAACTGTCTTTATTGTATTAATTTATATTCTAAAAAGCAAAAATAATGTACGTCCACCACGTCAAAGCAAAATTTAAGATTTATGTGCATTACACGAACACTTAAGATATCCTAAACAGGGCGCCTGGGTGGCTCAGTGGGTTAAGCCGCTGCCTTCGGCTCAGGTCATGATCTCAGGGTCCTGGGATCGAGTCCCGCATCGGGCTCTCTGCTCAGCAGGGAGCCTGCTTCCCTCTCTCTCTCTCTGCCTGCCTCTCTGCCTACTTGTGATTTCTCTCTGTCAAATAAATAAATAAAATCTTAAAAAAAAATTAAAAAAAAAAAAAGATATCCTAAACAGATTAATTATTCTTGGTACATATCCTTGTACTTCAATCTGTTTTCTTAATAGATTCCATCTGTAATACTATGTCACTTGTACTATGGGAAAAAAAGGCTGACATGATCTTATTATTTTTAATTTTTCACAAAGTTGCCAGTCTTTTTCGAAGTTTCTTTTTATGTTAAATAATCTGAAATCACTGACATAATCTGGACCTTCTGTATTGATGTCGTTTTCTTTTTTTTTTTTTTTTAAGATTTTATTTATTTATTTGACAGACAGAGATAGTGAGAGAGGGAACACAAGCAGGAGAAATGGAAGAGGGAGAAGACGACTTTATGCTGAGCAGGGAGCCTGATTCGGGGCTCGATCCCAGGACCCTGGGATCATGACCCGAGCCAAAGGCAGATGCTTAACAACTGAGCCACCCAGGCGCCCCTGATGTTATTTTCAACAAGAAATGCTCTTTTCACAGCTGCTGAAAAACTTGGTAAGCTCAAAGCAAAGTCTGCTAAACAGAGGATATTCTCAATTCTACCTTTTTCATACCAAAATTGTTAAGTATTTCAGGCTTAAGATTTTAAAGACAGTATCTTTTTTTGCCCAATTTGGTGTTCCTTCTTCCACACTCACCCCCCTCCAATCCCCTCACCAGGACGCACACTCCCACACACAGTTTTCTTCCCCAATGAAAATTCTGTCACACCACTTCCCAATTACCAAATTCCCCATGGCTTCCCACTGCTCCTTGAATACAATCCAAAACCTTAATAGGGCCTCCAAAGCTCTGAGAGACCTGGTCCCTCCCTACCTCTCAAACCCTCAATAGTAGCAGGTCCTCCCCTGCCCCAGGGCCTCTGTGTGCTCCTTCTGCTCTTCTAGTCATCTGAGAGATTTCTAACACCCCCAATCCAAGTTACCCCATGGTATCCTCTCCCCCAAAAAGTACTCTGTATTTTTACATTCATCAAAATCTGTACTGACCTGTGTTCTTTTAGAAAGCCTATCTCCACCAGGCGGTAAAAACTTCAAGAGAGTGTAGTGATCACTCCTGGGTTTTTGTTGTTGTTGTTTTTTTAAGATTCCATTTATTCATTTGACACAGAGCATGGGATCACAAGTAGGCAGAGAGGCAGGCAGAGAGAGAGGGAGAAGCAGGCTCCCCGCTGAGCAGAGAGCCTGATGCAGGGCTAGATCCCAAGACCCGGAGATCAGGACCCAAGCTGAAGGCAGAGGCCTCACCCACTGAGCCACCCAGGTGCCCCATCCCTTCTGTTTGATTTACCTCTTAATCACCAATCTTTTTACCCAGCACCTGGCACGGTCCTTGCCACCTTGCGAACCTTTAGTAAATATTTGGTGAATGAGTGAATGAATGACTGAGGAGGAGAAAGCAAGGAGACAAAGGGCAATCTAGTTATTTCAGTCAACTCATGATGTGACCAAAACACCTCTCAATCCTAAATCCAACTACATCACCAATGGTCCCCTCTACACAGGCCAGCTCTCACCAGCACACAAACAGGCTGTACTTCCTCCCAACCTGAGGGAAAGGGAGAGAGAAAAAGCTCTCTCTCAACCCCATATTCCTGTGAACTCCCCATTCCTCTAATCCAATTTTATAGGAATACTCAGAGCTGACAGTATCTGCTGTCTCCAATTCTTTCCCCCCAACCTCACTTAAACCCATTCCCGTCAGGCTTTGTCCCCGCTGCTGTCCTGAAACTGCTCTTGTTAAAGACCCAACAACCTCCATCCTGAACTAGGCATCCTGAACTATCTATCCAACCATCCAACTATCCAACCATCTTGAACTAGCCAGGTACTGCGACACGCACTTAAAACGAATTACCCTTTTTAAACTGTTCATCACGACCACTCCCTGAGGCAGGTAGCATAGTTCCCTCCAGATAGAGCCACCCTCAATTCATTCAAGGGCACCTGGGGGGGGGGATGGAACAGATCAGGAGAGGCATTTTTTACTGAAATTAAATAGTCAGTTTTCATCCTTAACAGGACCTCGTCTTACTGAACCTGTCTGGTACTTAACCGACCTGATCACTCCCTTCTTTCTTTGCTTGGTTTCTAGGACACCACACTCTTCCCTGACTCTCCTCCCCCTTCACTGGCCATTCCTTCTTAGACTTCTCATTATGCCAACATTTTAGGTTAAAGCAGGGCTTTTGGGTCTCAAATTTCTTCTCTATCTCTATCCCCTCCTCTTCCTCATATCAATAGGTCTCAGACCACTTTACTTTTTTTTTTAAGATTTTATTTATTTATTTGACAGAGAGAGAGAGATCACAAGTAGGCAGAGAGAGAGGAGGAAGCAGGCTCCCTGCTGAGTAGAGAGCCCTATGCGGGGCTTGATCCCAGGACCCTGAGATCATGACCTGAGCGGTAGGCAGAGGCTTAACCCACTGAGCCACCTAGGTGCCCCTCAGACCACTTTAAATACCACCCATAAGAGTCTGAACCTCTTCCTTTACCTCACTCATATTTTCAGCTCCCTACCTGACATCTCCTCTTGGACATCAAACAGACATTTCACACTTAACATCACCCCACACCAAACTCCTGATGTTCCGCCCCAATAAGACTGATGCTCCTACAGGATTCCCCATGTCGGTAAATGGTAATTCAATCTTCCATGTCATCCCTGACTTTTCCCTTTCCTGCACACCACATATCCAATCCATCAGCAAATTCTGTTAGCACCATCTTAGCAATGTTATCTAAATTCTACTTCTCCCTACTTCCACCACCACAACTGCTACCTGAGACTCCTTTGCCTCCATCTGGATTCCTGCAACAGCCTCCCAACTAATTCTTCCCCGGCCTCACTGCAGTTTTCAAAACAAAAGGCCAGAGTTACCTTGATTTATTTTTTCCAGTCATATTGATTTTTTAAAAATCAGATCATGTCACTTCTCTGCTCAAAACCCACCAAAAGTTTCCCTTCTCATTCAGAGTAAAAGTCACCGTAGCAGCCTTCAAGGTCCGTAACTGGCCCCAAGTAACTACTCTTGCTTCATCGCTGCCACTCTCTCTTCCTCATTCATCCCTCTCTTGTCCTACTGCCTTGGCTCCTGCTTGAGGATGTGAACACACTCATGCCAGGGTCTTTGCAGTAGACTGCTATTCCCCTCTCCAGAATGCACTTCTTCAGAGACCTCTACATGGCACTCTTGCTCACAGACCCTTACTCCACAGCAGACCCTTACTCCAAGTATCAACCCTCCAGGCGGGACTTCTAGGCCACTCTGTTTCATGTCACACCTCATCGCCACCATTACAACTATCTATCTAGCCACCCTGATTCACTTATATTTGTTTATATTCATTCATTCATTCATCTCAGCCCACTGGGTACCCCTCCCCTCTTTCTTCTCTTCCCCTTGTAGACTTTAACTTTCTTAAGGGAAGAAATTTTTGTTTTGTCTAATACTGTATGCCAATATGAATGCATGGAATAAATGGTTGAAAATAAGATTCTGAGAAGGCAAATGAACTAAACCTACTATTCTTAAGAGAATCTCTTAGGGAACAAGGACCATGCGGTTACAATCAAATTTTGCAGAGTAACTTGTATACAGTCTCCAGGTAATTTCATCACGGATCATATTTTGCACTGAAATTTTAGTTTTCCCGCATTACGAACACGTTACGTGTTACCAACTTTAAGAGTTAAGTAGGACATTTTAAAATATGACTTTTGGGTCTCAGTTATCAATGCCAAATTCCCTCCCTTTATACCGCAGCCATCTAACTGTGTCCTCATTTGGGGTGGGGGGAGCATTTATTTTTAATGCCTTGCCTGTGAGCACAGTCCTGATGGGAGTCCCTCTCAAGCCCTCACCGTTACATTATTTGCCATAGTATATGTAAGATGAACTTGTAGTTTTGCAAATACCTAAACTGGGTGATAGGAAGAACTGTGACTAGAGCCTAGGTATGGCTGCTTTCTTTCACAAGGTGGTTCTTTAAACTTCTCTGGTACAGCTACCAATTGCTTTAAGACTTCCAAAGGCACTTCTCAGCCTACAGCTAAATGACTTCAAGGTTCTTTTCATGAGTAAGTCTGTCTTCCAAGAATCCCAAGACTTTCACTGGCTACCCCAGCACATCTCCATCTCTAATCCCCAGACTCCCAAGTCTCCACTTAGTGGAGGTCCTAATGGACACTACATAAAGAGCGTTTTATCAAAGCAATTTGTGTGTGCGTAACTAAGTCTCACAAATAAAACTGGACCAGGTTGGATTCTGATACCATTACTCTACTCCTGAACACTGTTCAACCTTGTCTCATACCATCTAGAAATTCAAAAATCATTTGCATTATTTCCTGAATCACCATCAACCTATAATTTAATGAGAAACGATACACTTTCACTATGTTATTCCCACTTTTTCTTACGTGTCCCTGTAAAACAACACTGCTAACATCAGGATAGATCCCAACACGCCCAAATATATATATTTATACCCATCTAGTATAAAAACAATTTGAGAAGAACCACAGAATGTGGTCATCACCAGTAATGCAAGAGAATGAAGAACTAATATTTATTAAGAACCTACAATATGCCAGGCATTTTATCCACATTATCACAAGTAATCCCTATAATGGCCTCATATAGGAGGTATACAACACCAGACTTCAAAACCCCTCAAGATGCCTCCTTAAAATCCCAGTACCACATCCTCCTACCTACGTCAGTGTGATTCAGTCTTAGGAAGCAGCCATTACCAGTCAGGTTTTATCAAAATGAGCAGCTAATAATTAACACCCATATTCAAACCGTTTTATGTGGCAAACACATAAAGATCAATCTTAAACCGACAGGATAGGCTAACACGTTTTAAAATTTTTTCAGTGAACTCACTCTGTTAGGCCCAAGGGATACAAACCTTCTTAAAAGAAATTGCGCTACAATGAGCATTCTGAGGCTTCTCATGGGAAAGGTGAATAGTTGGTTGTATTTGACCATTAAATATTTCAGGCAAAACTTTTTTCTTCCATGTCACAAAAGTCGTGAAGTCTTAAATAACTGTCTGGCACAGAAACATGTTAATGAATGCAAGCTCCTTGGGGAAAAGAAGATTCCACTGCTGTCCCTTACTCTGACGTGAACTAGACTTCAGAGTGGGCAAAAAATACAGACCCAGCTCTTAAAACTCCATAAAAGGTGTTATTTGCTTCCTTCGGTGCTTAAAAGCGTCACATTAATGTGCAAAAATAAAATGTGTCCAATGCAGATATTTGTTAAGGGACATGAAGACAGAATAAAATCAGCACCTGTACAAAGACCGCACTGACAACACCTAATATTTTAGAGGAAAAAAAGCTAACGGTCCTACTGGCAATCGTGATTTTTTTTTTCCTTCCTTCCTTCCTAAGATTTATTTACTTAGAGAGAGAGTGAAAGAGGGCAGGGGAAGGGGCAGAGAGAGACTCTCAGGCAGACTCCCCCACTAAGTCAGTCCCCCCCAAGTGGGATTCGATCCCACGACCCTGAGATCATGACCTGAGCCGAAATCAAGAGTCCGACGCTCAGCTGGCAGAGTCACCCAGGCGCCCTGTGATGCTGATTTTCTAAGCTCCTTCCTTCAGTACAGTTTCAAAAGAGCGGAGGTGCTGGATTCTGTGCTCCGAGGGACCTTGTGCACCCCCAGCCCCAGGCTGGCACACACACCTCTCGGGCGGTGGCCGGGCAGCCTCCTGCCTTCGGGAACCCGATCTGCAGGAGCTGCACTCCTGGACCTTTGACGTCACTGTGGTTGAAGATATTTTTCACCAGGTTCTTTAAACAAAGATTCACGTGATATATTTCTGTTCGAGTTTAGTTCCAGGAAATGTTTGGTTTCTGCAGATGTTTACAGGCTTCCGGTTGTCGGCACACGAAAATTATATAATCCTGTGTTTCTTTTTCTCACTTGAGCAAGCAGAAAACGTAAAATCCAGTATCTCGCCCGAATTTGCTCACCGTGGACCTCGGGGAATACTTAATCCTCAACTTCTTTTAGTTGGGGTTGGTTTTATTTTTTGAAAGGCTACACTGCCTTTTGACCTAAACTGCCTTAAGTGCTTTTTAGGAGCAAGAAAAGCTGCAAAACGTAAGATGTAAAAGACCTAGTGGTGACCTGCTTGTAAGCTCCAGGTGAAAATGGAAAACCGAGAAAAACACAGTGGTGTGTATACACTGAGAAGGTATAAATGGCCCAGAATAAACGCCCAGAATTAAATTCCCTGCTCTCCAAAAGATACAAAAGATTCCATAAGGAGACAAAACAGGACTCTACCTTCTTTGCTGAAACCCAGCTCCCTGGTTTGTGAACCACCAAATATGCTCTTGGTTGAATTTCCCTAGCAATATTAAAAGCCTGAAATTTTTACAAATTACTGTAGTAGGAGAGTTCTTCAACATTATTTTGAAAATTTAAAACGTCGCAGAGAAAGTAAATTAAACTGGCTTTATGACAGGGGTTACATTCTAAGCCCCTTCATTTGGAGAGCCGTCCAGATGACATGTCTGGGCACTGCCATCGTCATCGGCCAAGAATTGTTTTTAGGTCCCTCACTCCTCAAAACATGTTCTGTTGTAAGTGACTCCTAACTTATTACTGTATTTATATTCCATCTCCTTTGACAACACATTTGAGATAGTCTATCAAAATGCAGACATTATAACAAAATTTTATTTTATAAATATAAAAATCTGGACAAGAGAAAAAGGCCATGCAATTATGCAGGCCTGAAGGTTACTTAAATTAAACCATAAATTTGGCCCTATACTGCCTGGTCGATAAGACAAAAGAAAAAAAAAATTTTGCAAAATTCATACTGGCCAAGATGGGATGCTGTCTGGAGAAACAGAATTTGTCCTGGTATGCAAACCTAAGAAAATTTTCTCTACTGTATTATTACATAAATAATACACTGGAGTCTTTAGTACTGTCCTTGACAAATAATCTGACTAGTTCAACCAGCAGTTTCTTATAGTATATAACGTAGACAATAAAAATATAGAGCTCTCGGATAATCTGGATATATTCAGATGATAAAAAATAAGACCTAAGAAGTATGTCCAGTAGAACTTTCTGTGATGCTGAAAATGCTCTACACCTCTACCCTGTCCAAGATGGTAGCCCACTAGCTACAAGGGGTTGGTAAACACTTGAAATAAGGCTAGTGCAATCAAAAGCTACATTTTTAATTATACATAATATTAATTTTAATAGCCATATATCAGAAAAGCAAATATCTACCCACTGGACTGCACAGGTCTAAACCATTACTTATCAAACTTTTCTTAGTAGCAGAACCATTTGGGGGTCAGCAAACCCAGATGGAATCTAACACGTAAGAAAATAAAGATAGTGCATTGTATGTATTTATTTTTAGAAGTTCCAATTTGTAATATTAACTTATAGGCAACATGAGTTATGAGTTTTCTAATGGGTAAAAATTAAAAACTGAAGATTGCGAGAGTTCTAAACTCAGATCAGCCCCAGTGAACTTGCTGTATTTCGTTTGGATGCACGAGCAGTGCCCATGTGGGACTTCTAACTGCACAGTCTGAGCTACCCAGTTAGCAAAGACCACACACACCGCCATCATCTACCCAGAAAGCATGAAGAAAAGAACAGCACGCCAGCAGGGCCATTTCAAGCATTTCTCTTCATGGGAGGAGTCTTCCCAGGAACCCACACGGCCATCCCAGAGCTTTGCATTCAGACCACAGCTCGGGCGCAAGGAAATGAGAATCAAGAGAGTGAGTGCAGAGTCACACTGGCTTAGAAGCCTTCCTCACAAACAGAAACCAGTACCTCACCTGACAGTCGCAGCCACAGCTTCCAGGGACCCCACGAAGGACAGACCCGTATCTGTAAAGTACTCCCAGGGAAGCTGGAAACTACTGCTTCTAACCAAGAATTCAGAGTTCATGTATAGTTCCTCCCAGGCCAAACACATCTACCAATTAAAGGTCACTTTAATCATAAGCAATGTTGCCTAGTAACACAGTTAACTTTCCATTTTTATCAGGATTCAGAGGAACTTAGTAGAAAGTTCATCCAAGGTCAGATCTGTCTTGAGAGATTGAGAAATGATTCTGTTCATTCTTGACCCACCTTCATGATCTAAAATCATACCCGTGTGCATGCGCCCACACACACACATCCTAGCATATAAAAAATAGAAAAGAACTTTATCAAAACCCTACAGCACAATCATACCTAATGATTAAATAATAGAAGAATTTCCTTTAAAAAGCCAGGAAATGAGACAAAGATGACTACAACTGTTACTTCTATTCAATAGTGTAGAGGTCCTAGTCCATGTAATTAAAAAATAGAGGGGCATGTGGCTGGCCTAGTTAGTAGAGCATGTGACTCTTGAACTCAGGGTTGTGAGTTCAAGCCCCACATCAGGCATGGAGAAGAAAGAAAGAGAGGGAGAGAGTGAGGGAGGAAGAAGTGAGAAGGGAGAAGGGAGAAGGGAGAAGGGAAGGGAAGGGAAGAAAAGAAAAGAGAAGAAGAAAAGAAAAGAAAAAAAAAGAAAACAAAACAAAACAAACAGAAATGAGGTAAAAACTTAGAATTTATGTAAGGTGACCAAACTGTCCCTATCCCTGTGTGATCATTTTTTATACAGAGAATTATGAAGGAAAGCTATTAAAGCTAATAAAAAATAAGTTTATCAATGTTTCTGGATAGAAGAATCAATATGCAAAAATGAATATAATTCCCATAAGCCAAAAAACAGCACTTTGTAACGTAAATAAGAAAAACTACCATTTAAAATGCTAACTACAGCTATAAGCTCTCTAATAATAAATCTAACAAAAAACTTCAAGAGCTTTATGGAGATAATTACACAGCTGAGTAAATGGAGAAATATTTGTGGGTGAAAACCCAATAAATACTCCTAAATTGAACTGGAATTCAATATAATTCTAATAAAACTTCCTAAGGGTCTTTCGTGAACCATAGTAAGTCGATCCTAAAATCCGTAAGAAAAAAGAGCCAAGAACAGCTTTGACAAATTTGAAGAAGAAAACAAGTAGGCAATTTCCCCTCCACAATGTTAAGAGATACAGTCTGGGGGCGCCTGGGTGGCTCAGTGGGTTAAGCCTCTGCCTTCGGCTCAGGTCATGATCCCAGGGTTCTGGGAACTAGCCCTGTATCCCCCCGCTTCCCCCTCCCTCTGCCTGCCTCTCTGCCTACTTGTGATCTCTCTCTGTCAAATAAATAAACAAAATCTTTAAAAAAAAAAAAAAGCGTTACAGTCTGCCACAGTAAATAAAATGGTATAGGCGAAAGAAAGGCAACAGAACACCGGGAAAAGGACTCCTATCGTGTTTAAAAATCTGACATAAAATAGCAGAAGTACTGCAGATCAGAGGGGCGAGGATGGACTACGGAATGGCGCTGAGACACAGGTCACTGTTAGGGAAACAAAATTAGATCCATGTTGCATATCACTGAGAAACATTTTCAGGATAATTAAAGGCTTAAATGAGAAAATAAAACTTTGGAAACTTTTAGAAAAAAAATACCCATGAGGTAATGCAGGATTTTAAAGATAAGACTTAAAAAAGCAGATAAATATGGGATGCCTGGGTGGCGCAGTTGGTTGGACGACTGCCTTCAGCTCAGGGCCTGATCCTGGAGTCCCGGGATCGAGTCCCACATCAGGCTCCCAGCTCCACGGGGAGTCTGCTTCGCTCTCTGACCTTCTCCTCGCTCATGCTCTCTCTCAAATAAATAAAATAAAATCTTTAAAAAAAAAATAAATAAAATAAAAAGCAGATAAATATTACTACATTAAGTTTTTTTTTTTTTTTAAATTCTAAACAACCAAAGATTCTTTAAAAACAAAATGAAAATCCAAGCCATGGACCTAGAGAAGATACTGATAACCAGCAAAGTGTTTCTCTGCAGAATACAGGAGAACTCTCAAAAACCAATAAGCAAACACAAATAACTGAGTTGAAGGGAAAAAAAAAAAAAAACCTGGACAACCTATTAACAGAACAGAAAATCTGAGGGGAAAATAAACATAAGATGTCCAATCTCAGTACAATGCCATTTAACACTACAGTAAGATACCATTTCACACCAGACTGGCAAAATAGGATATGATAATGAAAGAAAATTGAACTGATTGAACCACTTCAGAGAGCAATTTGGCAAGAATAAAGGTGAAGCTGCTTATGCCACAAGCAAGCAGCTCCCCTCATGTTCGGTAGAGAAACGGGCAAATGTATATCAGGAGGCACATATAAGAATGTCTGTTACCTGTGCCTGTAATAGCAACAAACCGCAAACAACTCAAACATGAATTAATGGGAGAATGGATAAGCATATGGTGATATTGTTTTATAATGAAATACTACATGTATTTAAAAGAATTAAAGACAGCCACATTATCAAAGATGGATAGCTGTTAAAAAAAAAAAAAAAATTAGTGGGGTGCCTGACTGGCTCAGTTGGTTAGGCATCTACCTTCAGCTCAGGTCGTATGAACCCAGGGTCCTGGGGTCCAGCCTGTAGCTGGGCTTCCTGCTCCATGAGCAGTGTTTCTGTTTCTCTGGCTCCCTCTGCCCCTACCACCTCTCCCTAACCCCTTCTCATGCTCTCTAATAAATACATAAAACCTTAAAAAAAAAAAAGAAAGATGAGTTAGGGTGTAAAACTCTTAAAAAAAAAAAGTTAGCTTCTGCAAAGAACAAAGTAAAAGGCAACCCAAAGAATGGGAGAAAATATTTGCAAATACGGAAATGATAAAGGGTTAATATCAAAATATATAAGGAACTTCCACAACTCAATAGCAAAATATCAAGTAACACTTGATTAAAAAATGGGGAAAGGACTTGAATAGACTTCTCCCCAGAGAAGACCTACAAATGGCCAACAGGTATATAAACAGATGCTCAACATCATTAGTCACGAGGGAAATGTAAATAAAACCACAATGTGGTACCACCTCACCCCTGTTAGGATAGCCATTAACAAAACAACCGAAAACAGCAAGTGCTGGCAAGTACCTGGAAAAACTGAACCCTCCCGCGCTGCTGGTGGGAATGGAAAATGGTACAGCCGCCATGGAAAACAGCATGGTAGTCCCTCAAAAAGATTATAAAAATAGAACTACCACGCGATCCAGCAATCCCCACACCTGGATATTTATTCAAAAGAATTAAATGAGAATGTGGTACAGACACCTGCACTCCCATGTCCACTGAAGCATTATTCCTAATAGCCAAGAGAGGGAGACAACCCCAGTGTCCATCAGTGGACGAACAGATGAAGAAAATGTGGTCTGTCCCCACAATGGAGTATTAGTCAGCCACAAAAAGGGAATCCTCTCATATGCAGCACGGATGAACCTTGAGGACATTCTGCTAAGGGAAACAAGCCAGTCGCAAGAGGACGAACACTGCACGACACCACTTACATAAAAGCAGTGGAACACACAGGAGCAGAAAGGAGAAGGGTGGCTGGCAGGGGCTGGGAGCAGGGAGTTGCTGCTGATAAATACAGAGACTAAGTCACCCAAGATGAAGACATTCTAGACACCCCCTGCACAACACTGTCTTACAGGTAACAATAATGCATTGTGCACTCCAAAATTTGTTAAGAGGGCAGAGTTCATGTTATGTGACTTTTACCACAATAAAAAAAAGTTAGATGAAAAAAGCTACATAAGACTATAGACAGTGAAATGTTTAATAAGTCTGAAATCATTGAAAATATGAAAACATACAAGTCTGTTTATATTATATATGTCACATATATTATATATATGCTAGCTATATATAAAAGGTAACATTTCATTATATATGTTCATATATATTATATAATATATATTATATTATATATGTTCATTTAATTTATATATTATACATTATATATATATATATGTTTTTAAAGATTTTATTATTTATTTGACAGAGAGAGACCACAAGTAGGCAGAGAGGCAGGCAGAGAGAGAGAGAGAGAGAGAGGCCCCGCCAAGCAGAGAGCCCGACTTGGGGATTGATCCCAGGACCCTGAGATCATGACCCGAGCTGAAGGCAGCGGCTTAACCCACTGAGTCACCCAGGTGCCCCTATACATTATATATTATACAAAATATATATATTATATATAATACAAAAAAGGTAACATTTCATTATATATGTTCACATATATGAACATATATGTGAATATATTCATATATGTGTTCATATGTGTGAACATATATATGAATATATGAATATATAAAATATAAACATGAACATGTTCATTTTTATATGAACATATAAAAATATAAT
Source organism: Neogale vison (assembly GCF_020171115.1). Taxonomy (NCBI): domain Eukaryota; kingdom Metazoa; phylum Chordata; class Mammalia; order Carnivora; family Mustelidae; genus Neogale; species Neogale vison. The sequence goes on from NC_058094.1 coordinate 210,085,552, forward strand.
ACAATATATTATTTTTATTTTTATATATTACATGTTATATATAATACATATTTATATATAATTATTATAACATGATAAATATAATATAAATATATAATGTAATAAATAAAATGTATCATATATTATATATAATAAATAAAATATTAAAGTATATATATATATATGAAATGCCACAGACTTCTATGAAGGTACTAAAAGCATAAAATATATGTTGAAATGTTGCACACGAAATTCAGGATAGTGGTTTCTACTAAGGACAAAGACAAGAGAATGAGACCAAAAAAAAATGCTAAACAGAAAACGTCTATCTTGTCTACGATATTTTATTACCTAGGGAACAAAAACTAAAGCAAGTATTACTAACCTGATGGTGAGAGTTTAGTCTATTTTTCTATATGCTTAAAATATTTTATTACAGAAACAGTCTTTTTTAGAACCTAATACTAAGAACATTTTCTTCCTTTCTAAGAAATGAATATGTTTCGTCTCCGATAACACAAGGTTCCTAGGCCCTCAGTGGGGGAAGATGGGCCCCAAGTTACAGCAAAGTTGCATCTGTGAGTGTGTTCACTCTTCTCAGAAAAAGATCCACAGATTTCGTCAGAAGGGTCTGTGACTTAAACAAAAATGCTAAGGGTCATAAATATGATAGATATTGGCCATTTTGCACTAGGCAACAAATAAAAAAACAGAATCCAATCTGAATTAAAGTAAGTCAACACACATGTACAACCTTTTTCTTAGTTCTGATTTTCTGTTGATATGCTATTTCATTTTATTTATTTTTGTCCAAGAATTGACTCAACTCCTCTCTTAAAAAAAAAAAGGTAAGATACTCATTTTAAAAAAAAGAAGAAAAGAAACCCCGGTTAACAGATCCCACCAAATCCATGTAAGTGAGCACAGAAGAGAGGAATCGGCAGGACTGAATGTAAACAATGACACAGCAGCTTCAGGATGAAATGTCGAGACAAAATGGTTCCATCACTGACTTTAACAGTAAAGGCTACAGACGGGACTCAAACACAGGGCAGGCACTCACCTTTTGGGCCTCAAAAAAACGAACCCCTAAGGAACAGGACAGTAACAGGAGGAGGTCAGAATCTGGGGGTGAGAGCTGTGTAATTCATTTAAGAAATTCCCCCAGATCGTTCTGAAACACTTCCCCCCAGTCTGGCCACCAAAGTCCCCGATCCCTGCCCCAGCTGAGATCATCAGTGGGTTAGAGATACACTTTCCATTTGTTAAACATTCAACGGATAGTTTGCTGAGCACCCACTGTGTGTCGCTGTCAGGAAGTGAGTATTTATATACCTCTGCACACTTAGAGCTTTCTGGGCAAATTTCACGGAGATCCGGATTAAGGTAAAAGCCTCAAAACTTAAAACTTAAAGGATAACTGTATAGATTGTAAGAAAAGTATCTCCCTTGAGGTATGTGTGCACATTTCAGAGGGTGATGAAACCAGGGCTGTAGAGATATTCCAGGGGTTATAAACTCAGTCTCCCATCCTACAATACTGCTGTTAGGTAACGATCTGTCCCTATCTCCCATGTCTACTTTCAGGATAATACAAATAAATACAGACACTAAAAACGATCAGTCCCCAGGCACTAGGCTAGTTCCTAAGGACATCACTGGCAACAAGAGAAAGTTCCCGCCCTCATGGACCTTGCAGTCAAGTGTGATACTGACACACGAGTAACCTATCACACAATATGGCAAGTCGGTGACAGATTCCAGGCCAGTCGTGAGAGGTTAGATAGACGCAACTGAGACCTAAAGGATGAGTAGTCAGCCAGATGCCTTCATCTGAAAAGGAGAGAAAATACTGAACCAACCTTTATATAACAAGAAATCCCAAGGAAGGAAAGGCCCAGCCATGCCAGACAGGGGCAACAGTGTCGCACCGCCTTTGTACTCCTTCATCCTTCCTGCGACCGCTGGTGCTCACTTGGGGCCTGAAAGATGGCTGAAGTGTGGCCCACGGTGGGCAAGATCTTCCCAGAGAGAAACCCTTTGCCTAAAGCTCTCATGGGCCAGAACCAGGTTCCACGCTCACACTGAAACTAACCGCCTGGTAGGAATGGAGCTTTCCGACAGCCGGAGGCTGGGGCCCAAGCCCACCTTCCCCAGGACACATGGACATGCAAAGATTTCTGAACAAAGTCAAAGTTCCATTAGAAAAGAACAGAAGAGGAAAGCAACCAGTAGGATGTGCTACAGTCATTAATGGAGTATTTTCCCTTCTGTAGAATACTATGTTCTCACTAACAGGAAATACAAAGAAATAAAAGATCACCTTTTTCTTATACAACTGCATATGCCTATTTAAATATTTTAATACATGCAAAAAAAAAACCCACTAAAAATTAATGCAACTGGCACAGAATAAACCAAGTACCACAAGGCTGGGACATCAGAGCCATGGAGAGGGATCAGGTTTTGAATACGAAGAGCGGTCCTCAGAGAAGAGAATTAGGAAATGACAGGCCGATTCATGTTTAAAGGCACAAAGGTAAAAGTATGGGCGAGAAAAGCCACCTCTGTTTGGCTGTCAGAGAGACTCTGTGGAGAACACACAGAAGAAAAACGCGTGGGCAAACACAAAGCCCAGGAGGGCCAAACCGCTGAGGCGCTGTCTTGTTGTAACAAAGGCACTCAAAGGTATTTGCTGAATGGACAAGCGAACGAACAGGCTTGGATCTGAAATACTGTGTGACCGTGAACTACCAGAGGTTTCTCATCAGAGAACACAACGGGCCAAAACTATTTTTGATACAAACTCTCGTTTTCAATGAGCAGAATGGGCTGGAGGAAAACCAAGACAGAAAGGGTGATCGATTAGGAAGCTATTGCACTCATTTGTGCATAAGGGAATTGGGGGCAGAGATCCAGAGGTCCAAGAACTAACACCTAGAAGCAGTTTTTAGAAGTGGTGGTTATACCTGAGTATACAGACTTTATTTCATTTACAAACCATTTCCCAAGTACATAAAGAAGCACTGTTGCATATGTTAGATTCATTAATTACTGCATTATGAAAAACAGAATAAGCAACTTTTAATCTAGTTTGATCCTGAATTTTAAGTTTTGACAGCATTTCAAGAGGACTTTTTACCCTTGGTTTCTTTCTCAACTGACGGGAAAGTCAGATGCATGACTCAAGCTCATCTATCAGAATCAAAGGCTCTGTGGCCTCCTAGTGGTAGCTGTCTGGATTGACAGCTTCCGTGGCAAATTATTAAAATAGTATAAACTTGCTTATACTCTCCTCTAGTTTTTCTTCCACATTTATATATGGTAATAAGGACATTCCTAAAAGAACACCTCAACACTATTCACAACCATACCAAGTCCACGACTGAGGTGAACAAAATCCCTACCAAGCTAAGAGTAATGTCATTAGATCGTTCATGCTTATGTGTCCAGCATTATTTTCTAGAACAATCCGTGAGGAGCTATACTGCCAGGGTTTGTTTTCTTTTTGTTTGGTCCAAACAAGATTTGACTTTTTTTTTTTTTTTTTGCTCATATCTTATCTACCATTTAGTCTTATTTCACCCCTGGGAACTTTATGTATCCACTATGCTTCTCCACAACTATTCCCTATAAAAAATAACCAGTGCTCCCACCTGTCAAAAGACTCAAGTAAGTCTCCCTAATCAAAGAGTCTCTGATCTTCTGACTGAGTACTTCTAAGCTTATAATACATACTTGAGGAGCTCCTGCCAATAATTAGTCTTGGTCACACACAAATGGGGGTTTCACTTCCAGGAATACCCTGAGTCCCAGGGCCCCTCGGGGCGGCAGGAGAAATGCTCCAACTAACCTAAGGAAAAACCACCAGCACGGGGGAAGGCTGTGTATTGGCTGGCAATGCTGCCCACCAATGATGTGACCTGCACAGAATACCCACAGGTCTCTTTCATGGAACCAAATGTTACAGAGATGGGAGTAAGGCAAGTCTTCATGTCATGTGGACACTTCTTCTATGAATTACAAAGTATTTCATCAGAAGAACTAAACAACTGGCTCAAGGTCACATAGCCTAACTATATTTAGACACCTGGAGAAGAGTTTAGAAATGAGTAAGTGATAGATACATAAACATTAAGCAAACGAACATCACTCTCCTCTCCAAAATACACAATTTTTAACACCAGGGAAAACTTTCACAGGTTATATGCCTCAGCAGCAAGTAACGTCTCCATAGTCATAATTTATGTAAACACTGATTATTATTCAAAATTTAACTATGTAATGAGAAGGGAGGAGGGCTCCCTACCAACAGTGAGGTTTAAAATAAAGATAAGTTCTCTTTTTTTTTTTTTTTAAGATTTTATTTGTCAGAAAGACAGAGAGAGAGAGAGCGCAAGAGAGAGAAAAAGAGCAAGCACAAGCAGGGAGGACAACAGGCAGCGGAAAAATGAGGAACCCCGCGGAGGGACTCAATGCCAGGACCCTGAGATCATGACCTGAGCCAAAGGCAGACGCTTAATGGACTGAGCCACCCAGGCATCCCAACTTCTCTATCATGAGAAGTCAAAGGTAATGCCTAAGACTGAAAAATTTAAAAACTGGGAAAGCAACATGCATTTAGAGATTTGGAGGCAAATATCAGCAAAATCAGGTCTCAGAGCTGAACTCCCAGGGGCAGGGACCTGGGCTGTAGTTTTGTAACAAGTCCTGTAGAGCTCCTGGACTCCCTGAATTCCAGGCACACAGAACTGAGATTAAAATTAAATGAAAAACTGGCCAAGGGCAGACACAGAGCTAGGGTTTCCAACTGTGTAATATCTGTTCTAAATAATAATGTAATATCTAAATGTAATACTTGTTCAACATAAAATATCTTGTTTTCCATCTGAATAAAATGTAGAGAAGACACATGTTTTATTTGAACAACTTAATTTTCTATTGCTTTCATTGTGGCTATTGTGTTTTCATTCATGGAAGAAAAAAAAAATCAAATATTCACCCGCTGAACACATATAGACACGTTCTTAGGGCTGGGAAATCACACAGGACTAAGTGCTTCCCCTGCAAAGGGTCACTCTCTACTAGAGAAACACACAAGTAACCAAAAAAGCAATGAGAGAGGTACCCTAAACTTAACTATTCTGTGAGCCAGGTTTCCTCACCTGTGAAACGCCTCCTCCGTTGTTTGTGAATATTCAGTAATTCAGTGCATATAAAGTTATAAGCACCCTGCCTGCCGTATCGTAAGAAAAACAAGACCAAGATGACAAATCCTTGCCTGCCTGATTTTAAAACCCATGTTCGTTCCGCTTCATCAAGTTTCTAAAATAACTCTATTTTTTTCATACACTAAAAATTTATTTCCCTCCGGGATCCAAACAGTAGCCAGTAAATGAGCAAACTGTGAGTCACTACATATGTAGATGCAGCATAAACTCTAAGGATAAAAAAATCTTTTCCAGCTCTTCCCCCCCCTTTTCTAGTTCTTTTAAATTATTTATGAATATTTAACTTATTTAGAAATAGTCCCCTCTAATATGTCTTAAGAGTTGGACATAATTAAAAGTGAAGTTCTTGTTCTCGATTGTATTAAGAAGCAAAACGCGGCAGAGGACTCTTTCTCAATAACCAGGAAGTAAACGGTTTATCACTAGATGGCACTGTATTGGATAATTAAACAAAAAAGAAAAAACATTTAGTATGAGATCCACTTTATTTGTCAAGTCAAAAGAATGCTTTCTTTCAACAGAAGGTGAGATTATATTACTCCTGTTCTATTTCATGGCTTTAAAAATAAAGACATGGTTTAATGGAAAAGAAAACAATGACAGGATCAAGTTAAATTTCATTTTTACACTACTGCGATGTCTTAAATAACTATTCTGGTATTTTCTAGGCAGAAATAATCGTGAATGTCTCTCTTGTGCACCAGAACGTGTGGTTTATACCGTAGCAAGCTGGTTAAGGTGGGATCCCCTTCCATGAATGTCAGTAGGTCAGAGTAACTGAAAGGGGGATTTATTGAGATCTGGAAGGAAGAACTAACTACACAGCAGTCACCATGTGAAGCCCTGACTCTCTTCTTGGTTAGATGAGGTGACAGACATGGACACTGGCAGGTTCCAGCTTGTCCTCATATCCCGCTGGTTCATGGTTCAACTCTTTTTCCCAAATACTGGGCCTACTGACCAACAAAGGCCCCAGGCCCAATACCAGACACTTGGAGGGAGACACAGAGGTGGCATTCAAGAAATATGTAATGACTGACTGATGTACCTTCAGTAAGCTGGGAACAGTGCAATAAATGATTTAAGCTCCTCTTCACACACTAGCTTCAATGTGTTGATAATGTTCGATTAATTGACAGAATTATATAACCTTTCGCATGTATCAAGTATTATGTAACCTTTTTTTTTTTAAGATTTTATTTATGTATTTGACAGAGATCACAAGTAGGCAGAGAGGCAGGCAGAGAGAGAGGACGAAGCAGACTCTTCTGAGCAGAGAGCCCGATATGGGGCTCGATCCCAGGACCCTGGGATCATGACCTGAGCTGAAGGCAGAGGTTTAACCTACTGAGCCACCCAGGCGCCCCTACGTAACCTTTTTTTTCACATCACAGGGCAATCAGTGATATTGAATATTTAGAGATATTAACGAAGTTGAGACCACAATGTCTGAGCAAAATAGTTACCTAAGAAATCCAACACCGGGGTGCCTGGGTGGCTCAATAGGTTAAAGCCTCTGCCTTCGGCTCAGGTCACGATCCCAGGGTCCTGGGATCAAGCCCAACATCAGGCTCTCTGCTCAGCAGGGAGCCTCCTTCCCTTCCTCTCTCTGCCTGCCTCTCTGCCTACTGGTGATCCCTGCCAAATTAAATAAAAATTTAAAAAAAAAGAAAGAAATCCAACTCCACCTTCAGTAGCTTCACTCATTTTGCCTGAAAACCCTCAAACATTCAAAACCCCTATCTTAAACAGTCAGCTAAACTCCTGAGTATGAGAGCCAACCTCCAAGACGGCTCCTTAGCTGTTTCATTTTCGGCACCGATAAACTAGGTCTAGCGCTAGGATCCGTGATAGGAGTACCTAACACACTCAGTAACTGTATATTTAAAAACTTGGTAAGTTATCTTCATATTGCTAGCAGTTGGACTCAACACCTTTAACATCTGAGTTATCGCAAAGTAATACAAACAGAACATCAAAGAAAATAAGAAATATAATCACCAGTCCACTTTTGCAGATAAAAAGAGTAAGATTCTGTGTTCCATCCCATCATTTCTTGTGTTTGCCTGTGGCAATGCCTTTCGGTGTCACAAAGCCTTAGTGACTGCTTCCATACGTGCAATTCCCCAAGTCGTATCTTTAACACTGACCCTCCAGCGAAGTCATAATGCCCTGGGCTCATGGGGCAGCATCCTGTTCATCCGTGTGTGCTCCAATGTTTACAGAGGACTTCTGACGTTCTAAATCCCATACAGCTACTCTCTCTGTAGGCCTACAGGACTCCAATGAGATAGGGGCCATTATACTGATCCTGTTGCTGATATATACTAGCTGTTTAACCTTGGAAGCCTTAGAGTGACTGAGTAGCTTTTTCTTTATGTCTAGTACCTGTCAGCACCAGGATCTGAACCTACGCCAGGTCCAACTACGGAATCCATCATTTGTCCCATTAGATCAGACAACTTGAGGAGAAGGTCTGCCTCTGATGCACCTTAGTATCTACCTAAAGCATGCAACACACGTGTATTTAGCATGTGCCTATAGTCATCTGTTGACTATACTTTGAGTGAGAAAGCGGATATGTTGCCTGAGAGCAAAGAAGAATTTTTGCTCCAATTTAAACTAGAGAACACTCTAAGTTCTAAGTATGAAACTAAGTTCTAAGTATGAAACACTAAATCTCATAAAATTTAACAACAGTGCAGACAATCAAGACAAAAATCAGACGGTAATTAAACTAAAGCCATGTAACTAACCGCTGTACCCCAAACCTGCCCTGGTCTTTAGGATTCCAACCACACAACAGGGCAATCACAGAAAATGTCATAGTGGGTCTAGAAGATTTTTTTTTTTTTTAAGATTTTATTTATTTGAGAAAGAGACAGAGACAAAGAGAGCACAAATATTAAAAGGAATCTCTTCGGCACCTGGCTCAGTCAGTTAAGTGTCCAACTCTTGGTTTCAGCTCAGGTCATGGTCTCGGGGTTGTGAGGTCAAGCCCCGCGTCCGGCTCAGCTCTCAGCACAGAGTCTGTCTGAGATTCTCCCTCTGGTGCTCCCCCTACACGCTTGCGCACTCTCTCTCTCAAACACATAAATAATCTTTAAAAAAAAAAAAAAAGGATTCTTCTAGGCCTTCCATGATTTTATTTTCCTTCTGGCCAGCAACTCTTTGGAATCAGCCCTCTCTGTTAGGCCACTCTACCTCTGTCCCAGGCACAGGCTGAATACTCAAGCCCCGTGGTACAGAGAGCAAGTCCATTAGCCTCTGGGCCCCAGATCTAGTCCTTTTGGGTCAAAGCTTTCTCCTCAGCCAATGGACCCACCAGCTGACCATCCAGGGGTCCCCCTTCCAGAGAATTCCTTCTCCTTGAGCATATCCTGGGCCCCATGCCTGCTCTGGGTGGCATGGGCTCTCAGTCCTTGCTGGAAATCAGTTTTCACTACAACTCTGCCCAGCATCACCCACTCACCTGACTCAGCAAGAGTCACACACAAATTGCATACTTTAAAAATACCTTTGCTCTATATCTGGAGCATTGTTCTTTCCTTTACATCTGAATAAAACGATACGGCGTGAACACTTGATTATAGTTTAAGTTCCTGACTTGAGGCAGGCAAAATGCGCTCTTTGTCCCTGACTTTTTAAAATAAGAAATTTTTCACTATACACTTTAATTAGCTGCTTTTAAATTTTATGCAGAGCTTTGATATAACAGAAGAGATTCTGCAATTCCTTATCACCTGGATACAAAAACACTTGAATGTTAACCACCACCGGGGGTGGTGAAATTTCTAATTCTGTCAATCCTCAAGGAAAAATAAAAAACAAAACGGAGAGAAACACTGATCTATCCTGGACGATTTGGTTTTATTTGCCTGAAGGCAAATAGGGCGTCTTCGAGTTCTTCCAATTTACTCCTTGTTTTTGTCATTAGTTCAGAAGGTAGTATCTACTCCAATGGTTCCAGAGAACCACTTACCCTTTTCCAAGCTTCCACTGTAGGACTGAACCTGACTTTTGATACTCTTCCTTCTTTAAACTCATTCCAAAAAGGGGCTTCAGAGAATGACTTTCTAAACTCAACACAAACTCCAGACTTTGGATCTCTCTAACAATCACTCTGTCGCAGAATGCAGAAGAGACTCAAAAACTCAGGGATGCTCCCAAAGCTTTCAAAGCAAAACAGTTAACAAAGATGCAGAGGTTAAGTCCAGCCTTCTAACAACACCAAAGCCCACTGGCTTACTTCCACGAAGGTTCCCAGTTCTGGAAATAATTGTTCTATCAATGACTTTTTTGTTGTTGTTGTTACTTAGGACCATCCACTCCAACAACCTTGATATGTCACTGTCATTGCTTTGATCTTTAAAGAAAAATGTTTTTCACTGGTACAGGGTTGAAGATTCAAGAATTCAGAGAAACATTAATAGGTTTAAAAAAAAAAAAAAACCTTCAGCAAGGCAAGTATCAGATTGTAGCTTTTGGCTTTAAATACCGCAGTCAGATTACTTGAATAATATTTTGCTCTTTGAGATCCTTGAAAATGAACAGTTACATATTTCTCATTTTTAAATTCTTCTCCTCTCCTATTTGTGATTAGGACTGAAACATAATTCGGTCAATAAAAGTATTTTTCCTTCAGAAACCTATACTATAAATCTATGAACTTAGTGCTATAAACTGCCTCAGATAAATTCCAACTTGGACAAACACACCAGAACAACATTAAATAAATCACCATTGAACTCAATCAGTTACACAAGTAATTCTTCACTTTTGGCAAATGCTTGATTCTTTTCTTAAAAGCTTAAAAACAAAACAGGAACACTGGAGTGTTCCTGAGGGGACTTGTACATTTGCTGAACACAGGAAAACCTTAAAAAACACATCTTCATTAAGTTCAAAGCAAAGAGAATGGGACTCCTTCAGAAGAGTGTACTTAGCAATAGCACTACACCGAGAGCTGAAGGGCTGTAAGAGTGTGGAGTCTGGTACCAGGATGACCCGGATTTGAATCCCAGCTCAGCTGGTTGCCCAACAGCAGTGGGACCTTCCACAAGCTCCTTCAAGCTTTCTGAAAATGCATTCCCTCAGCTGTAGGATGAGAGGAACAGTAACATCTACCTCGCAGAGTTGCCGTGAAGGCTGAATGAGTCAAATGAAGCATGTGCAACCCGTGCAGCTCCTGACACCTGGTAAGTGGGAAGGAGGTAATGAACGGGAACTCCCTTCTTCTGCCTCCCTGTCCCGTGAAAAACTAACGTGGCACAGTCTGACACTTGACAATGGTTGCGGAAGAGTTACGATCTAGAAAACATGGTGTTTTCAAATCTTATTTTAAGAACAGTGAAGGAAGTTCTGACCTAGGCAACAACACAGATGAAGTTTGAAGACATGCTGCGAAGTGAATTAGAAAATCACAAAAGGGCAAATATTGTAGGATTCCTCTTGTGCAGGTTCGTAGAGCAAAGTCAGACAAAGTAGAATGGTGTTTGCCAAAGGCTGGGGTGGGGAAGGGGAGCAAATAGGGATTTCTGTTTATTTGTTTTTTAATATTTTGTTTATTTATTCGACAGAAAGAGAGAGAGCACAGGCAGGGGGAGCGGCAGGGAGAGGGAGAGGGAGAAGCAGGACCCCTGCAGAGCAGAGAGCCCGGATTGGTCTCCATCCCAGGACCCTGAGATCACGACCTGGCCGAAGGCAGACACATTAACTAAAGAGCCACCCAGGCTCACCAAGGCATTTGGTACTTAATGGGCACAGAGTTGCAGCTCGGGATGATGCAAAGGTTCTGGAAACAGACGGTAGTGATGGATACACAAAAAGGGAAGGTACTTAAATGTTAACAGAATTGCAGGTTTACAAGTGGTAAATTTTTTAATGTTTAAAACAGTAGGTCTTATATGTATTTGACCACACACAAATAAAGAATACCAGAAAGTACTTATTTTAAAAAAAAAAAAAACCTTAACAGGGGCACCTGGGTGCCTCAGTCATTAAGTGTCTGCCTTCAGCTCAGGTCATGATCCCAGGATCCTGGGATGGAGCCCTGCATCAGGCTCCTTGCTCAGCAGTGAGCCTGCTTCTCCCTCTGCCTGCGACTCCCCCTGCTAGGGCTCTCCCGCAATTTCTCTCTAAAAAATAAATAAAATCTTCAAAAACAAAGAAAACATTACAATAAATTCTTTTGGAAAAAAAAAAAACATTATTTCGCAAAATAAATAATCACATTGTAGTTTATTTGTTCCAGCTCCCAGGCTAAAGAGAGTGCCATGGAAGAAAAATCTGGTAACTCTACCATTTGGTAGAACAACTTGCTTTCCACTCCAGGCAGGCCCTCACTGCTGGATAATACGCCATGACCTGTCCCTGGTCAGCTTTTTCTCCATTCCTGCAATGGCTGTTCCAAGCATGTGTGAATACTACCTGATCCTAATATAAAGACATTCCTCACTGTCCTTTATCTGTAATCTACCTCCTATTTTAAATTGCTTAAAAAAAAAAAAAAGGGTGGCCTATATTCATTTTCCCTATCCATTAAGACCCACTGAACTTAGTTGTTGAAATGAAGCTTCTAATGCTAGCATTGCAATTTTTCTCATTGAGAGCCCCTGACTTGGTCAAACCCAATGGCCTCATTTTACTTCTCATCCCAACGTAACCTCTCGGTGGCATCTGATGTTGGTGACTTCCCTCTCTGAATCTGTTCTCAGATGGCCTTCTCCTGAGTATGCCCTTTAAATGCAGGGGTGTCCCAGGTCCTTTGCTTGGCCTTCCTTCACCACTCAGCTAGCTCTCCCTCTGTAATCATACCCTTTCACATGTGTGATACCACACTCCGTATTTTTCGCTCTGGATCTGGAGAGTCACATTTCTAAGAGTCTGCCAGTTACCACTATTCAGATGCCCATTCTCAAATGTCCAAACCCAAGCCCAAGGCTTGATCTCAGGATTGTGAGTTCAAGCCCTATGTTGGGCTCCAAACTAGTAATGCAGCCTACTTAAAAAAATAAATACAATACAATAAGCACCTGTGCCATTCTTCTGATTTTTAAAACCTTCACTGGCTCTCCACAGCTACACTAGCATTACACACACAGTTCCTCCTGATCCCACTTCCCACCATGTTCCCATTCCCCAGCAAACAAGGACTTCAAGGTTCCCCTGAACAACTCAGAAAATGATCCTTGCCCCTCTACAGCTTGGCCCACGCTCCTCCTTTTCCACACGGTGAGCAACCACATACTCAAAGACTCGAGTCAAACTCCAGTCTCCCCATGACGTCCCCAAGCTGAATTGATGACGCGCTTCTAGAACAGCCGTACCTGAAGCCTCTCCCGGAACACCCACCACACAGCATCGCAGAATCTGTTTCCTGCTCTCAGCCATCCCTGAGACCTTCTCGGCAGAGCAGCCCTACATCAGGACCTCCGCCTACTTACTTGTCAGTCCACCCTGATTTAAGGCTCGGGTGGTCTATCTCTACGGTCAGGCAGCCATCAGAGCTCAGCGATGTCCCTGCCACACAGCCGGACGGTGGTGAGTGTGTATACCACAAGGCACGGGAAAATCATTCCTCTGTTGGTTTAACCGACATGTATTAGATACAGGGATACACAGACAAGTGAGACTTGACCCCTCCCACTGAGGAGCTCCCAGTCTAGTAAAGAAAACGAACACATCGACAGGCTGTTCGTACATGTAACGTTCTGGAGGATGTTCTGGAGATGGGAGTGCACAGAGGAGGAGAACTAGCCCAGCCAAGTGTGGGGCGTGGGGAATGGAAGCAGCCACTGAAGGAAGCTTCTAGGACTGAAGGGAGGTATCTTTCATGGCATCTCCTCAGAAAAGATAAGAGAAAGAGGAGGGGATAGGACATGTGGGAGACAGGAAAAGGAAACTAGACCAATTAACCACATTAACTTTTTGACAACTGCCCAACCACAAATAGTTAAGAGTTATGACATATGCAATTATATCCAGGCCTTTAATTTTAATTTAATTGTTTGTGAAGACAAACAACACAGTCTTTGATCCTGTTATCCCCTTCGCACTCCCCCTTTTTTCTTCTGACCTTCTCTCTCACACCCACTGACACACAGGAAAAGCTAAAACAGGTATAATAAAATTCACAATGGGTGCCTGGCCACCTCCATCGGTGGAGCATGCAACTCTTGACTTTGGGGTTGGGAGTTCAAGCCTTACGTTGAGTATAGAGATTGCTTTTAAAAATCTGGATTTTATTTATTTGAGAGAGAGAGAGAGAAAGTGAAAGCACAGAAGGAATGTGAGAGGGAGAAGCAGGGCTCCCCAAAAATAAAATCGTAAAAAAAAAAAAGTCACGAAAGAACTTTCACACCACCGTTTCTCTGTCTGTGCCTCCAAGAGCCTCTTGTTACCCATGCTGTGCACAGCAGCCTCTCTCAGACTCCCCTCACTCCTATGACTCAGGCTCACTTTCCCCAGCCCTGCTTCACCTCCCCCATGCTCACCCTCTCTGCATTCTGCAGAACGAGCCTGCCTTACTCGTGCTGCCCGACTTAGTCAAAGATGCTGCGACTAAGAGCAATCTTATCTTTTTTGCTAAATAGAACTTATCAAAATAGTTCTTTTTCTCGCAGCAAAAAAGTCTACTCTTTGATTTGAAATGGTACTTATTATCGCTATTCTGTTTAGTTTCTTGAAGTCTTTAGTGAAACGGAAGTTCTTCTTAAAAGAAAACCAACCCTATCAGGGAAAAAAAAAAAAAAAACGAACGAAAATAATCACCGTCACATCATGTAGTAGAGAAAACTCAAGATTTACTCCTTCTGGCTTTGTTAGTGTTTCACTATGCAATTTCTTGGTCCATTTAATCTTAAATCCTTACAGAAATCTTGAAACATACTACATCACATACAGAAACTATACCACTGTTTTCATGTTTTTGCTCCATTTTATCACACTCATTTTACTAATGTGAAGATTGATTATACACATGTGCAGACACATAATATCAAGGAAGACAAAAATCCTCAATTTAGTATGGATATTTGTCAACTGCTAATTGTAATTCCACCTCGTAGGCATTAACTGCATGCCTGTTCCATTAACAAAACATGAGTAGCAGACTCGCTCTTGAACTTGGGGGGTTAAGGGACGGGGAAGGTGGGTGATCCCCAGTCTGGGAACCGATCCTTAAGTCACACAAACCAGGGGAAGGCGAAGGAAAGGCTAGGAAGGGAGGAGGGGGAAGAGCCCAGGTGAGAATACTTAAAAATAGGACGTGAAGTAGAAGAATGATAAAGGAAGCTGACTTCACTTACAGTCAAAAGATTCTCTGCAAACAAGTGAGACAAAAATCCTGCTTCATCCCTCAAGCCAAAATCTGAGGAGTGCCCTTCCAGGGAGGCCTGGTGGTGCTCAAAGGAGGCAAGGAAGAGGTAAGATCTCAAAATCGAAAGGCATGGCAGCCACTCAGCCTCCCACCTGGAGCACTTCTTAAAAAGTTAATCATCGAATTAAATGTCATAATCCAATTTCCAAAATTGTTCTACTGCACTTAAACTGCTGTCACCTCTAATAATCTCACAGGCGAATGCATTCATTTCAAACATCATTCTCCTCGGAGTCTGCCCCATCTGAAGCTCTTGATCCTCCACTTTTCTCACCACTGCCGCTGGGAATGGGGCTGGGTCGCCTCTTGCTCTAGAGCCGCAGCTGCGGCTTCTCTTGCTGACCATCCTCAGAGCCAGAGTCTCCGACACTCCTGTCCTTAGAGCATAGAACCCCGTCACCCCCTCCCCACCCCCGAACGTGGGCTGAATTCACAGGCTCACTTAAAGCAGTGGAATGCGGCAACAGTACTTCCTGCTCCCAAATCCCAGATGCACAGAAGCTGTTAGAGAGAATACATGCTTACCGGGGTAAATCACTCCCGTTAGGGGTAAGTTGTTACACGGCAACAGATTACTAATTCAGGAGGCCTCTGCGGCTGAGTGGGTCAGACCCAAACCGTGACCACTCAGGGCCTTCCATGGCCTGCCCCCACTTTACTTCTGAACAGATCTCACTGACCTCACGTGACACGGCAAAATCTTGCTTCTACTTTCGCCTGGGCAATAACCATTTGAAATGTCCTTGACTCTCTCTCCTCAACTACATTCGACACTTCCTTTTAGGTTCAATTTAAAATCCACCGACCAAAGAAATGTTTCTATTTTTTAACACATACAGATAAACATGCGCCTGATTTCCAAAACTATATTTAAGTTATTTAAGGTAGAAATCATAGCTCTGCTGTCTTTATATTCCTCACATTAATGTACACATAGAATGGAACATTTTGTTTGGGGTGCCTGGGTGGCTCAGTTGGTTAAGCATCTTTAACTCAGCTCAGGTCTCTATCTCATGATGGTGAGTGCAAGCCCCACGCTGGGCTCCATGCTAGGTGAGGAGACTATTTAAAACCAAAAACTTCTTTGGGCGCCTGGGTGGCTCAGGTGGTTACACATCTGCCTTTGGCTCAGGTCATGATCTCAGAGTCCTGGGATCAACCCCAGCAGCAGGCTCCCAGCTCAGCAGGGAATTTACTTCCCCCACTGCCTCTTCCCCTGCTCATGCTCTCTCTCTCTAATAAATAAAGTCTTAAAAAAAAAAAAAAGATTTCTTATTTCGGCAGAGAACAAATTAACATCAAAAATGTCAAGTTGCTGTAAATTAATTTAATGCAATCCACACAAATATAAAAACAATTCTTTTTTAGTGAAGGTGGCAACTGAAACTGAACTTTACGTTAAAAATACATGTGCAAGATCAGTCAGGAAAACCCTAAAATGCCAGAGCAGAGGACTAGTCCTTCCAGACATTAAATTATACTCTAAAGACTCTATAATGAAAAGCGTGTTGCCGGCCCAAGAGTAGACAGACAAACCAGTGTGGTAATACAGAAAGTCAGAAAAAGACCCACGTACAGATGGAACTTGAGTACCGTATAAAAAATCAAAAATTTAAAAAAACAAAAACAGAGTATCTAGAAATCACTGGGGCAAAAACTGACTTTTAATAAATCATTAAAACAACTGGTTAGCCATCTGGAAAAAGATAAAATTAGATCCATAGTTCATACCATACGTAGGAATAGACTCCAAATGAATCAAGGATCTAACTATAAAACAATGAAGCCAAACAAGTACTCCAAGGGGAAAAAATGGTGATCTTCTCTAAGTCTGATGTAAGGAAAGCATGCTGTGATTCAAAATCAGAGAAAGTACAAGAAAAAAACTAATAATGTGATTACATGAAAATTTTTAATAAGGTCTGCATGGCAAGAAAAAAAAGAAGCCATTATTAACCAAAGGTGATAAATAAAATGAGAGAAAATATTTGCATCATATCACAGATAAAGAGACAGTATTCATAATATACAAAGAACTCTTAAAACTGAAACTGAATACTAGTAACTTAGGACAGAAACACGGACAAAAAAACATGAATACATACACACACATATATACATACACACATACCTCATAAACATACGAAAAGATGTTCAACTTCACTCATAAACAAATTAAAACTACACTGAGTTGCTACTTCTCACCCATCAGATTCGCAAAAATTAAACAGTTATAAAAAGTCACTCTTGGGGCGCCTGGGTGGCTCAGAGGGTTAAAGCCTCTGCCTTCGGCTCAGGTCAGGATCCCAGGGTCCTGGGATCGAGCCCCGCATCAGGCTCTCTGCTCAGCGTGAAGCCTGCTTCCTCCTCTCTCTCTCTCTGCCTGCTTCTCTGCCTACTTGTGATCTCTGTCTGTCAAATAAATAAATAAAATCTTTAAAAAAAAAAAAAAAGTCACTCTTAGGGACGCCTGGTTGGCTCAGTCGGTTAAGAATTGCCTTGGGCTCAGGTCATGATCCCAGGGTCCTGAGATCAAGCCCTGCATCAGGCTCTCTGCTCAGCAGGGAGCCTGCTTCTCCCTCTCCTGCTTCCCCTGCTTGTGTTCCCTCTCTCACAGCCTCTCTCACATAAACAAATAAAATCCAAAAAAATAAAAAAAAGTCACTCTTGGCAAGGCTTTGGAGGCACAGGCATTCTCACAAAGAACGGAGATGTGACCACTTACTTCCAGGACGCAGGCAGACAAAGTTCACAAGGAGGACTCTGCCGGCCACAAAGTAAGGATGTGTCAGACAATGATAGGGATATGTCAACAGCGCACAAGAGCCAGCCTCAGGGGATTCCCATGGCCCAATCCAAGACAATTTGAGCATCAAAATCAGTAATGATAAATAAAATAAGATTCAAGTACAAATCCACCAATATAAATAAGAGCAAAGGGAACACTCTTCTTTGTGGGAGAAAACCAATAAATAAATGAAGAGGGAATGGTGGCATTTTAAATCATCACTGAGCAAACTTTGTAAGAACAGCCGATTCAAGCAAGAAATCACCCAAGGATTCTAAGCCTATGACTGACTAAAAGTTTGAGGAGTCATTAGGACATGAACTGAAAACACCACTCCACAAGACAATTATTGTCTGTAAAGGGAAAGAGTAACCTCACAGGGGCAGACCTGGTAGACCGTACCCTAACCAGGTGATCAAAATTAACATCACCAGCTGTGGGACAAACAGACATCATGTGACTCCAATACGATGTGCTGGAAGAACACAATGTCCCTCACGCGGCATTTCTGCTGAAAGTGCAAAACCTGAATCTAACCGTGGGGAAACTTCAAACAAACCAACGCTGAAGGACTTTCTGGAAATAACTGACTAATCTTCTTCAAAAATATTCATGCCATGAGGGGGCATCTGGGTGGCTCAGTGGGTTAAGCCTCTGCCTTCGGCTCTGGTCATGATCTCAGGGTCCTGGGATGGAGCCCCATATCGGGCTCTCTGCTCAGCGGGGGGGCCTGCTTCCTCCTCTCTCTCTCTCTGCCTGCCTCTCTGCTTACTTGTGATCTCTGTCTGTCAAATAAATAAATAAAATCTTAAAAAAAAAAAATTCATTCCATGAAATTCAAACTGAGAAACCTATTCCAGATAAAATAAGTCTAGATGTGAAATATGATCTGGTATTTTCCTACTCTAGACATTTTGGGAATAATTGACAAGAATCTGACGAAGGTCTGTACTTTGTTAATATTATTATACAAGTGTTAGTTTCCTGATTTTGAAAAGGAATAAACTTATTAAGGAGGGGAAAAGTGAGTTCTGGACCATTATACATAACCTATTCTAAAGATGAGAAAACATCAGACAGACAAAATGAGAAAATGTCTATTATTTTTTTAAAAAGGACAGGTATGAGGATATTCTTCAAAAATGTCAATCTGATAAAAGACAAAAATGTGGAAATACTCCAGAAGAAAGGGTATTAAAAAGATATGACAACTAAATAGGATATAGAACCCTGGCCTGGATCTTTTTCACAGGAAAAAATGTTACAAAGACCCTTAAAAGGACAACTGATAAAATCATAATATGCAAAGATTTGATGATATTTTAATAATATAAATTTATGGAGGATTAACTGTATGCAAGCAAAAAAACCCCGTTCTTAGGAAATGTCCACTGAAATATTTAGAGATAAAGGGCCAAGAAATAGGTAACACCCCAAGGAACTCAGGAAAAAAATGTGTAACGCACATACACTTACAAATAAAATACAGAGAGCAAGGAAATATTCACAAATGTAAACAGAGGAAAATGTAAATAGGTGAATCTGAAAATAGCCCTTCTTTGCATTATCTTTGCGGGTTTTTTCCAACCTTTTTAATTTTTAATGGTCCATTTTCTAAATGAAACTACTCAAAATTATCACAAGGAAATCAAGATCAGCATTCTTTAAAAACAACAACAACAACAACCAAAAAAAAAAAAAACCAACCTACCCTAAGTTACTGCTTAAATATTTTCACAGAAACTGTATTACCTAAGTGTTCATTTGACAGATGAGAGAGAGAAGTTTGTCTCAAGATGATCATGGTATATTCTAAGGAAAACACACTGAAAAGAAGCTGAAAGGTGCAAAAAAAATTCTATCACATGTGGATAAAGCATAAGGTTCTCTAGCGTCAGGCTACCTGGCTCAGAAGTTGGGCTCTAAGCCCTAAGCTTTCCTAAACTCTGATTTTCTCACCTATAAAGTGGGAATGGTAATAGTACCTATTTCCCTAGGGCTACTACGGGATTAAGGGAGTAACAGAAAAAACACCCACGAGCCAAATGCCCCACACATGCCGAACACTCACTACTATTAGTACTATTACGTCCCCATCATACTGGAACAGACCCGGCATAGAGCCCTGGGACCCTTGGTAACTGATTAGCAAAGGGAACTGGAAAAGAATTCTTCCTGTTTATCCAGCAGCACACTGTAGTAAAGGAGCTCTAATCTTAGGCCCCAGTCTTTACGCAGAATAGCTCCCAGAGTGAAAAAAAAAAAAAAAAAGCCTTCTATCAAATTCCAGTAACTTGATGGAAGTATCAGTGGAAGACCTCCAATTTGTCCCCTTATTTCTATGTTCACCAAGTAAAGTTATGGTCCACAGGTTATCCTTTCAACAAGTCTACAGCTGGCCTTAGTACATCTTCCACTGCAAAGTAACACACGACGTGTTCGCCCTGCCGAAAGCTTGCTTAGCTCCGCCGGCCAGCCATCATTCAGTTTCACAAGCCCCATGGACTCGGAACAAACTGGTAAAGTCAGATTTCTTCACCTGCAAGTCTCACACCCTGGGGCCCTGATTCAACAGAGTGGAGTTCCTCTCCTCTCCAAAGACCTGACCCGCAATCAGCGGCTTCCCTCCCTGACGGGAATTTAACTGCCACTGTTGAAATGTTAACTTTCCAGAAGCATCTATCAAGGGCAGGCTATCTGTCTCTATTAACCACAGGATGCCTAATGGACACTGGGAGCAATTCAACACTCACTGATTAATAAACACTGGCCTTCAAAAGAAAAGGCACTAAGTACTAATCAATAGCTTTGTGTTACTCATACAACAGAAAATAAACTGTGGCTGCGACAACTCTGAAATTAATTTTAACCTTTCATGCAACTTAATTCAAAACACTGCGAAAAAGTTGGGTTTTTTTCTTAAGGATAAACATCACACAAGTTCACTATGGAATTATATAAAAATCATCGCATGAAAAAATCAAGTTGCTATCAAATGGAAGTAATTTACTAATAACATACATCTCTGCTATCTGCTCAATAAGGTTCTTTTAGCCTTCTTATAATCTTCAAGAATCTGTCTTTAAAAACAAATCAAGAAGAAAGCCAGGCATTACTCCTAAACATATGCTCATTTTCTCTTAGCAGCTTTTTAAATACACCTATCTTTTATCATCAAAGGTATATACACAATGCAAATTCCCAGTCTTCTTTTGCCATCTTCTGTACTTTTCTACTGAAGCAAACCACAAAATTATCTTCCTGTTGCTCACACTTAAAGGAGGAAAAGTGTCTCCTTTACTCCAGGAGGGACATACAGACTCCTATTCCACAAGACAGTACAGACTCCCCGGATAAAGACCCCATCCGAGTCCCTCTTCCCCACACCAGCAATTCCTGAAAAACATGCCTTCTTGTGTCATGAAACACCCTTTCCCATTAAGCGGCACAAAAGCAGATTTCCCTTCAAAACTGGAAAGATAAAATTTCCTCCATGCTCTACCTTTGTTTCAGGTCTCAGCCTCCAAATTTCTTCAGGACACACAGAGAAGCATTACCCCGCACACTACAAAGCTAACAGTAGTTTCAACATATAAGTCTAGCTTGCTTACTAGCAAGTAGTACTTACTGAGTACTTACCACTTAGTGCTTACTACTAAGTACTTACTAGGTAGTCTCTTACTACTTATTTTTGAATTTCAAACAGTTCAAACTTCAAAAGTAAAAAAGGATATTGAGGGGAACATCTCACTATTCTCCAGCTGCCTGCTTCCTTCTCCTCGAGGCATGAGACGTTACTGCCCATTTTCGATCCTTCCAGGGATATTATTAGTCTACATGTATGCAACTATTTATAAATTCTCTTTTTTACACTCTCTTATGCCTTATTTCTTAAGATTATAACAAGAATATATTAAAGAATATATTAAATTATATTCTATAGAATGTAATATAGTAAAGAATGTATTCAAGAATATATAAAGAATGTATTCAAGAATACAGTATATCAGAATATAATGGGGGGAGGGCGCGCCTGTGTGGCGCAGTGGGTTAAAGCCTCTGCCTTAGGCTCAGGTCATGATTCCAGGGTCCTAGGATCGAGCTCTGCATCGGGCTCTCCGCTCAGCAGAAAGCCTGCTTCCCCCTCTTTCTCTGCCTGCCTCTCTGCCTACTTGTTATCTCTGTCAAATAAATAAATAAATAAATAATTTTTTTAAATTAAAAAAGAAAAAAGAATATAATGAGTTTCCTCTTTTTGTTTTTATGACTTTGAATGTTTTTATGACTTTGAATTTATATGTCATAAATTCTTTATATGTGACTTCTAATTTTTTTTATTTTTTTAAGATTTTACTTATTTAGAGAGAAAACATGCGTGCAAATGGGGTGTGGGAGGGGCAGAGGGAGAAATAATCTCAAGCCGACTCCCATCTAAGCGAAGATCCCGATTTGAGACTCGATCTCACCACCTTGAGATCATGACCTGGGCCCAAGAGCTGGACACTTAACCGACTGAGTCACCCAGTGCCCCTCCATGTGACATTTTAAATATATACAAGCCAGTTTCCGTGGCTCTAGTCTCTTGTCCCACCAATTCATTCAATACACGTTGTGCCAGAGAAGTCTTCCTGATTTTAAAAACAAAGATAAATACACATTCCACTCCCAAATTTAAATATATTCTATTTATTAGATGTTCTTTTATCAGTGCTAGAGTTCTTAGGTGTGGTAACTGTGTTGTCATGACACATAAGAAAGTCCTCTTTCACAGGTATTTAGAGATGAAATGTCATGGTATCTGAAACATATTCAAGTGGTGACATAAAATTATAAATATACATACCACATTTGATTCAAAACACATACACTGAGCGTGAGGGGGAAAGCACAGTAAAATGTTAACTGATTCATCTACAAGGATGTATGAGTATTTACAGTACTGTTTCTCCTAAAGGTTTGAAGTTTTCAAGATAAAAACATGAAGTAAAAAGGCTCTGGTACTTTCACAGGTCCCCCTCATTTACCACCTTAAAACAAGGGATGGTCATCTCCCAACTCCCCAGCTGATGTCCTGACCTAGCTTACCAGCACCCCCGAATGCTCTCCCTTCACTACCAGTCCTTCCAGCTGCTCCAACTGCATGGCTCCTTGGGGTCCTTCCCTACTGCTGCACTCCTCCTCCCTTCTCTCTCCTGCCAAGACCACTCTTCGGGGTACTCAGACATTCACTCATTCCTTTCATGGTCTATGCACTGGGGACCCAGCCAGAAGTTAAACATCTAGAGGAAGTTCTTATAGATAATTCTTCTGTAGTTCCCACAGCACCCAGCTCAATGCAATGCACGTGAGAGGTGTTCAAAAGTGTTTAACTGAGGGCGCCTGGGTGGCTCAGATGGTTGAGCGTCTGCCTTCGGCTCAGCTCTTGATCCCGGGGTCCTCAGATAGAGTCCCGCTTCCCACGCCCTTCTCAATGGGGAGCCTACTTCACCCTCTGCCTCTCTCTCTGTCTCTCATAAATAAATAAATAAAATCTTTTTTTAAAAAGTGTTTAATTGAAAGTATGGGTTTCTTTAAAGCAAAGAAGGGCATGGTAACTACTGCTAAGCAATGAAGGTAGGGGCTCAGAGCTCAGGGTCACACTCCTCTTCGGAAAGCATCTCCAGTGTCTGCAACTTTTTCTCCAATGCTTTCAACTCCTCTCATCTTTCCTATCCTTCCAGATTGTCACAACTGTCTCCCCTCTGACACAAACAATGCCAGATTATCCCTACTAAGAATGGAAAAACCTGTTCCACAACCCCAAATAAAGCAACTCTAGAAATCAGAAGAGCCAAATTCTCTTAAATCTTATTTACACGACACTGCTTTCTTTTTTAAACATTAATTTATTTATTTGAGAGAGAAAGACCATGGGGGGTCGGGTGGCAGAGGGAAAGAATCTCAAGCAGACTCCCCCCCCACCGCCACCATGGGATATTGCATGTGGTACCCCCTCCACCAGTTTGAAACTAGGGGAGACCTGCCTCCAAATCTGTGTTTACTTCAGTTAAACACAATGAAGCCGGAGACACTTGAATACAGAAGCAACTGTCACGTTAAGAAAAACCACCTGTGTCTAACGACAATGTACTTTGGAAATGTTGATTCACTCACAATAAAATACACGAATGATACCTACTAAATTTAAAAAAAAAAAAAAAAAAAGGAAAGCTATCTACCCAAAATAAGACACAAATTGAAACTGCAGAAATGCACAACACAAAAAAATCTAAATCTATTTCATTTTTCTCACCAGAGTACAAAATCACAGCCCTGGAAGGGACCTTAAAATACAACCATCCATTAACTGGGATCCAGAGGGGTTAAGCACCTCATCTCTTAACTAATAAATTCAAGTCAAGTTAGGCTTAGAATACGCATATTCCTCTCGGCCTTCTCTGCCCATTTTCCCTTGAAATTTCATGAATCGAACTTTCTGTCCAAAAAAGCAGAGTGGACAGCGATGTGGAAGACTGAACTGTCATCAACTATGCCACTAACCAGGCATGGAAAATTAAGTAAATTGCCTTATCTATAGAATAAGACCAGGGATTAAATTAGCTCTGAAGCCCCACCTAGAGCTAGAAGATGCTCTGATCTTTAAGAATAGCTTAAGTATCGTTGCATATTTAATACCCATTGGACTCTCACATTTTTTCACACCAAACTTTGTTACAGCTTAAGCAACTTAAAATCATTATGTTACATTAACCCAAACATCATCACTGTTTACCAGAAATTCCATAAATAAAAAAGAATCCTGAAGTTCATTATCTATATGGTTCCTATTACCTAAATTTTGGCAGAATGCCCTTTAGGCACAAAACTTAAACATCCGTATTAGATATATTTCACATCATACTTTCCATCCAACGTGGAATATGCTATGTAAATGTATTAAACTCTTCAGAGACTGCTTGAACCGGCACACACACTTATCAGAGGAAAACTTGTATTTAGCTCTGGGCTGCCATTAGTCAGGCTTAAAAAAAAAAAAAAGAAATGCCAGCAATAACTTCAGGGTGTTACTAGGCTATCCACAGCAGGAATGGCAAAGGGAAAGGGGGAAAGGTAGAACCAAGGAAAAAAGAACCCAAAAAGAAAAGAAAAGAAGAAGAAGAAGAAGAAGAAGAAAAAAGGAAGACGTGGAGAGAGAACATAGAAAGAAAAGAGAATCAACAAGGAAGAGAGGAATGGCCCCAAACGGCTCGTCACGATCCTGGGGCCATGCTGTGCCCGCACCACACAAAACGTACAGAGAGGTGCCGGACATCTTTAAGCGTCATCTGTTTTTCTTTGGTTTAGTTTTGGACACAAAGTTCGCCCAGGTAAGGATACATTGATTTGGCTCTGCTCCTTAGAGTCTGGGTCCAGGATCAGGAGGATTCCGACGAAAAGGAACACAGAAAGTGCTCAATCCAAAATACACCGGATCTTACCAGGCAAGCCCAGGACCCGACCTGTTCCTGATGAGTAATCTTTCCAGAGCTTAGATCCCTTAACTCGAAAAAAGAGCACAATGTTCTAAGACGATGGTTTAGCAAGTACTATGTATATTTATACAATTGCAATTCAGTGTTTTCAGACAACTAGGACTCTGCAAAACAAGAACATACAGTAAGAAGGAGGGCATCTCCAGTCCCTTGCAGAGTCTCACTGCCAATGTCCTCTAATGCTGCTGGGCCCTTCCTGGGTTAATGGGCTGGGACCACCAGACACAGAACAAGCCAGGAAACCATACCACCATCACCCTCCCCACACACACGCAGGAGCAAATGTTCTTCAGCTATGGTACGGCATGATTTCTTACACGGATAAAATTAAGCCAAATCTGCTGTTGAGATATTTCTGTTGTTTACAATCGCAAATGATCTGCTATTGGAAAATATTCTGGAGATGACAGGAAATGACTAAATAAGGTACTGATTCGTTAAACCTATGAAGCCCTGTTCCAAACTGCTAGTTACAAGGAGCAAAATTCTGTGTACCTTTTCAGAAGAATTAAATTAGTAGTAGAAGAAATCCTAACTTTGAAATCTTTAAGAATGGGAAAAAGTAGGATTTTGATATCTTTTGGCTCAAAAAAAGGAGAGGCTTACAAACACAGCAAAGCACAATAACTGTTCACAAACTAAAAGGCATAAAATAGACCACAGATTTCAAAGATAAAACCCGAAGAAAGGCTATAAATGGCGTTCTATTTAAAAATGCTTCTTGCTTGTTGCTATCAAATACCTGCATTTTTAGGCAATAATCCCTAAAAATGGAAGAACCATCACAAATTCTTTTGGGATAGAGCCTACTATAAGAATTAGGTATTATACAATTTTGAAAAACTAAAAAAAAAATCGGAAAAGCTGAAGGAATATGAACAACAGTAAGGACAAAGCTGATTAAGTAAGTGTTCCTAGCACAGCGATGATTAATCTCTCTGGAAACATAAAGAAACAAAAAAGATAATCACAGATTTTTAGAAAATGGACAATACGTGCAATGAATGCGTAATGCATCAACGTAAAAGCAGAAAGCAAAACAATTGTCAGTGGCCTTGACAATGAACAGATAAGTAGCTTGGCTTTGTTATGAACATGACCGAAAAATTTCAGCACTAACAAAAATTCCCCTAGAAGTAGGAAACAAGCACTCAAGGTCACACACCGAGTACAACTTCGCAAGAGAAGGATCTGAGGTAGCACTTTTTTATGAGTTGTTCAAGAATTAACAGAAGAATTAAGCAGGTTCCCAGAAACTCCTCTAGGGAGCCATCGAGGAAGGAATGTCTTTAGAAGCCCAGTGCCTCCACCATGGAGATGAAAAGCAGCGAAATCTTCCAAAATGGGGTCAACAACCTTTCCAAAGTAGAGTGTTCGGGTTCAATTTTCAGGTCCTCTGATGTAGACAGCACAAGTATAGAGAAGGGTTCCCTTGAGATGCATCCGAAAGCTTCTGAAGGAACAAGGCAGCCAGCCACGCTGCAGGCAGTCTAAAATAAGGAGCCCTGGGTCTCCTGATCCTGGGGCTGAGAAGCAACACCCCTCCACTGGACCCCGGTCTCGATGAACAGGGACCTTTCCAAAAGCTCAAGTCCCAAGAGGGTTTACAATCATACAACTCAGTCACACCATTTTAGGGACAGAAACACCTTCCTTACTCCACCGAAGCCCCCATTTTCCAGACAAACAGCCTATGGCACAGAGCTGGACACTCTCCCGAGGTTCTGTAGCTCGTAGGACCTAGCATTCACAGTGGAAGGAACATGAAGCATTTAGCACAGTCTCCAAACAAGCAGGGACCCACTCATCATTCTCATCGTTATTAACACTGCTCTACCTTAATACCCTTTCCACCAAACTAAATCAATCAGCCACAGCACCAAACAGAACTGAGGGGAGACGGGAGAATAGAAAAATGTAGGGGCAGGATCGTGAAGGAAATCCAAAGGAGGCCAAGGTGGGGGGGGGGGTGTGGCTTTAGCCAACCAGAGGCCAGCCTGAGAAGCTAGATGCTGGCCGGGAAAGAAACAAATGACACAAGTTGGAAGAAAGGAAACTCCAAAGAGATGGAAGGGACAAAGGAAGATGCTGCCCAGGGCCAGTGTGGTTAAATAGAAGGAAAAGTATCAGGTGACTTAACTCCCTAACGCACTGGAGGCTTTTAAAAGGTCCTAGGAACCTAGTGGGGCGGGGGCGGGGGGGGGGGGCTCAGGATCTTACAGCAGCACCTCCCACCTCCCACTGCTGCTCTGTGAAAACTGGCCCAGCGGCCACCCCCAGGACTCCAGCCATACAGACTGCCAACACCAGCCTCAAACCAACAAGTCTAAAGAACACACAACAGTTTCACAGATTCAGTTGTCAAGATTAGGTCCCAGATATCTGAGTCAAGAAATGACTAGCAGCAAATCACACGTAGTCCCTTTCAAAGAAATAAACCGTAGATCCAAACCGAAGGCCCTTTCCAAGAAATATAGTCTAAAATCAATGATACGGATGCTGACTCGACTTTAAGATTGGAAGTTCAGTCATTTTGTAAAAGCAGTTAGAAAACAGAGAATTTCCAGATAAAAATTAAAACCAGGAGATGCAGAAAGCAGTGAGATCTCATGGTCTCAGCCCAGATTTGTGGCCTGTGCTACACAAATGATTTGTTTCCTAATCCATAAAATACATCCAGTAATAAACACTATGTGCGCCTTCCAGGAATTTGATTTAAACAAGTTCACGATCATAAAGCAATCTAAAAAAGTAAGCACTGCCTGCATCCTAGGCGTAACTTTGGAAAGGCATGCGATGTGAATCAAATAATAGCATCTGGTGATATTTTGATGTATCCACGAGAAATGAAAAGGAAAATTCACTAATTCATTTTCTAACAAAGAAGCCTGTGCTGTTAACTAGTGGACATACACACACAAAGTTTTAGAGTGGTTTAAAAATTTAAAACCTTTCGGGGCGCCTGGGTGGCTCAGTGGGTTAAGCCGCTGCCTTCGGCTCAGGTCATGATCACAGGGTCCTGGGATCGAGTCCCGCATCAGGCTCTCTGCTCAGCAGGGAGCCTGCTTCCCTCTCTCTTTCTCTGCCTGCCTCTCCGTCTACTTGTGACTTCTCTCTGTCAAATAAATAAGTAAAATCTTTAAAATGTAAACTATTAAAAGAAAAAATTTAAAATCTTTCATTTTTACCCTCCCACTCACTACTCCTCACCCCATTTCTTTTTTTTTTTTTTTATGTCTTCTTGCCCTCAGATGAGAATTTTCCCCCAATCTTGCTCTTCCGTCTTCTCCAATAAATTCACTCATATTAGAACGTATTGTCAAACCTCACTTCTGCTCACCTCAGACCTTGAGTCCACCTGACTCTTGGCACCTGGGAGTCTAGGTTCATCTGGAATGCTTTCAGAGCACCACCTGTCAGACTGCCTTAGAGTCTCCACAAACCCCTCGCCATAACCCCCCTCCCCTACTCTCTACCACCACCAAAACAGACACACACTCTGGGTTAAGAACAGTGTGCTTGCCCTGCAAAAGCTGCTTTAGGACATCTCCTGCTCTCTCCACAGCCTTCCTGCCAGATTCCGGCCCAAAAGGCCCTTTATTTACAAACCCCCCTCTTTCTAAAAGTTCTCAAAACCCGCAATGGCCTAGCCGTGACAACTTACTCTTTCTCCCCCTGACGGGCATCTCCCTCCTGCAATTGTGCCTCTTCTGCAAAGCAGTTCCCTTTAGAGGGTATCCAGGTTCACACTATCGGTGTACTGCAAACCCAAACCCAGAGTTGTAACAGGAAAGGAATTATGTCTCATAAACGCCATTTTATTTAATGAGCTCCCGAATACGCAATACGCTACATATCATACCCTATTAAAGCTGTCTATTAAAGGCACTTGGTTAGATCTGCTAGAACATTCGGGTTTAAGAACAGTGAATAGTTCTTTAATATTATGAGGAATATTTCAATAAACTGTAACCGGAGACCTTGACTCTTGGGTTAGTATACCCAATCTTGGGTTTTAACAACAGACCCAAAGGTTTTGTAAAGTATCTGGAATTCTCAGGAAACACTCAAAATAAAAACTAATTCAATCCATTTTAAACTTTTACAACTCAGTTTGCCTTACAGCAATCTTTAAATGACACGATATTGTAGAAATGAAATGGGGGAAAATGCAAAAGGGGGGGAAATGGGCACAAACACTTTATAAAACTTCAGAAGAAATGATATGATCCAGTGGTTCTCAAAATACGGCCCTCTGACGAGCCTCAGCATCTCCTGGAAATTTGCAAAAAATGCAGATCATCAGGCCCATGTAGAAAAACTGAGTCAGAAACTCTGGGGTGGGGGTCCAGCAATCTGAGTCTAGCCTGCCCTCGGTGATTCTACTGTGAGCGCCCAAGTTTGGGAACCACTGATCCAATCCACCCACTCCGATGAGGAGAAAGAAACAAAGCCAGTAACTTCCCTCAATTCTTACACCACGCTACTGACCAATGTCACTAGAGACAGTTCTCAATATACCTAAAATGATTCTTTAACCATACATCTGAATCTAAGGGGTCCCATATGATCTTCTGCAATATGAATTCTTTATATTACTGCTATACAGACACATATAAATTCTTCTGTCTTGAATAATTTATATTTAATACCTTAAAAAAAAAAAACCTTCAAATTACTGACGTTTGCACAACTCCAATCTCACAGACTTTTTTATTTAATTGGGAGGCTGAGTTAACATCTGTTGCCGACAGCAGAGGTGAGTTTTGTCTTGTTATGGTCGTATTTTGGTTTGGTTCTGAGGGTCAACAGCAGGAATTTATGGGACATGTGGTTCATCGTTTGGGGGCTTCTTCCCACCCCCACTATCATCAATGACATTGACACCAAAAGTCTGTAAAGAGCAACCATGAAGGATTAAGAGGCCAGAAAGTGCTAAAAGAGAAAGTAACCCTCCTCATCCTACCTCCCCCAAAAGAAATGTCCTATTTTTTATCTTGGAATGTATCGTGTGGTTAAAAAAACAAAAGACTGGGGCACCTGGGTGGCTCAGTGGGTTAAGCCTCTGCCTTCAGCTCAGGTCATGATCTCAGGGTCCTGGGATGGAGCTCTCTGCTCAGCGGGGGGCCTGCTTCCCCCACCCTCACCCCCAGCTTGCTGCTCTTCCTACTTGCCATCTCTCTCTCTCTGTCAAATAAATAAGTAAAATCTTAAAAAAAAAAAAAAAAAGAATTTACATTTTCAATTATGTTTTCCTTATGCTAGCATAAAATTAGTTTTCATCTGTGCAACACATACTAGCAGAACGACAGGAAGCTAGCCTGCATCCCAGGCACGAGGATAGGCCTATAATTCAGCCACGCATCACACCCCTGGGCAGGTGAATCTGACGCAGAGCACAGAGCCACCGCGCCATCTTCTACAAGCACTCGACCACATACCGGGCTCCGCATCAACCCACCAATAAAGCACCTACCACATGAAATGAAATCTACAACTTCTGGCCTTAGGGCTCGCCTTTGGAACAGATGTTTGATGGGTATGGTACCTTTCTGCCTAAGCATTTCAAAGTGTAGTAGTGGTTATCTATATCATTAAACATGTTTCTATTTACATTTTTAAGTATCCCCTTTCAGAAATTCATAACTTCAGTGTTAGGATTACTATGGACTGAGATTTAGAGATTTAAGAAATAAATGTTTCCATTCCCGTTTCTTCTGTCGAAGCTCTTTTCTCCACGTCATGCCACATTGGATGTATTTTCAGAATTCTCTTCAGACTCTATTAACATACATAATCCCCTTCCATTTTACAAACCAAATTTTCTAACACAGCTCGGTGCCTGATTTTAGTTCTTTGAAGAAGAATCCTGGACAAGCGCACAAGGCAATGTAAGGAACTCCTTCAATATGATTTACACTTTCAACTCCCTCTTTGTGACCTGAGCCCCCAAATCTTCTTGTGACTTATTCTTCTGTTATTAAGAAAGGGTAAGAAGTCCTGCCACTTATCTTACAGGGAAGAAATCAGTCACTGAGCTAACAATTGTGTCCCTGAAAAGACTGCATTCCTTGGAGGAACAGTAAATTCAGGTTAGTTACTGCTACTCAGCCCCCTCTCCGGCTCTACAACATAACTTCTGAAGCTAAATTAGAGGGGTTAAGTTACTTGAACATTCGTTCATTCAACAAATAATTATAAGCACCTGCTATGTGTCAGGCACTGTACAAGGCACGGGAGATACAATGGCCAGTAAGACAAATGCAGAACCTGCCTTCACAATACATCTTAGAGAAAGTGATTAGGCTTAAGGCACTTTCATTTAGTTTACAGGCCAAGGGCTTGAATCCACCAGCCTTGTAACTACTCCTAATTATAATTATTCATAATCAATCCATTCTGATTCTAAAAATAAAAAGAGTCCTCATAAATTACATGAGAAGTTCACAAAACACACAAACAAATGCTCTATAATAGGAAGGCCTCACATGGGTCCAAAATACTACCCGGTAAACACCTTAGAATCTATAAAGGAGAAGCACACTGTCAGGCCCAAAAAAGGAATCAAGGTTTTCCTTTTAAAGGCACAACAACCTTAGCCTAAACATTCACGCATCAAGTACTAAACTAATCATAAGCAAATTCTCAGTAATGGTGCTGTCCCACACAGCAGCCGCTGGCCAGCTGGGTGATGCAGACCAATACCTGGTCTGTTCCCAACACGACTTCAATTCAGAGGGATGCAGCAAACCTACGTGCCTACCGGGTCCCAGTGATAACAGGTCAACAATCACCACTCCCACCTGCGACAAGCTGAATTTAACAGGAGGGTTCACCCCACGTGCAAACAAAACCAGTATGACATGTTGTAATAAATGCAGTGACGCAAGTATGTACAAAACACAGCGCGGACACAAGGAGGGTATTTAAGTGTTTTCTGAGGGGAAACCAGAGGAAATTTCCTAAAGAAGGAACTCAAAAGGCAGAGGAACCCCCTGTGCAGAGCGGTGCAAAGAACCATAACTGGTTAGGCAATGCTGGACCAAAGTGGCTCCGACGGTGAAGAAAGACGAGGATGACAGGAGGGACAGGATTTCCATGCTAGACCCACGAACTCATGTCTATGGGGATGGGCTCACCTGTGTGGGTCCACGAACTTTCCTCACCCTAACTGCAAGCAATGTGAAAACCAATCCCTAAAACTTGGTAATGTGCTTCCGTAATGTGCTTCCGTCTGCCACACAGCTAAGGATACCGGACAACAATCATTAGTGGGAATCTGAAGGACTTCTGTGTCTGCTCATGTAAATCTCTGGAAGATACCTGCATCTTCTGGGCACGTCACTTAATCCCTACCCTGACATCTCAAAACAAAAACACTTCCACAGAATCTGTTCTCTCCACAGTACCAGGATCCCCCTCTCCTCACAACAAACTTCATGTAAATGTTCGCAGCCTATGGGCCTTAGCAATTCGCCAAGGGATTCTCCTCCCTTCAATACAAGCAACACTTTGCAAATAAAAGTACATACGTAAATACACGCAGTATTCGCAGGCTGGTAGGCAAACAGGGAAGGATTCCTAGTCACACAAGGATGGGGCCCTTAGGTGAAGGCCTAATTCCAGCAGCATAAGCCACGGTCCGAAGCCTGAGGTCCAGAGGCAGCCTCCCTGGGTACTGGTCACAGGTCATCACTGGCCAACTTTTACTGTTCCTCCTGAATTTCCATTTCCAACTGTAAGATGGGGAATGCCAATATTTCATCAAGAATCCCAATCTGCGCAGCCACCATGCAGACACACAGTGACCCTTCTAGTGACGGATCAACTCATGCTAGCTACGTCTGCTATTTTTACTATTTCATCCCTAACAAGGGATGGTTTCACTTCCAACAAGCTCACTACATCGGTAAGTTCTCACCCCTCACTGTGCGTCAAAAATACCGAGGGAGGTTTTTTTTTTTTTCCCTAAATACTCAACGTCCAGACCCTATTTGGATTTGGGTTCAACTGGCCTTGGGGCAGGGCCAGGCAACGCAGTTCTTTCTATGGCTCTCAAGTTGTTTGTAATTTTCAGGCAGGATTAAGAACCACATACAGATCTTTACGTGCCCACAGAAAACTCCGGTAAGGTGGAGCTCGATCTCTGACCGAATCCGCGCAGGCCGGCCCCCCGCCCGCTTGGAGGAGGCTCGCCTAGATGCTGTGACGACGAGCTCGAAGCGCTGTGGGATTCACACCCACGTCCGAACAGCTCTCACCAGCATCAACTCCCACGAACCCCACCAGATGCGGCCCCGGCACCCCGCACGACCGGGATCTGCCCGGGGCACACGCCCCCTCGCCCCGCAGCCCCCGCGGGCGCCAGGCCCTCCGGACGCGTGCGTCACCGCGCCCTAGCCTCCCGCGCCCCAGCCCCCTCCCGCCCACGGCACGTGACTCGACACGCGCCAGCTGCACGCGGGCTCCATCAAAACAAAAACAGAAGAGGCCGGCCGGCCGGGCGGCGGGGGCGCGCGGGGGCGGCGGAGAGCGGGCGCGCCCCCGCCGCCACTGCCCAGCGCCGCGGCCGCGCCTCCGCCGCTCCGGGCGCCGCCGGCCGCGCGCCCCGGCAGGCCGGGGGCGGGAGGGCAGAGGGCGCCACCCTGTTTACAGCCCTCGCTCGGGGCCAGGGACCCCGCCCGGAAACGGTCTCCCGGGAGAGGGCTGTGAAGTGCGCACCCACCCGCGCCCGGGACGCCGGCCCAGCGGGGAAGGCGCCCGGCTCCGGCCGCCGCTCGGAATAAAACCGTCGC
Source organism: Neogale vison (assembly GCF_020171115.1). NCBI lineage: Eukaryota > Metazoa > Chordata > Mammalia > Carnivora > Mustelidae > Neogale > Neogale vison. The sequence continues at coordinate 210,119,256 of NC_058094.1, forward strand.
CACGGCTGCGGGGTCGGGCCCGCGCGAGTCTCCGCTCCTCTGCGCCCCCCCCCCGCCCACGGGTGTTTCGTGTCCGCCCCCGGCACGACTGTGCTACGCACTTCACACCCATCTCTGGGCTCCAGCGCTTCCACAGACCACCCAGACCACCCTCACGTGGCCGCCGCCTCCCGGCCAGGCAGTCCCCGGCGACAAGGACTGCGGACCCTCGCGCACTCCGGGACCCGGCGCCGGCTCCCACCCCGTGGGACGCCACCCCTGTCGGACCACCCAGCCCGTATTCCGCCCGGGGCCGGGGGTGGTGGCCACAAGCTGTCAGATGCCTAGTTTTCCACATGACGAAGCTCACCCTCACCCTTAAACATCCCCACTCACCCTTCAGCCTAGCTTCGAGCTGAATCCGTATTTAAAACGGGAGGAGTGGGATGTAACGTCTTGATTTTTCTCCCTAATTTGAAAAAAAAAAAAATAATTAAGACGCAGCTCTGCTCATCCACGTCGTCCCACCAGTGCAAGACTTACAAAATACAAATGCCCACCACACACCTGCTACGCAACCGGCCCTCCGGAAACCTGGAGACCCACCCAGCCCGCCTGCAGGAACCTGCGCCTGGGGCGGGGTGGGAGCGAGACAGTCTAGTCCCCTAAAGTAAGGAGGAGTGAGAGGGGCAGGCACCCCCCGCCCCTCCCGGGAGCGCTGTCCGCCCGTTCCCCGGCCCCAGAGCAATCCGAGGCATCCTCCGTCCCTCCCGGCGAAAAGGAGGTAGCCAAAGGCCTGAGTGCCGAGGGTGTTTTTCCCTTTCAGAACCCAGACGCCGCGTCCTCCGCGAGCACCCTCCCCCCGCACCCCCCCCTCCGCCCGCCGCCTGATTTCTGGTGGACAGCAAAGGTGGGGTAGGTGGGAGAAGCCGGCGAGTGCTCTCTGCGTTCGGGATGTTGGTCTCCGCGGAGTGAAGAGGTGGGATCTCGAAATGGAAACAGTCTCCCCCTCCCTCCCCCCCTCCTCCTCCTCCTCCTCTTCTGTTTACCTCAAGTTTGAATTTTATCTGCGCAACATTAGCTGGAATGCGGACATTGAAAACACACACACACACACTCTCTCTCTCTCTCTCTCTCAACCCGGCAGCAGCGCTGGAGGAGCCATGTGGCATCAAGCCACCTCAAAGGGGAAAAAAGTGCTCTTAGCAACACAAACATGGCGAAATCGCCTCGGCATTCCCGGCCAACGCCACTACCCCTACCTTCCCTCGCCCGGCTTCCGAACATCCCGGCCACGACCTGCGGCCCCTTCCGGGGGGAGGCCAGGCGCCCCGGGGAGTCCGAGGGTGGGACCGCCGGGCGTGCGAAAGAGGAAATAACAGAGTCCACAGTGGAAATGTTCCTGCTGGACCATCCGACCCATCCGCGTCGCCTGCGGCGAGGGGACGCCTCGTTCACCTAGAGAGGGCTCCGCGGAGAGCAAAATTCCCACCGAAGTCCTGCTGGGCCGGCTCTCCCCACCCTCCAGAACTTACCTTGGGGCGGAACGCACGCTGCCGCTCGGATCCCTTTCTCTTTCCTTCTAGAGCGAGACGCAAGGAGGAAAATGATGCGCATGTATATTTGTAGAGCGTATTCTTCTAGAATTTCCCTTGGATCGTCACGAGGAGCGCTGGAGGCTCCGGAGACAGGTGCGCTGGTGGCCGAGGCTGCCGGCTAAAAGTTGTGCTGTCCGCGGTAGGCGGCAGGGTCCCCGGGCCGGGGCCGAGGACCCCGTCTCCCTGCCCCCCGGCGTCGCCCACTTCTCGCCGGCTGCTGCGTGCGGCTCGGCTGCAGGGGAGGTGGCGTAGTTTCTCTTCCTCCCACCTCTTCTCACTCACTTGTTTTTGTAGCCGTGGGCTCCCCTAATGCTTTCCTCTCCACAATGTTGTTTCATTATATCATGTCCATCATGTGACACCAGAGAGGCCTCTCTATGGAAACTTAAAGGGGCTCCCACGTGACTGCAGCAGCAACAACAGCAGCAGCGGCAGGAGTGGCGGCGGCGGCCGCAGCGTTCCTACCACCACCCACCGGGAGCCCCTCGCAGCATCCCGAAGGGGCTTCTGGAGCTGCAGAAGCCCAGATAAGGGAGCCACAGCATCCGGGAGCTGTGGCGTCTGTGCGTGCGTGTAGCCTTTGCTCGTTACATAGGAAACCGAACAGAAGGCGCGTCCTTAAATCCTTTCCTACAGTCGCAAAACCCACGCTCTGCTAAAATGACATTTCGTGGCTCCTACTTTATTCTCCCTGAGAGCAATGAGTTTTCTACCGGGGCTGATTAATTTTTACAAAGTCTAAAAGAAAAACCGGATTTCTCCCTGCGAGTTCAGCCAGCTCTTGGGTAGAACAGAAATGACAAAACAATAATAACCGAAATAGAATCCGGCATTTGATACATAATTACCATCACCATCAGCTTTAAAGCTTTCTGGAATTACATTCCTCCAGTAACTGTTGATGATGCTTGCAGGAGGCTAAATGCAATGCAGTTTTTCTCTTCCGCAGCTATATTAGGGCTTTGTTGCTGACAACAGTAAAAACTTGTTTGTGTCAGGAAGTGAGGTACGAAGATATGACCTGGAAGGTACAGACAAAACCAAAGTGGCAGTTTTTGCATTACTTTTCTGACCACATTCTTTCAAATGGTGAGAAGCAGCTGGTTTGCTGTAAAATGCGTAGCTTGTGTTTTGGTGGGAAATAAAATAATCACAAAAACATATGTTTCCCCTAATCATACTGTACATGCTAGACACTAGAAATTATATATATGTATCTATGTGTGAGTATAGAGAGAAAGAAAAAGAAGCAGGTGCATTTTTAGGATAGTTTCAGCCAATAACTTTGCCATCATTTCCAGTGCATTTAACTGAAACATTAAGCAAACACTCTGACTTATTCAAGTTCAGTGTTGTGTGGAAACTGTAACACCAGTTTTGAGTGCCCTCTGCATTACTGAATCACAACCCCTGTAAGTGCTTGTGCCTTAAACCCCAAATCTCTGCCTCAAAGTTTTTGTGGACCATGGAGATTTTATGCTGTAAAGCTACGCGAAGCAGCTATTTCCATGCTTTAGTTCATGCGTTTCCATTTTAAGGAAAACTCCCTGTATGTACTGGTGGAATTATGAAAAACTTCTCAGTAAACTAAAGGATGGGATGGAAGATCACCCTTTCCTTTGGCTCTTCCTCAACTATATCTTTTCCCACCTCATCAGTTTACCTCATCAGCCATGATGAATGATCTCCACTACATCTCTTCTAATAATGCCCCCGATTTTTACCTTCCTATCCAGTGCCTCATTTTTTCATCCCTTTCCCTTTCTGTGCCCTTGCCTCCCAATTCTGCCCCCATACTGCCTGGGTACTTAGCTCAGGCCTCCCCCAGTCCTCCCTCCCAATCCTCCCTGCCCTGCAGCTCCCCCCACCCCCCTTTCCCAGCTCCGTCTCCCTTCTCAGCAACTCTCCCTCCTTACCTCTCTTTGACCTCCTTTATTCTCCTTCACAGCCTGGCCCTTGACTTCTCGGCCTCTTCTTTCCCTTCTTTACCTGCAGTGTCCTGCTCCTACTGGGGTCTCCTTCACACCCTTTTCTCGGGTCCCATCCCTTCTGACGCCAAACCCCAGCATTCCTCAACGGCTCGGCCTGGTCGACTTTAGCCCGATTTTGCTCCCATGCCCCTGGGCTGGGAAACAAGTGTGCGGTGCAGAGTGGGGGCAAGAATCCCCCTCGGCGGTGGCCCCTGCCTCGCCCCCCTTCGCCCCTCCCGAGTCCGGGTTGCGGCGCTTCCTGGGCGGATGGTTGGGACTCGCCGCAGCAGCTGCGGTTCTGCTGTGTCATGCAAGAAGGAGGCGGCGGCGGCGGCGGCGGCCGGAGCTGGAGGGGGAGGAGGGGAGGAACCTGATCTCTCCGGTAGCGAAGGGCTGGAGGCAAACACCGAGCTCCCCCAGAGCCGCCCGGGAGCAGGGAGGGCACCGCTACCCGAGGGGCCCTCCCCGCGGGGCAGATGGTAAGTGGGGCGGCGCAGGTGGTCGCCTTGGGAAGGGAGCGCGCAGGGGGGCTGGGGGAGGGGGGGTAGGTGGGGAGGAGGGGAGAACTAGGAGTCACCCGGCCAAACTGAAGGAGCCAGTGTCTAGTCGAAAGGGACCCAGGCCACAATAGGGGTTACCAGCCAAACGCAGCAATAATTACCATTCTAATAACACCCCGAAGCTGACCGAGGCTACAAAGAAGAGCTGTGCATCCCGAACCCAGAACAGAGCTAGAGCAATGATTCAGGGTTTGAGAACCTTCGTCCCGTCAGGCTTGGCGCTTTAGGGTACAGCTGAGTAGCAAAAGTCAGCATACACCATATTCCTATAGCCGGGCTGCGCTTTGTGGGTCGTCTTGTTTAAAACTAAGGAAGGGGATGGAAACTTGCCCAACCTCACTTTAGTCACCAAAATAATGCTTTTGGCCAGCGGCCTCGGACGAACAGCCTCTGGTGCAATTAAACAATCAATAGGAAAAATAGCTCCATTCCCCCCTCACCACCCTCCTTCCTCAGGCTCCTTCCACCAGGATAATTTATTCTGCATAAAGGGGAAAGAAACCTGGGTGTTACAGTCCCTCCCACTCTAAGCCCCCTCCAGCCTCCGCCCCACACAAACTGCCCACCCCACTCTTCACCCCGCTTTCCGACTGTGATGGATGTTGCACGAGGGGACCGCCTTAAACTCTCAGCCACTTCCCTTCCATTGCCCTTTACCCACAGGGGATTCAGAAACTGAGAACCGAGAGCAGTGAATGTGGGGACGGGGTGACACATAGGAGTTCTTTTACGTGAGAACAATTCTCAGGACAACTTTTTTTTTTTTTTTTTTAATTCCTTCCCATTTTGCTCCTGGAAATTTCAAAGCACTCTCTGAAATATCATTCCTTTTCTTTCTTTTTTTTTTTTTTCTTTTTAATGTCAGTCATACATTTAGAAGTAAGGGGTTGGCGGGATTAACTGAAAGGCTAATGACGGTCTCAAAAGCACATGCTGTTGCTAGGGAACTCAAGCTCATCTCGCTCCCTAACCACTAGCATGTTCAGTGGAAATCAAAGTTCTCAGGGTGTTATTAAAATGAGTGGCATTTGGTTCAAGGCGTTCTTCCTTGCTTTGTAGCATCCTGGATTGTTATCGATTGCCTCACACCCACATAACTTGTTTTCCTAATTTGATTTCTGTATTTGCGTCACTGCCAGGGACACGCAGACTAGACCAGTCAGGTTCACTTCCTGTTTCTCAGAACTGTTTTATATTTGGTCTCCGTGCACTAGCTGGTAAAACATTATCAAACCGATCCTCTTGGATAGAAAATCTGGGCTTTCCGTGAAAACAAATTATCCCAATTAAATTCTGATTCCTGTGGAAAACATCATCTGAGGAATAAATTCGACTTCCAGTTGCCATTTGAGAAAGCCATTCTTGAAATGTAAAGCCTAGAAAAATCCATTATCTTTCTTTCTTTTACTCAGAATCCTCAGCGTTAGAACTAAAACAAACTCAAGCACAGAGCAGATTTAAGTATGATATTTCTAAAATGAAGCACAAAAAAATACACATTGAAGCCGAGGAAATCATTTAGACTAAATAAAGCATGGAATTGAATGGAATCCAGGCCCCAGGAACAGACATAAGGTTGGGTTAGTCGGGGCACTCAGAGAACAGAGTATGATGACCTGGCTACCCTACAAATAAGAGCCCATTACATTATGTACTAATTGTCTCTTTTACCAATTCCACCTGGACGAGACAGCCTTGCTTTCTTTTTTAAGGTCCTTTCTTTTAATGGTAAGAATACCACAAAGGCAATATCATAAAAATAAGTGCTATGTAAAACATTAGGTGGGTTCTGATGTAGATAATATTTTTAGATAGAAAATAAAAGGGTACATGGTAGAAAGATCGGTCAACTGAAAGACAGAAATTTGCTCCTACTTGTCCTCTAAACTGGATGACCTTGGGCAAGCCAATATAGGTCTCCTCACCAGTTTCCTCTGAGAAGCTTAATAAAAGTGCTGGACTAAAGATCTCTAAAGTTCCTTCCATTCATAAAGTTCTGTGATTACACTGAAGTCACTACATAAAAATTTTAATTTTAGCTGGATTTTGCCATGTTAAATTTTAACACTGAAACTGGAATGCCTATCCATAGAGACCATGGGGGAGATGATAATGGGAAGTGATTTGCTATTGATACATCATTTTTCAGTGCTAGTTGTCAGACAACCCAAATAAAATCAACCTTATTCCCAAGGTACTGAATCTCTGGTTCCCTGGTGGTGGTGTAGAAGCAACAGGATAAGTGAAAGAATATAAAAAGTGTATGGAAAGATCTTTCAGTCATTTCAGATTTAGTTAACCCACGTACTTTGACGAACAAAACCAAAGAGTGATGAGGAAGAGCTCTACAAGAAATAATCAACCAAATTCTCATGGAGATAATAATCTATTTGTCTCTATTTTAATTAGTGATAGGCAAAAATACATCTAACACAGATTTCCAAATTTTACAAGTTCAAGATGTTAAGAAGTAGCATGAGGAAATGTGAGATGTGTACCACAGAGAAAAGAGCTGATTGTGATTTTATTCACTTGTTACTGAGTGCCTGCTATGTGCCAGGGACTGTGCTGGGCACTGGGAATACAAAACTGAATAGGGCAGCCTGCTCTAAAGGACCTTATAGGGTAACGAGGGGATAGATGAGTTATGGCTGATCACACAACAGTGAGATGATATCAACAGGGACCTTATTAGAGGGGTACCTAATCCTGACTGAGTTTAGTTAGTGTCCCTCACCAGACAAGATGAGTTTGGAAATGAGTCTGGAAGGATAAGTAGAAGTAATCCAGATAAGTGGGCAAGTTAAAGAGAAATGACAAAGAAAGTAGTATGTGTAGAGTCTTGGTAAACATTGTGCCCAGAGAGTTGAAGGTAAGAGACAGTGCCCAGCAAGTGGTAGAGAGTCTCAGTAAGTGCATTGTATGAATATGTGGTTAAAGTTCTAAAGGACCATGCCAAGAAAGATCAACAAGGTCTTGTATTAGGAAAGGTCTTGCATACCTTCCTAAGAGGTTTCAACTTACCCTAAGGCCAATGGAGAGCCACCGATGAATTAGAAGGAGCACGCTGAGGTGATCAAATGTCCATTTTAGAAAGAAGTTCACTCCAGTTTGGATAATTTATTAGGGTGTTTAACACTATAAACAGGGAGACTAGTTAGGAGGTTGTTTTAGTGTTACAGGAAAAAAAAAATGACGGACATCTTAATATAGACAGCAAGAATGGAAATGGAGAAAAGGGAAGGATTCAGGAAATATTAAAGACAGACTCAACTGAATTTTATTATTGATTATATTTTCAATTTTATTATTGATTATATTTGATTTTATTATATATTATTGGTTATATTATATAATTTTGTTATTGATTATATATTAATATATTTGCATTATATTTTATTATTGATTATATGTTATATTGATTATATTATTGATTAAATTTGCAATTATATATTGATTATATTTGTAATTTTGTTATTGATTATATTATATTGATTATCTTAAGGAATAAGAGACTATGGCTTAGGTAAATGGGAGGATCGTGGTACCCTTTTCTAAGATGGGGACTTCAAGAAGAACAGTAGGTTGAGGAGGGAAGGTAAGTAGTTTGATTTTGTCAGTGTTGAGTTTGAAATCTCTGTGAGGACATCAAAGTGAAGCTGTCTATACATAATTGAACAGGACAATCTAGAACTCAAGAGATCTACAATGAGGACATGAGAATAAGTGATAGCTCATGGAAGTAAATGGAATCCCCAAGAGAAAAGATGGAGCAAAAGGAGAAGAGGACCTACTCTGGAACCTATTTAAATGCCAGCATTTGAAAGATGCGGCAAAAAAAAAAAAAAAAGTGAGGACACAATGCTACAGGGGAAGAATATCCATAGAGGTTAGGAGGACCAGAAACAAGTTGTTTCAGAGAAGCCAAGGGAGGAAATGTCAACAGTATTAAATGCTAGGGAAAGGTCAAGAAAAATAAGGACTTGGATTTGGGGACAAGGAGGTCATTGTGTTTGGCAGGAAGTTTATCGGGATAATGGGGATAGGAGCAGATTATAATGGATTAAGGAGTGGATGGGAGTAGAGGAAGTAGATAGAAGTAGTTGTTTGGGATAAGGACGATAAGGCAAGTAGGGAAGGAAAATAAAGGTATTAGGGAAAGAGTAAAATCATGGTCTGTGAGGTAAAGGCTGCATAAGGAAATGAGGAACTACTACAGTGATACACAATTCTTCATTCTTGGAGCCTTCTCCTTCAAACAGATGTCATTACCGTGCACTAGTTCTTCTAGCCAAAAAGCATGTAGATACTCATGGTTCTTCTCTTTTCCTTAACTTCTCATAACCACTCCATGAAGAATTCGGATCAACTCTACCTCCAAAACATTTCCAAAATATGTCTCTTTTGATCTCCACTGCCACCCCCTAATAAAAATATCATCTTCTGGTCTCCTATAATAGTGTTCTGGTTGGTTTTCCTGCTTCCGCTCTTTTCCCTGTTCCTCACAGCTAATGTGACATAAATCAGATCATATCAGCTTCTCTTCTCAGAATCCTTCCATGTCTTCTGATTGTATGTAGAATCGAGTCCAGACTCCTTTGCTGGCCTGTGAAGCCTTACAGGCCATCCCAGATCACCTCTTTAGACTCATCTCCCATGCTGTCCTCCGACTTCAATCCCAATGGCCTTTTTTCTGCTCCTCGAGCACAGAGGGTTTGCTCTTATTTTAAAGTGCCTAGCTCACATGTTTGCTTTTCCTGGAACACTCTTTTGGTCATTTCTGTCTGTTTAAATGTTGCCTCCTCAGGGGCCAAGGTGGCTCAGTGGGTTAAGCCTCTGCCTTCGGCTTGGGTTATGATCTCAGGGTCCTGGGATCGAGTCCTGCATCGGGCTCTCTGTTCGGCGGGGTGCCTGCTTCCTCCGCTCTCTCTCTCTCTGCCTGTCTCTCTGCCTACTTGTGATCTCTCTCTGTCAAATAAAGAAGTAAAATCTTTTAAAAAATAAAAAAATAAATATTACCTCCTCAAAGAGGCCCTTCCTGACCAACCTGATGAAAGTGACCTTCTTGTCCACCTTTCCGACCATCCTATATATTTTTTTCATAGAAGTAAAACTTTATGACCACCTGGGGTTTATTTTACATGTGGCTGATAACCCCTTTGAAATGTAAAGCCCATGAGGATTCTTGGCATATCATAGATACTTAAAAATATTCATTGGATAAGTTTACAGAAGGAAAAAGAGAGGATCAATAATTATTAGAAATTAAAGGCATCAAGGATCGGAGCCTCATGCAGCTCAGGAATGACCCATCAGTAATGATGGATGGCGACACTTTGAAGATTCCAGAAGAGGACCACTTACTAGCTGTGTGACCCTGGACATTCACATACTCTGAGCTTTACTTTGTGGTTTATATAACACATGCCTTGAAGGGCTGTTAGTAAAATTAAATGAAATAATACAGGTATGCATATGAGACTGATTGTCAAGCTATTTTCAGGAAGTCAGGACTTTTGCAAATCAATTCGTAACTTTTACATGTGAACTCTTCATGTGGGCTTCCCTAATGGAGTTAACATTCAATGCTTGCTTATTATTAGAAAAAATATTGGCTGGGGGCATCTGGGTAGCTCAGTTAGTTAAGCTTCTGATTCCTGATTTCTGCTGAGGTCATGATCTCGGCGTTGTGAGATTAAGCCCCACATCCAGCTTTGTACTGGACATGGAGCCTGCTTAAGATTCTCTCTCTCCTCTCTCTGCCCACCCCCCCCTTAAAAAAATTGGCTGAAGTGTGGCTTTTAAAAAATACTAGGATTTCTGAGAGAACGTGGAAATTAGATTATTTGAGAAGAAATCAAAGTGCTCCTATAAATCAATAAGAAAAAATATCAAAAACCGTGGAAAATGGAGTAAAGGAATAGCAAATAGGGTACAGTCAAGGAATCTTTAAAATCTGTAAAAATGCTCTCCCTTTCCCTTAACAAGAGGTATGCATATTATAACTACAATGAGGTGTATTTTCTACCAGGTTGACACAAATCAAAAATTTTATACACAAAAAAAATTATACTTATAATAGTATAAGTGGTCAGGCTGGGAAGCAGGCACTTTTTGACATTGACAATAGGAGTAAAAGTTGGTACAACCTCTGTGAACAGCCTGCAGTATTTATCTAATTTTTAAATGTACAAACCCTTTGACCTAACAATTCCACTTTTTCTGTGTTCGTCCAGTAGATTTACTCACACATATCTTGAGGGATAACTTGTAGGATCTTCACTGAAGCATTAATTATAGTAGCTAAAGACTGAAAAGCTAAAATGTCCATCTATCGAGAAGTGGTTAAATAAATCATGGTACATTATATAAATGGGTGGTAGGCAGCTGTTAAAAATTGTGACCGGTAGACTGGTATGAAAAGATGTTCATGATACATTATTAAATAAAATAAAATCTAATTGAAGAACAACTTCTATTTTGTTAGCATTGTGGGTTTTTCATTTTAAGACTTTTTTTTTTTTTTTTTTTGCCTAAAAGACATTATCTGTGAGAAGATAAAATAGAATGAGGCAAGGGCAGATGTGGCAAGACCAGTCAGGAATATATTATTTCAGATTTATGTGAGAGATGATGGTTTCCAAGACGATAGTGGTAGGCATGCACAGAAAGAAAAATGACCAGAGTCAAGAGTTATTTTAAAGGACTTGATGATTGAATGGAAATGGTGGGTTGTGGAGAGGGAGAGTCATGATTGACTCAAGAGGCTTGGCAAGATCTGATGCATGAGCAAAGGTGTCAGTTTGTGAGATGGAGAATCTTTGGATGGTTAACAGAATTGTAGGAGAGATCAGAGTTCCGTTAGAGTAAAGATGTCTACTGCAGATTTCTGATATGGGGCCAAGGCTCAGAAGACCTGCTGGGACTAGATTTATAAATTTGGGTAGAAGATCGCCTGAGTAGATAGAATAAAAATTTTTTAAAAAGCAGATCCAGGACTATATTCTGATCATTTAGAGATTGAATAGAAAGGAAGAGCTGACAATAGACACTGAGAAGCCGAAACCAGAAAAATAAAACCAGGAGACTATGGGACCAAAGAAACCGAGAGAAGACTATGCTGGGGAAGATCAGTTCACATTAAATGTTGCCAAAAGGTCCTGGAAGATCACTGTAACTTGTTTCTCTTATAAATCCTTGTCCTGTGTCTCACCCATAATAAATGATCAATAAACTTTTGTTAAATTGGAAAGAGAGAGAAAAAGATACAGAGAGAGGGAGAGAAAGAGGCAGAGATACAGAAAGATAATAGAATGTATCTTTGGGTCTCAAAAAAATAAATACATAAGACATATTCCCTTGAATTTTACTACAAACCAAACTTGATCTCGGGAAAAATAAGGAAGTTCTTCTCCCTTGGTTTTGCTCTTAACCCATCACATTGACTGAGCTCTCACAGTGCTATGCTATTATGACGTTAAGTGACTCCCCAAAACATTCTGATAAGTACTATTCACCTGTGTCTGGTCATTCTGAGTCATTTTTGTCTTTATTTAGGTCCTGGGTGATGACAAAAAGAGCAATTTGCTTTTCCTCGTCTATCTCACTCCATCATACCACCTTGCCTCAGTTGATGGAGTCTGGAGAATCCCTTTCGGTGCCACTACAGCTCTGTAATACACTGTAACCACTCACCAGGATGCCCAGCCCCAGTTTCCCATCAAAGACAAAGATGACTTTTTATCAGGAAGAGCTGTATCACCTCTTAGAGAAACCACCAGCTTCTCAGTCCGCAGAAAGGTGCTCCTGCCCTCAGGAGAGAATGTAGAGAATATCGAAGGAGAAAAGGTTTTGACTTTGTCCTGAGAATATTGAAACCTGTTATGACCTTTCATTCCAGTGTCCTTGAATTAGAAACTAAAGTAACAGATGTAGTTTAAACAACATTTTAATGTTATGACATCCTGTATTATTTAGTTAGACTGGGGGTTGGGTTGGCAAACTTTTTCTGTAAAGGGCCAGATGGGAAATATTTTAGGCTTTGTGGGCCATTCTCTGTCCTAACTACGCAACCCTACCATTGTAGTGTGAAAGCCACCATAGATAATACGTAAATGAATGAGCACGGCTGGGTGTCAATTAAACTTTATTTATGGATCCTGAGGTTTGAATTTCATATAATTTTCACATGTTGCAAAGTATCATTTTTTAAAATAAAATCTTACTCAGCTACTTAAAAATGTGAAAACCATTCTTAACTCACAGACCGTACAAAAACAAGGGGTGTGCTGGATTTGGCTTAGGGGCAGTGGTTTGACAACCTCTGATTTATTTATTTATTTATTTTTAAAGATTTTTATTTATTTGGCAGACAGAGATCACACGTAGGCAGAGAAGCAGGCAGAGAGAGAGGAGGAAGCGGACTCCCCGCCGAGCAGAGAGCCCGATGCGGGGCTCGATCCCAGAACCTGAGATCACGACCTGAGCTGAAGGCAGAGGCTTTAACCCACTGAGCCACCCAGGCACCCCGACAACCTCTGATTTAGAAAAAAATGAAGACCAGGTCATGAGAAAGATTTTTCAGGTTCAGACTTTGGAAGAAAATAATCTGTTTTATGGATATCCCTTTATTTTAACTACCCAATGTATTTGAACATATAAACACATTTGCCTTCACCTGACTTATTTGGGAATGACATACGTCTTCTTAGTTCAGTATTGATTTAAGACTTTGCTCCTTCTCTTCCTTGTAGTGAATAAATGTGCGTGGATGTAGTATTTTTATAAAGCAAACTGAAGAATTCTTACTAGTCGACTATAAATACCCAAACCAAAAGAGGGCATAGTAATTCTTTTTTGGGTGGGGTGGGGGGAACATAGTAATTCTAATCACATTTTTAAACTGCATTAATTTATCTAGTAAGTATTTATCAGTAATCGGCTTCTTACATAGTGCAGTACTGAATAGTGTTACAGAATTTGAGATCAAAGTAGAAGATAGATGGATAAGTAGGTAGATACTTAGATGAAAAATCTAGTGGCTGATAGGTGTCAATAAGGCTTGTTTGGATGAATCACAGTGTAAATGAAGTCAGTGTAGTCACTTTAGCAACACATAGGTTGTTAGACAAAATCTAAGCTCTTATGTGTCCCAGATGTGTGACCTTGGGCTGATTACATAAACCATATAAGCCTCAGTTTCCTCTTTTTAAGATGGGGACAATAATTCCTACCTCTCAAGGATGCTGTGCCATTAAATAAGCTAGTGTGAGGTAAATCAGCTAGTGTGGTATCTGGTGTACACGGTAAATCCTCAGTAAATGCTAGCTGCATTGTATCATGCCAAAATGAAGCTCTATCATTTGTTCAAAAGAAGCACACAATCAAAGGCAAAGCAGAGGAGCCTTGTGAGTTAAGAACTTATAAACACAAATAGAAACCCACAGACCTGAGGGTTAATGCCTAGTAGAGAAGATTTGGGTGAAAATGAAAGCAGAAGTGACCTTGTCACAGGAGCATACAGTAAAGCAGCTGGGCTAGTTGTCTTTGCCTTCCTTAGTGACCGGAGGCTGGATTGTCTACAGAGCTCCACCTATGTAGGTCTAGCTCCCTGACCTCCCAGACACCTAAACACCATTGTGACTGGGGACAAAACGTATCAACAACATCAGCCCCTGCAACTTGCTTCCTTCCAGTTCTGGACCGCTGTGAGCCTCAGACACCTATAGGTCCCTCCCGTTCTGCCTTCTGCTCCTATGTTTGTCCAGTTCTGGGCTTCCCCCTTGACCTCCACACATTCAGTTTCTGGTCATTCTGCATCGCATCCCAGTCTTCCTGTAGATTTGGGACCTCCTCCTGAGCCCTGGTCGTCTTTACCATGACTCCGACATTTGTTTAGCGTGTCTCAGACCAGTCCTCTTCCCTAGAGGGCTGTATTCTGCTGCCCACACCCCTGTTGGCAATCTCCTTAAACTATGGTACACATTGGCCTCACCCTTCATGCTGGACTGCCTGGTATTAATAGCTTCTTGAACTTTACCTTGGTAAGAGACACCACCCTTGAAGAGCCTAGCTGCCCTAATCCAAGCCAGCTTCTACATTCACAGCCCACGCCCCGGGGAGTACTGCTCACCCCAGTCTTGGCTTTTGCTCTCTCTCCACTAGCCGTGTGTTGTCAAGCCTTGTGATCCTGTTATGGCAACATTAATAATGCTTTCCCAATACAAATGACACAATTATTGGCATGGGGTCATGATACAGGGGTAACGAAGAACTTCATCATCCACTGACAAGCTCGTTCTGCTGAAAAGAGCATCAAATAAAGTTCACACAACTTAAATCTAAACTAATCGCTTATTGAAGAGGTACTATTCTGTGCTGAATTCTTACCAGCTAAGAAGAATGTGTTGGTGAAGTGAAAGTGACACGCAACTTAAAATAAGTGACCATGGCATCCTTGAACTTGTAATAGCCTGAGAAGGCAATTCCGCACTTGCTAACCTGACACAAAGAAGACTTGAGCAAGTTAAGTGAAGAGATGGACATGAGGTTCTGTCTGGCCAGGAACTAGGAAAGAATGCAAAAGAGGAATACAATGACTCAAAATTTAAATTTTTATAAAACCAGGGCACCTGGGTGGCTCAGTCAAGTGCCTGACTCTTAATTACAGCTCTGGTCACGGTCTCAGTGTTGTGAGATTGAGCCCTGTGTTGGGCTCTGTGCTCAGCTCAGGATTCTCTCCCACTGCCCCTCCTCCTGCTCCCTCCCCCTGCTTCCTCTCAATAAATAAATAAATACATAATAAAATCCTTAAATTTTTAAAAAACCCGTGATTTCAATGAAGAAAAGGGAGCATCTAAAAAAGATCAGTGTGGCTGCTTAAGAAATATTCTGATAAACTCATTCGTTTAAAGGACACGTACAGAAGGCAGAAGTCAGGTCTTGTTCAAAGGAAGGGCTCAGGCCTGTGAAAATAATGCAAGAGGGCTAATGTCCAGAGACAACTGGGGTCTGCAAAAAGTACTGAGGACAATGAATGGGTTTTTGTTTGTTTTTTGCTTATGTTTATCGTCAGAATGGTAATGAAGACAGGGTAGTACTGTTGAATGGGGCAGACCATCTAATATGCATAGCCAAAAAACACCATCATTCCACTACAGTACTTCCTAGATTACAAGGAACAAACTCCCCCTCTTCACATTTTTAATATTTCCAGAATCAGGATGTATCTTCGATGTATATGTTTAATGTGGTAGTATTTGGGGGGAGGGCTCTAAAAACAGTAACTAAATGGTGGTGCATGATACAATAAATTGCTCTTAGAATAGAATTTTTATTTTTTTTAAAAGATTTATTTATTTTGGAGACAGAGAACATGTGTGAGCAGTGGGCGGGGTTCAGGGAGAGGAAGAGAACCTCAGGCAGACTACACACTGAGCAGGGAGCCCAACATGGGGCTTGATCCCACAACCCTGAGATCATGACCTGAAATCAAGAGTCTGATGCCTAAATGACTGAGGCACCCAAGTGCCCCTGGAATAGAATTTTTTTAATGGCATTTTATTGACTTAGCTCAGCTGGTATCACTCACACTCAGCAGATAAGGGGTCCACTTTGTGTCCTGGAAGACCAGTGGCCACGAAAGGTAGGAAAGACCAGAAAGCAGTTTAGCGGCCACATTCAGAAGTATGTTGCCCCATAAAAGGGAGCAGAGAAAGGCTGATAAGCACTAATGAAGAATAGAAGAGTCAAAAATATTAGAGATAGGACTGAGACAAGATAAGAAAATTGGTCAGAACCTCTAAGAAGGAAGAAAAAGACACTGCTGGCCCACGGAAACTAAGTTCCCAGACGGGCACAACACAAGAGAGGAAAGGGATGATGTCTTAGCTCGAGCTGCCATAAAAAATACCATAGACTGGGTGACTTTAAAAAGATTTATTTCTCACAGTTCTGGAGGCTAAGAAATCCAAGATTAAGGTACCAGCAGATCTGGTATCTGGTGAGAGGCCATTCATTCCCTAGTTTACTGTTAACTACCTTCTTATGTACCTACAAGTATAGAGAGATCATCTCTTTTGTGTCTTTCCTTGTAAGACCACTAATCCCATTCATGGGGCCTGATAGATGATGGTTTGCCCTGGGCAGGGCATCTTGAACCATGACCAGCTCATAGTATGTGGGCATGCCTGTGTCTCGCTGCTTCTGAATCACCGTGGTGATCAACTTAAGGCTCTTGTGCTCCGGTATCCAACTTAGAAGGTGTTTAGGTTAATATAGAGATCTCTGCTCACAGACCAGGAAAAGACATTGCAAATTGATAGAAGCAACTCCCTGAGTTAAAAAGAAATAAAGGAAAAGAAAAAAAAAGAGAAAAGAAAAGAAAAGGAAGCTGCTGCTTCCTTTGGGACATCCATGTAGTCCTGGGAAAGCTGACTCCACCTCTATATCCAGGAGGTAGGGCATGTATTCCATCCTAAGCCAATCAATGAATAATTTGCCCCAGTGACTGCTTCAGGTAGGAGCATGTGACCTAAGTCAGTCCAATGAAAGAGAATGTCAGGACTTTTGCTAGAAATGGCACAACAAAGGTAATTTGCTTCAGGAGGTAAATGTGGAGCTTTTAACCCTGGGAACTCTTGGCTGCCATCTTGGGACCACAAGGAGAGTCTATTAAGAGTGGAGCTATCTGGGGTGCCTGGGTGGCTCAGTGGGTTAAAGCCTCTGCCTTCGGCTCAGGTCATGATCCCAGGGTCCTGGGATCGAGTCCTACATTGGGCTCTCTGCTCAGCAGAGAGCCTGCTTCCCCCTCTCTCCCTGCCTGCTTCTCTGCCTATTTGTGACCTCTGTCTGTCAAATAAATAAATTAAAAAAAAAGAAGAGTGGCGCTATCTATCACCAGGGATTAAAGCAAATAAATGAAAAGGAAACCTTCATGTACTCTCTACATTGTGTGAGTCACCTGGGAAACATGACCTTGAAGCCTTTGAACTTTTCACTTATGGGAGCCAATAAATAATATTTTTTGTTTAAACCAATTTGAGTTCAATTTTCTGTTTCTCGAAACCAAAGATTCCGTTTGATTCAAAAGAATGAATAACATGGCTAAGAAGGAATGGAATACATTCCAGATGGGTTAAAGAGTTAAATGTGGAAAATGGCCCATACAAGAGAAGTGATACGTGTTGATGAAAGTGGTGTACGCATTTCTTTTTTTTTTTTTAAAGATTTTATTTATTTATTTGAGATAGAGCAAGAGAGAGAATACATGAGTGTGGGAAAGGGCAGGAGGAGAGGGAGAAACAGTCTCTCCACTGAGCAGGGAGCCCAATGTAGGACTCAATCCCAGGACCCTAGGATAATGACCTGAGCTGAAGGCAGATGCTTAACTGACTGAACCCCCCAGGTGCCCCAAGCACTTCTTGACCTTTACATTGTAAAGGTCCTAATGAGAAAAGAAGTAAAGGCTTATGGTTTATAAAAGAAAAACATTTATAGATTTAACTACTTAAATCTTTTTAATTTATGTAGATAAAAACAGTACCACAGGGGCGCCTGGGTGGCTCAGTGGGTTAAGCCGCTGCCTTCGGCTCAGGTCATGATCTCGGAGTCCTGGGATCGAGTCCCACATTGCACTCTCTGCTCAGCGGGGAGGCTGCTTTCCTCTCTCTCTCTGCCTGCCTCTCCGTCTACTTGTCATTTCTCTCTGTCAAATAAATAAATAAAATCCTTAAAAAAAAACATTACCACAGATAAATGAGAGATTCTAGAACTTTTGCAATTATATATATATATATATATATATATATATATATATATATATAGCAAAGAGTAAGGTCCTTAGTATATAAAGACCTCTTGCAAACATATAAGAAGAATACATCTCAAAAGAATGGGTAAAGAACATGAGAAGGCAGGGGGGAGAAAAGGAACTCAATTGGTCAATTAAAATGAAAGCAGTCCAATCTCACTAGTAACTAGAGAGATGCAGATCAGGGTAAAACCTGATTTTACCTGGTTTTGCTAGGTAAAAAACAGTGACTAGGCACAAAGATTTGTGCCTAGCAAATTATCAGGAACTTTAAAATGATATCTTGCCTGGCTAAAGATACAGGGAAATAAGCACCACCATACAATATTGGGCATGGAAACTGGTTCAAGCATTCTAGACAGCAATTTGGCATTATGTATCAGAAACCCTAACTTATCCAAACCATATAACATAGTCATTTCATTTAAAAGTTTTAAATATTTGATACATTATTTACCTGGAGGTTTCTAAGTGGTCGTGATAAATCTACCACGTAATATGTGCAATGGTCTATGCCAACGTACTTTGCATCTATGATCTCAGTTCATCTTCTCCAATACCCAGAAACACAAGTACAGCTATCATCCCCATTTTACAGATGAGGAAACCAAGGCTCAGGATGTTTCATAAATGTACTTCTGATTAGATGACAAGTAAGTAGTGGCGCTGGGTTTTGGTCACAGAAAGTCTGGTTTCAGAGCCCTCATGCTTCACTATTATACTTAATATTTTGGGGCCCTTGGTTCATATTCTACTCAATTAATTTTTTTCTTTTGAAAGGAAGATTTGTTAATCTTGAATTACAACTTAAAAGGCATACTTCTGCTAAGAATACAAAGCTGAGAAAATGAAAGAGAAAGAAGGCAAGAAAACCAACATTTATTGACTCCATGTGATTCATTGGAATGTGCTACCCTCCTTGAAACCACAGAACCACTTTGCAATGTAGTTATGATTATCCCTGTTTCACTGATAAGTTGAGACAGAGAGATCATGACACGACCAAGGTCACTGAGCTATGTAGCAAAACCAGAATTCTAATTTACATCTGCTGGACTCCTGAGTCCTTGCTCTTTTTACTATTGGCTAATAAAAACCAAATGTACAAATACAATATTTAGTGGGGAAAAAAATAAACTTCTGCAATTGGCTTTAAGAAGTCAATTGTATAAATAAGAATTGGGAGACCTATTTTAGGTGCAAAAGATCTCAGGATTTGGGTTGATTGTGAAGTACCGTGAGTAAGTATTGGGACTGTCAGAATACTCCTATAGTCTCAGATGGCATTAACAGAAAAACCATGTCCTGGAGAGGGGCAAGAATGTTCCAGCTGGTTTGTACATTGCTTATACCAGATAAGGAAAATTGAGATTAATTCTGAGTGCCACACTTTAAAAGGACAGACAGCAGTGGATGTCCAGAGGAGACCAGCCAGTTGGTAACAAAATATATGTATGCAAGTACACACGCGTAAAGATTGGATTATGTCACAAAAGTTCAATGAGAAGACCCAGGAGGTAGCTGAAAACCACCCTCAGTTAGCTGAAGTGCAGCTGTATGGAAGAAATTCTTCTTACATTGTGTGTGAGTCCAGCGGACAGGGAGCTGTCATTGGAAGGAGGCAGATTTGGGCCAGTTAATGAAAAATCAAAACATGACCATACCCTGCATATCTTTGTAGGCATTAAATGCCCAGCACTGCATTTAGACATAGCAGGCATTCTGCATATATGTATTGAACCGAACTGAATGTTTGATTGCTACTCAAAAACTCAACGAGTTTGTCTTGTAGGGTAGTGACATGTGAGCAGAAGCTAGCTGGCAACCTGTTGTAACAGAGACTCCCATTCCCATAAAAAGAAATTCCTATACCTCGCGCCACTCCACCTCTTTCCCAGCCATTCCCTGCTTGCCTCCCAGTCCCACTTGAAAGAGGAGACTTTGCTCCGTCCATGCCAGCCTGACTTTTAACTCTCCAGAGTATGTGCTCAACAGATCTAATCACCAAACATAACCCTCTCACTCCTTCCAATGCAGAGAGAACTGGGGCCATTTCCTCCAGGAAGGGTTCTTCTCCCGTTCCTTATGGAGCTCCCCTGGCCCATTGTCATGCTACCTTTCTGTTCCTCCTCAGCCTCCTCCCCTGACAACTGCCCAGACGCTTTTTCTTTCATCACTCTTCTTCCCGTTTTCTCTCCCCAGGACATCCCATCCATTCTGAGGACTTAACTACCATTGAACACTGACTTCTGAGCCTACACACTCAGTCCAAACCTCTTTCTGATCTGCAGACCTGTTTCATTCGCCACTGGTATCTTAAAATCACTGCAGACTTAATGTCACCCATCATCCCCACCACACGTGCTCTCCTTCCCCCATTTAACTTGATGTCATTACACATCAACCTTGGCCTCTCTCCCCTGCTCCCAAACTCCTATCTAATCAATAACCATGTCCTCAATACTACTTCTAAATCTCCCTTGGATTTGTCACTACTTTTCATCCCATTGCTGCTATGGTGATTCAGACCTTAATCCCTTCCTTAGGCTATTACAGGGGCCTTCTAATTGGCTTTCTAGGCTCCTGTCTCCCCTTATTCTAACACAGTCTTCCTCTTGCCAACTAAAGTTTTATTCTTTTTTTTAACGCAAATGACCACATCTCTGCCCTATTTAAGAGCCTCTGGTAATTATTCTTTAGTATCAAATCCAAATTCCCTACCTAAATCAAACTTCTTCATGATAAAGCTACAACCCACCTTGTCATAGTCATTTTCAGCTCACACCAGACTTGCTTCTTCTTTCTGAACACAGTTTGCCTTTTCACAACTTTATGCCCTTTTTCTTCCTGTTCCCATTGGGAAAAGGCCATTCCTCTACACTTGGCCAACCCATCTCCTCCTTTAGTGCCCAACCCAAACTTCAGCATCTCTAGGAAAAAATAAATAAATAAATCCCTTTTATATTACAAGTCAGACATCAGGGCAAGAGATATGGTATTTAAAGCAATGAACTGGGGATGCCTGGCGGGCTCACTTGGTAGAGCTCTTGATCTTGGGTTTGTGAATTCAAGCCCCACACTGGGTGGAGATGACTTAAAAATAAAATCTTTTAAAAATAAATAAATAGGGGCACCTGGGTGACCCAGTTGTTAAGCATCTGCCTTTGGCTCAGGTCATGATCCCAGGGTTCTGGGATCGAGCCCCGCATCAGACTCCCTGGTCAACGGGGAGCCTGATTCTTCCTCTCCCACTCCCCATGTTTGTGTTCCCTCTCTCGCTGTCTCTCTGTCTGCCAAATATATAAATAAAAAAATCTTAATTAAAAAAATAAAAATAAATAATACAAATAAATAAATAAAATAAAGTGATGGACTGGATGGGTAATTGTAGAGAAGTAAGCCCAGGGGAGCTTCCAGCATTCAGAAATCAGGAAGGACCCAGCAAAAGAGATTGAGAAGGAACAATCTCTTGAAAAGAGATTGAGAAGGAACAGCAAAAGAGATTGAGGTAGGAGGAAGGTCAGTGTGATATGATGGATGTCAAGTAAAGAAAATGTTTCAGGCAGAAGGGAGTGAACATCTGTGCCAAGAACCTGCTGAGAGCACAGTAAGGTGAGGATGGTCACTCGACGCTCAGATAGGATAACCTAGAAGTCACTGTGACCCTCTCATGTGTGTTTTCAGTGAAGTAATGGGGAGCAAAGGGCAGGTTGAACTGGCTTCAAGAGATAGAAATGAGGAAGTAGATGTTTGTTGAATGGGTAAAGTATTGGATGAATGAAGAAATGATGTCTTAGAGAGGATTCCATAATTGGTCAGGAACCAAAATAGATAGAGTTATTTTGAACTCTCAGTCTCTGAAAAATTTCCAAATAGAAACAAGGATGCAATTGCATGATGCAAAGCTTTTCTTAAGTGACAAGGGAATTTAGAGTAAGAGGAAGCAAGCAGCAGAGTTATTCCAGGGAAGGTTCCATGTGAGTTCTGTAGTGATCCCTTTTTACCAACTGCTGACCCAGTTCACGAAGACGTCCTTCGTGCAGGACGTCTCAGAGGCTCCAGGGAAGAGCAGTCCCTGCAGGCACTTACGTGCAACATATTCGGAGACTCTTTCCAAATACCTCTTGCTAGTGTGTGGGGTTGCCGTAAGAAGCCTGTAAGCCCCAGCTCCCATTCCTTTGGAGGCTGGGCTGTACCACAACTGAACGATGAGAAAGAGGTGAGCAGGAAAAACCTGACCCATCCAACATAGTGCATTGAAAATACTGTTTGGGGGAATATTTCTATATAAATTTTTATACTGAAATAATAATGGAGATGGGCTAAGTGATCACCTATAGTTGAGGAAGAGGGAGGCTGTTCTTACCTGCCACCCCTTGGAGTATAATGTAATGAACAAGGAGAATACAGACTTTGGGTAGACTAGACCCAAGCTTTGATTCTGTGACGTTCCTCAAGTGGTCAGAGTCTTAAAGGACACTCTGGTATCGATCCCATGTAGAATGTCTTTTAACTTCCATGACTGAGGACAAATAACCTCAGGACTCTAGATTTCCCTTTACAGAATCATCTGTGGTGAAGTCTACGGCTTGGATTGTGAAATAGAACCCACCATAGAATAGTCGATGAACCTCCTGTCATATCGTGTTTCCCACAGTTCCCCAAATGCATAAGGTGCTCCTATTTTCCTGTCCATGCCTTTGCCCGTGCTGTGTCCTCTACGTGGAATACCCGAATCCCTTTTTTCTGGCATGCCGAGGTCTAAAACCAGCTTCTCAAGGAGGCCTTCCTCATTCTCTCAGACACAAACTGACCCCCTCCCCAGGCTCCTCAAACCGTTTTCATGTGTCATTCCATGGCACACCCACCACACAGAACTACGGTTGTTTACTTCTCTGGCTGTTTACCCTCACTGGGCTGAGTTCTTTGAAGTCAGTGATGTGGTCTTCTTCCTATTTTTATTCTTTGCATCTAGAATAGTGCCTGTACATTTTGGGCACACACTCACTGTTTTGAATGGATGTATGAATGCTTGACAGCATTAATGAATGAATGAAAGAATGAATACATGAAAAGATCAGAAAAAATGTTATCCCCCCAAAGAAGCTAATAAATGCATAGAAGTGCCATTGGCTTTACATATAAGCACAATTTGGGCACGTAAGGGTCCTTTTGAAATCCTGCTGAGATGACAAGATGATCACAACATAATGTGTATGAAGAAGAGATATTACAATCGACTAGTAATATGTCTAGCACAGGTTGGTGAGAACTGTGCTGATTGAAAGCAGAGTTGTGTAGTGAAATTGATTGTTTTTGATCTTGATTTGAGACAGAGAGTTGATCTATAGGACACATGAACATTTTGGTCTTTGTTGTTCCTTTTAAGCAAGATATTTTTCATCTTAAAATGTAAGGGCAATGTACACCTTAATAAACTGTTTATCTAAAGCAGAACTTCCTTGTGGAAGGAAGGAAGGAGAAAGGAAGGAATCAGCTGTTATACCTCTAAAATGGAAGCTATGTGTTACATTGAACTGGCCTTTTTATCCCAACATGAGTTGGTTTCTCTCATGCATACTTTGTTAAACGATAATAGCCCTTACTAGTATTTACATTATAAAAGTGTTGTTACTGTAAATTAGATAGTATAAAATGGGTTATGATGTCTTCCCTGAAAGACATACACTATACACAAATGAGGTATTATTATTATTTAGTTTTTCCTTTTCAATCTCTTTAAATGAGAATTAGATGACGACTCGGCTTTAAAGCAGTATCGGGTGGGTAAATGATTATTGACTGAAGTGAAATGAAAAAAAAAAAATCTTTAGCTGAAAACTCAGTGTAGCCAGTCTGCACACAAGGCAAAAATATTGTATTTGTATGTGATGTTCATCACTGTTTTTATCACCTCTCTGTGCTGTAATCACAAACTGACGACAGTGAAGGCTTTCTGTTCAGAGATATTTTTGAGAATATGGACATTTTTGAGAATATGGAAGTCCTGGAATTATTACAGTTTGGCAACGTTGTTTCAACTAATCAAGCCATCAAGCTAGTTTTGTTAATGATTTAGGGCCTAAATGAACCTTAGCAGGCCTTTCCGTCTTCCCCTGGTTCTTAGGCTCAGGGATGCCTATTCACTACAACTTTACAGGTTAGTTGCTGCCAATGCCTCTGTGTTCCCCATTCACACCCCTCTAGGCCAGAGCTTGTCTAGCTTCCTCTTGCAATACGGCATTATTGCAGAAGAAGGGTTGTGGAAGTAAGATTTGGGAACTTGTGCATGTTGGGAACTTGAGTTCACATCACGAAGGACTGAAAGTACTCACTGGGAAGATTCGGGATAACAGAGCCGGGGGGACGGACTCACTGTCCAGCATAACTGTGCCTGGCTTCTGTGTGTGTGTCTGAGCAAGGACTTCAGCCCATTTCCAATTCTTCATCCTTGCTGTTGGACAACTCCCTCCACCCGCCCCACTCCTCCCCTCATGTCCAAACCCCTTACAGTGTTTCTCCATTATGTAGTGGCTCACCTTCACTCCCGAGGACCAACCTTCAGCATTGTTGACAGCGGTGCTTATCTGTTTTCCACCTGACCCATGTATTTTGGCTTCTGGATTTTGTTCTCAGAGAGGCCCCCTGCTTGGATGGCGGTCTGGCCAGCTGTGGGGCCAGCTGCCTTCTCCAGACTCCAAGGTGACCAAATTTCTCTCTTCTCCTTCTAACTGGCCCCAATACATAAACTCTGGCAAGAAATGAATGATAATGATCATGTGACAACTGTATTGGACCAGATTTTTACCTGTGGTGGGCAGCTCAGGGAGTCCAGGTTACATCAAATACCACAGTGGGCCTGAGGTCCAGGAAGACTGTGCGGGCCCTCGAGGTCTTGAGAAGGATCAGGTGCTGAGGAAGAGCTGGGTGCAGAGCAGAGAAGGCAGATTGAGTTTACTCTACAGTTTTAGCCACATCCAGCACTGGTGGTGGAACCAAGGGCCCCCACACAGGGCACGCCTGCAAGCAAGAGTGCTGCTAGGTAGGAGTTGAGCTACAGGTGACTATAGGTGGTGAGGAAGCCTTCATGGCAGCCCTCTTTTCTTCCCTTGGGGAAGAAAATCAAGAGATTATATCTTCCATTTGTAAGGCAAACTTTCTGAAATAGCTGTGTAGATGTTGTTCACTGGCTGTGTTTGTTCCTTAATTCATATGACCTGGCTTCTGCCTCCACTGGCCTTTCTTGCCCACCCACTCGGGCATCTCCTCAGTCCTCACCCCATGACTGCTTCTCAGCCTTCTTCTTGATCTTTTGACAACATTTGCCTTTGTTAACCACAACCTACTTGTTGAACCATGCTTTTCCTTTGTCTTCTGTGATACCTCACATTCTTGTTTCCCTTGTCTCCCTCTGATTGCACCGTCATACTCTTTTTTTTTTTTTTTTTTAAGGAAACTTTGCCCATCTCTTAAGGTCGGTTTTCCTCTTGGACTCTCTTGAGCCTTTTCTCTTCCCTGATGCTCACTCAGGGCATCTCGTTCATCAGTGTGGATTCTATCGTTGCCTGTCGTGCATTGACTTTTCCTACACCTGAATCCTCAGACTTCTAGACCAAACTACCAGCTGCTACATGGCCAGTGTTCTCCAGGCATCACACACCCAAACATGACCTGGTCTGAACTGGACGCTTCTCCACAGCTCCTCTGTTTTGTGTTTCCATTTTGCTGTCCTAGTGACTGACACCGCTGTCTACCCAGGTGGTCAAGCTGTCTACCCGGGTTGTCAAGCCAAACATCTGAGCAGCAGTCTTGACTTTTGCCCTTCAAAACTCGAACATTCAGGGGCGCCTGGGTGGCTCAGTGGGTTAAGCTGCTGCCTTCGACTCAGGTCATGATCTCAGGTCCTGGGATCGAGTCCCGCATCGGGCACTCTGCTCAGCAGGGAGCCTGCTTCCCCCTCTCTCTCTCTGCCTGCCTCTCTGTCTACTTGTGATCTCTGTCTGTTAAATAAACAAATAAAATCTTAAAAAAAAAAAAAAACTCGAACATTCAAATGATCACACATCTTAGAAACCATCTCCTCTGTGACATAGCTTGTATGCTTCTGAATAATTTGGGCCCACTTACCTTTCCAATCTCATCTCTGACCGCTCTGTCTCAGCTATGCTGAGCTCACATTCAGTGCTCAGACACCCAGCAAGTACAGTCATTTCTGTGATGTCCCAAATATGCATCTGCCATACCCTCCACCTGAAACAGACTTGCCCCATTTCTTTTTATTTTTTAAGATTTTATTTATTGGTTTGAGACAGAGAGAGAGAAAAGAGAGAGAGAGAGAGAGAGGGAGAGTGCATGAGTGGAGCAAGAAGCACAGAGGGAGAGGGAGAAACAGGCTCCCCACCAAGCAGGGAGCCCAACGTGGGGCTTGATCCCAGTATCCTGGGAGCATAACCCAAGCCTAAGGCAGATACTTAACTGACTGAGCCACCCAGGCACCCATCCATTTCTTTTTTTAAAACCAACTCCTTCATACCTTTAAGTCCCCACATACAAGTCTCTAACTTTCAATTCTCCCAAACTCTGGGTCAGGTGACCCTGCTAGAGCTCTTGGTATGGTTCTTTATCAGAGATTCCTTTCCTATTTCTAGCTTGCCTTCTACTATATGCTCTACACTAGGGCCCCTGGAAGCAGGGACCATATTTATCCTATTCATCTTTGTATTCCTAGTACCAACACAGTCATTGGTAAAAAATAAATGCTCAGTGAATGAGGGAATATAAATGTTAAAACTGTCATTGTGAGAATACAAATTTTGAATAAGAAGATGCAATTATCTGGGACTTATCGAATCCCTCTAATATCACAAGGAATTGAAGATTATCTAAAACTCTTTAGAAGAATTTATCAATATCAGAACCCTGAGCAGAGAGCAGTTAATAGAGGTAGATTTTACATCTGTCCCTGGTGGGCTTCTTTTCCAGAATTCAGTATCCAGATTCTCTAAGCCATATTTCGGAGTCACCCGAGCATCCCATCCTCCTGAATTTTCATAAATTACTGGATTCATAACCCACTCCATACTTGAGAAGATGGGGATTGGAATAAGGTAAGTGTTAGCTTCTCTGTTTTTCAATTCTTCAATTCTCCTCTCTGGAGTCTTCATCAAGAGGTGTGACTGGTTTCGGTTCTAGTCTTGATGGCCTTACAATGTTTGTCTATCTGATGCATATGAAGAAATGTTGTGAAGTTTCTTGAGGAATTATGTCCTTTCAAATATATTCTTTTTTGTTTCATGACTGTTTACATTCTTCATATCATTCTACCAATTTTTTCTTAATGTGAGTCCACATAAAAGAAAGTGGACTTCGGAAAATGAACTTGCCGCCCACTTCAGGACACTTTTTGGTCCAGATGCACTCTAAGAATATAGGACATGAGCAATGAAATTAAACTTCAAAAGCAATTCTGCATTAGCCATACTGTATATGGACCAGCCCCATCCCATCCCACTGTCAATATTTCTTAGCCCCGTATCTGCTTTAGCTTTTCATTAGAAGACCTTAGTATTATTTATTTTTTAAAATTTATTATCTCTCTCCTCTACTAGAATGTCAGCTTGCTAAGGGCAGGGATATTTTTTATTCCCCAATTTATAATCAGCACAGGGAATAGTAACTGATACGTGATAGGCACTCAATAAATATTTGCTGATTAAATGAGTGAGGTATTTTTTAAAAATTTCTTAAGAGGGTGATGTACACCTAGGTCTCTAGGGATCTAATGCAGATCTGGTTTGCAGCCCCATCCCCCTTAACACTTTTATTGATGACTAAGATAATAACATTGATGCTGTGATAAATTGATAGATGACACACCAGCTGGAAAGGAAAACATATGAGCTGGATGATACTGTCAGGATCTCCCCCTGCCCCCAGACTGAATCCTGACAAAATGTAATAATGAATCACATCTAACAATATAAAGTTTAATAGTGACAAGTGTCAAGTACCCAAAGATTCAAAATTCAATTGTATAAGTAGAAATTGGGGGCGAGATGTCTTACAGTTGCTCATGTAGGAAGATTTAAGTCTCCTGTAGATTGTATGTAGATGATGAGTCAACACAGTGTGATGTACTTCAAAAAAAAAAATCAATCTTTTGCTATATTAATAGAAATACAGTGTTCAGGTGGGGAAGTAATTCTCTAGTACTCACTTGTGATCAGGCCACATTTGTTCTGTGTTATAAATCCTGATCTTCAACCTGTAAGAAAGACATTGATAAACAAAATATTCTTGAAGGGGAATAAAAAAGGATGAGGGATCTGATAAATAGTGTCATATAAACATGATTCAAGAATTTAAGATTGTGTGTGGGTATGTGAGGATGGAGATGATGGCTAGCATATGTAGCTACCTTCCAAAGTTAGAGGGGCTATCCTGCAGAGGAGAGATGAGATTCCTTCTGAGTAATCCCAAATGACAGATGGAGAACCCCTGAATGGAAGACGTAAGTGTGTGTATTTCAACCCCACAAATAATTAGCCTTGCCCATCCGTCAAGTAGATAACTGTTCATAGTAAATTCCCTGACCCTGATGGTACTGAAGCAGAATCCAGGCATTCCTGCCCCATTTGTTGGGTATATATGTGATGGGAGTTCAAACACTGGGGTGAAGGACCAGATTCATCACAGGAGCAAACACATATAGAGTGCCTGCTATAGGGCAGGTTAACCATCAAACATGATTAACGTGGATTGGTACATTTAATCCTCAAATCAGTTCTACTGATTCCAACTTACAGATGAGAAGAGTGAAGCTCAGAGGGGTTAAGCAACTTGTCCAAGGTCTTACACCTTGTACAAAGCAGAGCAAGGACTTGAACTTAAGCAGTCACATCTCTGACCTTAGTTATTATTTTGTAAAGGATTCCCACTTCTAGAGAACCATTCCTTCCCACCCTGATGTTCTATCACTCTAAGAAAGTAACCAAACCAGGGAGCTTATTATCTCCAGTAGTAAATGATTTTCTAATAAAGAGTTTCTTTCAAATATAGTATAAAGGGACTAAATTCTTCTGGGCATTTGCCACTTGTGGTTCACCATATGGAGCCCAGCATAGGACCTGGCACATAATAGGTGCTCAATAATAATTTTTTTAAGAAAAAAAAAATGAGTGTAACCACACAAATTGGCTGCATTGGAAATGACAAAAATCTCAATATATTGTGGCGGGGAGGAACAAGAGAATTTCTGGGTGGTCTATTGAGGACACTTGTCAGAAAGTGGTAGTCCGTCATTTTCTAGCAAAGGCCTTGAGAATTCCTGCTCAGTTTGGACAATATTCATTCCAACAAATATTTATCGAGTGCGTGTCCTATGCTAGGTGTGACCAACATGCTGAGGGTCCAGAGGTGAATCAGAGGATGTACTGTTAGTGGGGGAGATGGACAGGTAAGCAGATTCTTACAATACAATGTGACAAGTGCTGTCGCAGGAATATGCGTGTGTATGTGTGTTTTTCAAATATTACAGAAGCACAGAACTAATTCTGCTTGGTTGAAAAAGTTGCCTGATACTTGTTCACATTTCAAAAAATA
This sequence comes from Neogale vison, assembly GCF_020171115.1. Classification (NCBI taxonomy): domain Eukaryota; kingdom Metazoa; phylum Chordata; class Mammalia; order Carnivora; family Mustelidae; genus Neogale; species Neogale vison. The sequence goes on from NC_058094.1 coordinate 210,148,774, forward strand.
ACTGCCACGTACTTATATAAGCTTATTTGGTCTTCATAAAGACCATGTGAGGTCCACAATCCTTTTTTGTACAGAAGGTGAAATAAAGTTTCATAGAGGTTAGGTGACTTCCCCCAAGGTCATGCAGCTGGGAAGAATAATTCCTGGCATTTAGTGCATGCTTAAGCTCTGCTTTAAGCCCCATTAAGACATTTTTTTTTTTTAAGATTTACTTATTTATTTTAGAGAGAGAGTGTGTAGAGGGGAGGGGCAGAGGGAAAGAGTGAATCTGAAGCAGACTCCAGGCTGAGCGCAGAGCCTGACGTGAGACTCATCTCAGGACCTTGAGATTACGACCTGAGCCAGAAACCAAGAGTGGGATGCTTAACCAATTGTGCCACCCAGGCACCCCAGCCCTGCTAAGACATTTAATCCTCACAACTACTCTCTGAGGCTCTTATTGATATTACGGCAATTTTAGAAATGGGAAAACTGGGCATAAGATTTAAATGATGTGCCTAGAGTCATATAGCTAGAAAGTGGAAAACGAGGATTTGCATCTCCACATTCTGGCTTTCTCAGGCATACACTTACCCCCTGAGATAAATTACCTTTAACTGGTTCCCTAAAGAGCTGGAACTCACCTGGAGTCTGACTCCAAGTTCAGTTGCCTTTCAAGTGACCTTGCCTTTTAGCCATATTGCATCCAAATGAAAAGAAGTGCTGTGTGTCTGGGTATAAGGAGAGGTCCTGTAGGTTGGGTATCCACAGAAGTGTTTCGGGAGCGGTGTGGTAAATTCTAGAATTTGCGTTAGTTGTGTGCACAGTTTTTCAGGGCAGCCAAAATTTGGCTTGTTGTTCTTCAGGTCAGCACTCTGAACTCTAGGGACTATGATTGGTTACTCATAGGATCTAGCCACCAACACTTAGCCCGCAGCTTTTTTTAAAATCAAGTTTAAATTTTTTAAAAGAAGATGACAGGATGCAAAACATTAAGAATGAAGCAAGTTAAATTCAATACCTTACAAATAAGCAAGAATGGAGTTACAGAAAAGGAGAAATGAAGCACATAATTGCTTAAATTGTCCAAGCCTTTTCTCTATAATAAAAATTCTTGGATTGAAAAATAGTTCAATCCAATATTATTGTGCTTTAATAATTAAGTTGAGTTGGCTCTGTGGCAAATCTGAGAAAGACTTGGTTATTAAAATGAATGAAGTGGATTACCCTTCCCTCAATAATTACTACTTCAGCTGATGGGGGTATGACCCAGGCAATGGAGTCGACTACATTTTTTAAGACATACATCTCCCCAATTTTTGGAGATTTGATCATTTTAAAATTAGCTGCAGGCTGGGATTTCTGTGGTAGGTGGAGAGGCAGAAAGGGTCAATGTTCTTCAGTATTCATTCCTTCGAAGCGGGTGGGATTTGGGGTTTTGGTTGGTTTTTAGTGTTTTGTTTTGTCCTTTACGGAGACCTGGTAGATTCACTGATTATCTTGGCCTTTGTGTTTATGGATTTCTCTTTTCTTGGCTTCAGGTCCTTGGAAACATTTGTTTTGATGATGGCAGGAGGGTTAGTCATGTTTTATTTTTGTTGTTCCTATTTATTTTTAAAATCCTTTCGTTCAAGGCAACTTACAAGGTATTGTGTAACCTGCATTTATGTCTCCACAAATAAAATACTCTTAGAAGTAACTTCTAATGCAACCTTAGAGGGGTGGTTAATAATTTGATGCCCAGTTCATGTGCATCAGAATGAATCTGTAGTATTAGCAGCTAGAATAAGGGTATGCTTGGAAAAAATAGTGTTTGAAATTTATAATTGAATTTAGCATCATTTAGACTTGAAATTTCAAGTTTGGTAGATCAATTAATTTTGAGTTACCAAGCACACAAATTCTTATATTTTCCTTTGCATCGCCGAGTCAATAAAAGTTGGAAAATTCTTTTCTCATACATTCTGTTCTTTAACTAAGCCTGAAGGTAAATGGCTTTTAGAAACCACACCCCAAACAGTTTTTCATAGAATTATGAGTAAATGAATAGAGTGGGCTCTCGGCTCTCCTAGCATTTGGGTTGTACGTCTAATTAGAACTCTCAGTATTTCAAACATATAATTTACCAACATTGAGGTTTTTAATTCTTAACTTGGAGTCCACTGGGATAAAACAAGTGACCTTTGTTGGAAATATGTCAAGAATCAATTTTCTCAGACTGACCTTTAGTTTGTTGGTCACCACATCAAAAGCTGTTGGTTCCCAGGCTTAAAGATGTCTGAACTTACTTAAGTTTATTAAATGTCAAGGCAGAAAGCTGGCTTGCCTTAGCAGCTGTGAAGAACAGATCGCCCCCTCTCTTCCCCTTGATGCTTCTTACTTGGTTTCTCCATGAGAGATGTTCCTTCTCAACTGGTTCCATCTTTGCTCTAATAGGAAACATGCTGCACCTCTTGCTCATCTCCCATTGTGCATGGGAGGCAGAGAACCCTGCTTTTACAATGAGGCAGATGAACATCATACTTTGAACTGACTTGATACACTTTCTAGTACAAGGCTCCATCCTAGGCACCAAGGTCAGCTATAAAGGCTCTCAACCGCCCGTGTTCATCACTGAAAAGGGGTATCACAGGATTTGCAGTGCGCTTGATTACTGTGTGACCTTGAGCAAGAAATTTAACCTCTTTCCAAAATAACTATTTCACAAGGTTATGGCAGCGAACTGAGATTACATATGAAAATACATAGCACAAAGTGGGGAGCAGAGTTACAAGTGTAGATTGAAGTTACGTGAAGCCTATAATCATCCATGGAACCTCAAATGGATAAATGGACCCAAATCAACATTATCAGCCCCTAGCCATTTGTTAAATCAGAAAATTTCACTTCCAAATGAATAACCACATCTACCAATGACTTTGCCTTAAAGTCTACATTTAGAACAAAACATTACTCTAATGATACTCTGCGAATATATTTTGAAAAGAAGCTGACTGTAGTTTCTTTAGGAGAAAATTACATGTGAACAAAAAGAAGAAGGAATACTAGATATCTTTATTTCAGAATAAATGAAGGGTTACTTATCTAATTACAGATCATTCAGATGGTATAATTATTAAATGTCCATATGTAATTACAAAACATGCTTGTTTTTATAAGTTGGTCTGAAACTATTTTACTGATCCCAAAGAACTAATTTCCTCCTAATCCAATGGCAAAGCTTGCAGTACACCATATCAACTATTAATATGCTAAAATTACCCATTAACTATCTTTTTCTTTCATTGCACCTGCTTTTATGGCCCTACATTGATGTCAGCAATACGAAAGGAGTGATTTCAATTGCTTGCTCTCTGTATCACTAGATTTCTCGCCTGTTCTCTTACTTCACTAGAAAGTAGGAGAGAGAAACGTTCCTCCCATCCACTTACCTATGAAAAAAAGGATTCTCCGAGGCTGCTGGGAATGAACACTGTCATAAAATTCCAAGAAATTTTTGTTAAGAAACCTTTTCTCATCTGCAAGGTATTTGACTGAAACCTGAGGTGCTAGATTTCAGACAAAGGTGACTTTGGAGGAGAAAGTTGGTGCCAAGCTGGATCAGTTGTTTTTGTGTTATGTAAGGAGGACAAAAAAAAAAAAAAAAAAAGGAGCTGTTTATTCCTAAGCCATAAATTTAAGATTATCCTATTATACCAAATGACAGAATTTCCAAACCTCAAAAGTTAGAGTTATATTTTCATGAGCTATTATCTGTAGACACTCGAAGCTAATATAATTAAATATTAAAAATTTGCTTTGCCCAGTTATATTTAAAATATACAAAGTTGTTTTATTCACTGTATCAGCAGTGAATTCTAGTTGAACTATGAAAATGGTATTGTTAAACAAAAGATTTTTCTTTTTAAATAGCTTTTTCCTGATTATAAAGAATATATGTATGGTATAAAAATTATAGAATATATGAGCACCTGGGTGGCTCAGTGGGTTAAGCCTCTGCCTTTGGCTCAGGTCATGATCTCAGGGTCCTGGGATCGAGTCCAGCATTGGGCTCTCTGCTCAGCAGGGAGCCTGCTTCCCTCTTTCTCTCTCTCTGCCTGCCTCTCTACTTGTGATCTCTGTCTGTCAAATAAACAAACAAACAAAAAATCTTTAAAAAAAAAATTATAGGGCACCTGGGTGGCTCAGTGGGTTAAGCCGCTGCCTTCGGCTCAGGTCATGATCTCAGGGTCCTGGGATCGAGTCCCACATCGGGCTCTCTGCTTGGCTGGGGGCCTGCTTCCCTTCCTCTCTCTCTGCCTGCCTCTCTGCCTACTTGTGATCTCTCTCTGTCAAATAAATAAATAAAATCTTTAAAAGTAAATAAATAAATAAATAAAATTATAGAATATACAATAGAGTAAAAAGAAAATATAAATCACCAAATCATCCATAATCCTATCATCCAGAGGTAACCACCATTAATATTTTTTGTATTTCTTTATAATAGATGTTTATATACACATCTCCCAAAATACCCACTTTATATAAATGCATATTAATGATTTCTTATAAAAAATTTTAAATATAAACAAAAGTAGGTAGAAAGCATAACGAACCCCATGTACTCATTGACCCATCAATACCCTCTTTCTCTTCCCTATTCATTTTATTTTAAAGCAAATGTCCAAAATTATATCATCTTTTTTGTTTGCGTCTGTTTTTTTTTTTTTAAGATTTATTTATTTATTTTAGAGAGGGAGGGGTGGAGGATGAGTGAGAATCTCACTCATCTGGAGGCTAAGGGAGGAGATCATGACCCTAAGCTGAAATCAAGAGTTGGACGCCCGACCCATGAGCCACGTAGTCTCCCTGTTTTTGTTTTTGTTTTGGTCACCGAGCCAACAAAAGTTGGAAAATTCCAAAAGTTGGGCAGAGGGAGAAAGAGAATTTTAAGCAGGCCTCATGCCCAGTGCAGAGCCTGACATGGGGCTCGATCTTACAAGCCTTATATCATGATGTGAGTCAAAATCAAGAGTCCAATGCTTAACTGACTGAGCCACCCAGGCGCCTCAGAAATTGTATTGTCTTAACCATAAATATTCCAATTTGGATCTTTAAAAGATAAGGACTTTTTTTTTTTTAAGATTTTATTTATTTACTTGACAGACAGAGATCACAAGTAGGCGGAGAGAGAAGGGGAAACAGGTTGAGCACCCTGCTGAGCAGAGAGCCTGATGCAGGGCTTGATCCCAGGACCCTGGGATCAGGACCTGAGCCAAAAAGGCAGAGGCTTTAACCCACTGAGCCACTCAGGCACCCCTGTTTTGTTTTGTTTTTTTTCAAGACTGCTTCATAGGTAATGGTGTGTTTTGCCATTAGAAGGTGCAATAATGTATAATAATCTCTTCTTTTATGTTATCTAGAATCACTGGTTTATTAAGAATTACAAAATAGAATTGAATTTAAATAAAACAAAATTTTTAAAAAAGAATTGCAAAATAGTAATATTTTAGTCCTATTATTCCTTGAGTTGACTTTCTGGCATGTGCCAATAGCTGTCAAATAGGTGTTGTGTTACTTTGCTTTTATCGTTGCTGTTGTTTTCAGTTATCATTTGAATTCATTAATTGAAACATGTTCAATATGTAACATGTTTCAGTATATCTTATTTAATTATTCTTATTAATGCTTAAATTATTCCTATTTAGCCTCTTCAAATTAGCTCCTGACTCCTTTAACATGACTCCAGTAGTCTTGGATAATGTCCTTGTTATTTGGTATAAGGTGGTCTAGGTTCATCCCATATAGTTCCACACAGTAAAAATCTGTATATATTTAAGACTTGAGTATGTATAAATATAATACTAACCATAGGACAGAAGCTATTTATAAGAGCAAAGACTGGAAACAACCCAAATGTCCATTAATAGAGGATTGGTTGAACAAAGTTTGGTACACTCACACAATGGATCTCTGCAGTTATAAAACTGAATTCAGGATCTTTATGTATACTTTATATGGATTGATGGATCTCTGGGATACATTGTGAGCACATAGCAAGAGGGAGAAAAGCAAACCTACCATTTATGCAAGAATGGATATAAATATATATTTGCATACATAGATACACATATACACACGTGTATATATTTGCTTGTATTAAAGATAAAACAATGCAAGGACTAATATCACAAAATAATAGTTACCTGTAAAAGGGGGAAAGGAATGAAATAGAAGGGATAAGGATAATAAACTAGACTTGTTTACCTTGTTTTGTAGACTTGACTTTCGAATCATGTAAATATTTGACGTATTTATAAAAATACGAATTTTTAAAAATCCAATTCCTATTTTTAAAACTAATTTTTGTATCCAATTGGTGGCACACAGAGAAATTATTTTGAATAACTTTAAAACACAGTAATTTGACTACATATCCCTAAGGGGATATTTCCTAAGGACCAAAAGGACAGCAGAAACATTTTTTAACGATTTTTGATAATCCTATGGTTGGTGGTCGTGTGGATATCACTAGTCTGGACAATATGGGATAAGCAAATACTAATTATGGGATCTTCTAATTCTATCATGTTCAGTGTCCTTGAGAATCAGGAATCATAGCATGGGAGGAAGGAAATCAAGATGTAAAAGAGAAGAGATTAGGCAGAAACCCTGTAGTTCTGAATTTGAATTAGAAGTTAGTGATATCAGGGGCACTTGGCTGCCTCAGTTGGTAGAACATGTGGCTCTTGATCTTGTAGTCATGAGTTCAAGACCCACGTTGGGCACAGCAATTACTCTTAAAAAATTTTTTTTTAACTGTTTGTATTTACATATATTTCTTAGCTCCTCTGTTCACTGAAAAGACCTAGAAATATTGATTAAGCCAAAAGCAATGATCACTTTTTGTATCTATATTAGATCTGGCCAAGGCAGGAAAAAGTCTACACACATATACATATATATCATAAACACATATATTCATGTATACGTATACTTACTGTATGTGTGACATTAGTTATTCACCTATTCTTCTATTTCTGGACATTTAGGTTGCTTCCAGTTCTTTGCAGTTATATACGATATGACACCAAAGCATTTGTGCACGTCTTATTTTTTTAGTACCAATTCCTGTAAGTGGAATTACCTGGCCAGAGGGTAGGAACATATTTAAGCTCATGATTAGTATTGTCAAATCGCCTCTAGAAAGGTTATACCAGGTTACACACCAAGCAGCAGTGCGGGAGAGTGACTGCTTCATCCCCTTAATAGTTATTGATATTTTAGACATTTATATTGACGTGTTTCTGTCAATATAATCTAAGTCAGGAAGAGTCACTCCTTTCTTTTTGTTTTCTCCTCTTTGATTTTCTTAGAAAGAGGCTTTAAACATTAAGAATACATGGAAAAATTACACAGATGTTACATTTTTGTGAATTAACAACTGTGTATCAACAAATACTAGAATGGTATTATCAAACTATGTGTATTACTTAAATTAATGGGTGAGCTTGCTAACACTTTAGTTTCAAACAAACATATCATGAATATATTGATACTAATTTTTATAGATTTTTGGTCACTTGGTAGCTACTTTTGGAAATTCCTGGGGTTCTTAATTATAACCTTACCTTTGCGCGAACTCATTATATATGTGAAACTATTTCCCATACATAGTTTACAAAGTTAACTAGCTTTGCAAACACGTCTCACATGTACCTTCGATATGCAATTCCCATATGAATATCTTGAAATAAATAAAGTAGACTATAGATAAAAATCATAGATGGTTAAAGCTAGAGGGTTCTTAAAGGTCATCTATATGGGTCTAACTTCTTTATTTTATGCCTGAGAAATCAAAACAAAGAGCATTGCGTAACCACCACCCCTACCCCCGACGTTATATGGCTAATTTGTGACAATGTGAGCTAAAAATCCCAATCTGATTCAATATTGTGTCCTCTCCACGTAACTTCCTAGTGTTAGCAAAACTTCAAGGCAATATGTAAAAAAAAAAATAACTGTTGTGTGAGGGAAATGAGACTTGGGGTATTTTCCTTTAAAATCTATTTTTATGCTACCTTTTCAATTAAAAAACCTATGGAAAATAGATCAACAACTACATTATAAAAAATCAGGTAAAAGCACTTCTGTTATTTAAAAGCTAGAAATAAACTATTCTAATAGAGATATATAGGAATCAAAATATGTGGCATCTGAATGATATATATACACACATACATTCTACACACACACACACACACACACGTACTCTATTGCAAGCACTTTATTATCTCATTGAATTCTAACAATAATCCCAAGCACAAAGAGGTTATGTGACTTGCCCCTGGTAATGTGTTGAGTGTCGGTCAGGATTTGAACCAAGGCAGTCACAGACATAGTGGACTGTTCAAAGTTTCAAGCCTTGATGGTCAGTTTCATTGCTAGGGAGGGTTACTATGACTGACTCTCCCGAGCTCTCTCCCTACAGGGTCAGATGTCTCACTTTAGAAATCCATTCATTTGAATAATTAATAACGGAATTCCTCAGAACAAAAATTTTCAGGGACAGTGCTTCTAAACCCCTCATCTCCCATTTGCTAACTATGGGACTTTCCATTCCTTGTCAACAATAGTTTTTTGGAGGATTAAATAAGATAAATTGTATCCATTTTTTAGTAAAATACTTGCCACACAAAAAATATTCAATAAATGATCATCAATGTTATTAATATCATTATCAATAGCATCACCATTATTATTTATTTCCAATTAATCCCTTTTGAAATTCAAAAAATTGTGGAAGGAGTAATGCATTATCCAAGGGGCTGGAGACTCATCAGTTATTTTTCTCTTGACAGGAAAGAGCATAGAGGTAGTAAAGAGAGATATTAAAAAGAGCCATGAAAGGACCCCAAAGGCAACTCAGAGCAGAGTTTTATCCCAAATTAGTTGGGATATGTTTACAGAACAGTTCATTTGAAATCCAGTGCCCTTACAAGGGATCCTTTAATTTTTATCAGGTTTCCAGAGAAATTTCCTATTAGGAAATAAGGAAGGGCACTTTCTGAGGCCATGAACACAGACTGTCTTGTCTCTCTGCCTAGGCATCGCATACACCACGGCCACCTGCCTGTCCATGCCGCAGAGGTGGCCGGGGGCAAACAACCCTCAGCAAATGCTCTGTTTACTGTGCCTGGAAACAGGCCTTTTGCCATGGAAAAATTTCTCATTGTACCCATAGGTACAGAACACACATTGCACAATATGAATGATCTTATTAAGACTTCGTGCTAACCTGTGTACATGGTGTGCTTCAAGACTGGGGCTGAGTGTCATTTCTAGGCATCATTCCACTTTGTACTCATGGACAACATCTAAAGGGGGCCTGCAGGGGCAATCTCTAGAATCCTCGTCTGGTCACAGATGCCTGAAGTCTAACTGCCTTCTGCTTCTGTCTTCTCCCTCTGGTCCCTGTATATTCTTTAATTTCCAGTATTTTATTTCACACTTTTTGTCATTATGAAATGAACAAAAATTCATGGTAAAAGATGAGGTGCAAAGGAGTATTTAGTAAAAGGGACAACTACTCCTATCCTGATCCCCAGGACCCCTGTCCAGAAGTAACTCCCATCTGTTCACTCCATTCTGAAAACATGATGGAATCCCTTCTCTGTGGCAGCCACTGCTCTGGGCACTTAGGCTGGGTAGCATAGACAGATAAGATCTCTGCCTCCTGGTAGGAGTTGAAGGGGCACAAAGAAGACACATAAGCAGATTATTATTTTGTATATCAGAATGTAATACTTGTTATAGACAGAAACAAGCAGGGGAGGGGGAGAGTGATCAGGGCCACTGAGGTGATGTTTGAACACAGCACGGAAGAAAGATCGATTCCATGCTATTTGTGGGGGAAGAGCCTTCCAGACAGAGAGAAAGCACATTCAAGCACATATGGCACGCTGTGGGGACGGGGTTTTAAGTACATTTTTTACAATTTTTATTTATAAAACATTTACTTATAAGGTATCTACCAGGGGTGCCTGCGTGGCTCAGTGGGTTAAGCCTCTGCCTTTGGCTCAGGTCATGATCTCAGGGTCCTGGGATCAAGCCCCGCATCGGGCTCTCTGCTCAGCGGGGAGCCTGCTTCTCCCTCTATCTCTGTCTGCCTCTCTGCCTCCTCGTGCTCACTCTCTGTCAAATAAATAAATAAAATCTTAAAAAAAAAAATAAAGTATCTACCACAGCCAGGCATTCTTCTGAGTACTCTTTATATATGTGAACTCTCCTATTCCTTGCAACAAGCCTGGGCACTCTTATCATCCCACTGCAAAGGCAACGCGAGGCACAGAAGGGTTAGGAAAGTTGCCCAAAATTAATCAGTGAGTAGTCAGACTGAGACTTTCCCAGAGGCTGCGTGGCTCCAGGGCCTGGGCATTAAGGGCTGCACTCCACCCCACAGTAGGGCAGGGGTCACTGGAGAGCTGTGGGGCAAGAGATGGGAGCTAAGAGAGAGCCTGCAACAGAGGAACCAGGACACTATTCCAGAAAACTCTGACACACGTACACGTGTATATGTGTGCATATCCCTTACGTCTGTGTCCTCTTCGTCAACATGCGTAATGGTAAAGTGTAAAATAATTTTAATTGATGGGAAGGAAAGAAAAATTTGATATTACATATGCTTTAGTTAAAGATGATATCCCATTAAATAATATTTTGGGCATGAGAGATTTCTTCTATTTTAAAGTCTTACGAATACTTCTCTATTCTGAGGTTCATTCACTGGGTAAATTCTCTATGCAGATCCCACTAATTGTGGGTCCATCCATGTAACAGAAGAGAGTGACCATGAGGAAGTCCCTTGAAGTAAATGGAGCGCCCAGGCTCAAGTGACCCAGTCTCTCCAGGTACCCCTAATAGCACCATAGACAAGTCTGTCTGGAGAAGCAAAGGCTTTGAGAAGATTACATTGTTCTCTAAGAATAATATTAATGATAAAAATGGAAGCCTCAACTTCTTAGCATTCACTACATGCCTAGCATAATGCTACATGCCTTATAGCCTTTTTCCAGACCTATAGTTTACTAGTAGCCCCTTGAAATATGGCTAGTTTGAGTTGAGATAAACCATATGTGCAAAATACACATTAGATTTCAAAAACTTTGTACAAAAAAGAGAATGTATAATATCTCACTAATTTTTCTGACACATTAAAATGATATTTTGGATATGTCAGGTAAAATACATTACTAAAATTAATTTCACCAGTGTCTTTTTACTTTCCTTAAAAGGACTACTAGAAAATTTTAAATTATATATGTAACTCATATTTGCAGTGTCAAATTATATTTCTATCGGACAGTACTCATTCTAGACTGTTCTTCACAGTAATTTGATCAGCTGAATGGTATTATCATCCTCACATTACGGGTGAGGAAATTGAGGTTTAGAGAGCTTAAGTAAATTGCCTGTGATCACACAGCTGTGGCTTCAGCACAATTCTGTCTCCAAGCCTGAATTCTTACCCATTGCTCTGTGCTTTCTCCCCATTGCCCAAAAATATAACCCATGTGATACAGAAAAGGTTATGAACATTAGCTATGGCAAAAAAGCTGTCTTCACATCTACTTGTTGAACCCAAGAAGAAAACTGTCCATGTCATTCTGCAAGGTAGAAGTCAGGTTATAGCTGGGGGGAACTGCCTATGGGAAAGTTTCTTAAATGCTAACTGCTAGTTCTCTGTAGCGATTTGGGTCTTACTCACCAAGGATGGGAGGTAGATGGAACTACTTCAGAAGTTACTTTCATTTCTATGATCTCGTATTATAATTCTCTACAGATCCACAGGTCAGTCACTGCTGTAACCCTCAGAGTGAGACAGAACGGAGTGAGCTGAATTAGCTTTTCCGTTTCATCCTTTTCCCCCCTGTAAAACAGAAGTCTTTAATTTCATTCCATTTCATTTGGATTTGTGAAAACCTCAACAGGACATTTTTCATAGCAATGTTGACCTCTTCTGAGTTGCAATGAAGAGAAGCAGCAAAACTATTTAGGAGAGAAAGAGTCATTCCATTTCCTTTTTTCCTCCCTGCTACGATAAACCATTCTCTGAAATATATGTCTTAATTCAGTCAAGTCTTCTTTTCCCCAAGTTATCAGCATTCGTCACTCAAAAAGAATTCTCATATGTGCATGTTAATGCTATAGCTATTACTCTATCTTAAAAACTGTAACTTAATTTTGTGCTCACTTTACATATACTAATGTATAACATGTATGGGAGTATAATTTACTTATTTAACTACAAATACCAAAGGGGAAGCCCAGTTGAGAACACTAGTTCCTTGAGCTATTGTTCCAGGATGGGGAGGATTGGGATAATTGGGAATTGTACTTTGCCTCAAGGTCTCATCCCAAATGTTTAAGTCCTCTCATGTTCCTAAGGGCTAGAAGTGTTGCTTTCAGCTGTTAAACCAAATCACACCCACTTTATTTCTTTTCTCCTCCAAACCACAAATTTAGAGCATACCAAGAAACATGGCAACTTGGCTCCTAAAAGATTAAGGGCAGCTCAGAAATCAAACTCTAAAAAGCTAAAAATATTTCTAAACATGTATGCGCCTTGTTTTATAATTTTTATTTTTAGAGTCAAAGTCAGTTATTTTTTTTTTAAGATTTTATGTTGAAGTAATTTCTACACCCAACGTGGCGCTCAACTTACAACCCTGAGATCAAGAGTCACATGTTCTATCAACTAAGCCAGGCAGGCACCCCCAAAGTCAAATTTTTAGTGCCCCTAAATTAAGTTCACTTTAACTTAAATGGCTGTATGGGAGGTAAATTCTACCGTTAGATTTTGTTTAGTCATCCTTCCTTAAAATTCCTTAGCATTTTCAAATGTACGTTGGATGAGATAACAATGAACCACAGAGAGAAGAAATCAAGAAAGAATGGTATTGGGAACATTGCATGGACCTGAGAGTAAGATGATCTGAATCCTAGCTCTGTTTCCACAACAAATTAACAATAAAGCCTCAGGGAATTTAAATTCCACAAACATTTATTGTTGGATACTTACTATCTTCAAGGCATTGTAGTAAGGGCTCTAGGAAACACAAAGATAAACAAGACTGTGGATCTTCGAGGAATTTATCATCGAGTAGGAAAGAAGGCATACCACAAAACTCTAATATAATATGGGACAGAATGTGTGGGTAAATGAAGGAGAGCTTATTGGAGCAAAGAAAGAAAGAAGCATAAGTCCAGCCAGACCGGGAACGACTTCACAAAGAAGGTGACGTTTGAGGTGGTCCTAGGAGTATGAGTAGGATTTCTGGGTGGGGCTGGAGGGGAAGGGGGAGACACTGTAAGCAAAGGTGTATGGTAAGAAAATGCACAGCTGTGCTGAGAAACTCATTAGACAGGAAGGCACAGTTAATTCTGAATAATAATAGGAGGTAAGTTCTGACTGCTCTATTAGTGGAAGAGTTTGAATTCCATTCTGAAGAATTTAGACTTTATTAGAGGAGAGGGCCTCAAAGATAAAGGGTGGACCCATGAACGATCAGCTTTGCTAGGATGATTGTTGTGAAAGCACTGAATGGTAGAAGTGGTGAGCGAGAAAGGTAGAAAGTGTAGAGATGGGTTAGATTGGGATAGGGTTTAGACAATGGGAATGGATAAAGAAGGCAATGCAAGAGACATTCGGAAGGAGAATTGAAAGGACTTGGTGATGATTGGTTTTGAGATGCAAAAGATGACTGAGGCTTTGAGCATTGATGAATCAGAGGATGGAGATGCTGAGAATGTAGGAGGTTTGCTGGGGAAGAGGCTGAAATTGGTTTGGAGCATATTTCATCTATTCTGAACATATTGGCTAATCACATGAAACACAAGTCAGTTGCTGATTCCCCTCTTTCCAAAACCCTTCAATGCCTCCCCATCCCACTCAAAATAAAAGAAAGTCCTTACACGGGTTGATAAAGCCTCCCATGTTCTGGCGGCCCGCTTTCCCTTTGATCTCCTCTCTTCCCACGCACCCGGCTTCTCAGCAGCAAGAGGAACACTTGCTCTTCCTCCAGGACTGCCCAACATATATCTGCCTTAAGGGCTTTCTTCACGTTTGCTCTGCCTGAAAACATCTTTCCACAGATGATTTTTTTTTAAGTTTTTGTTTATTTTTTTTTGACAGAGACACAGCAAGAGAGGGAACATAAGCAGGGGGAGTGGGAGAGGGAGAAGTAGGCTCCCCGCTGAGCAGGGAGCCTGATACGGACTCAATCCCAGGACCCTGGGATTATGACTCCAGTCCAGCGCAGATGCTTAAACAACTGAGACACTCAGGGGCTCCTCCAGAGATGATTCTTATACTTTGCTCCCTCTTCAGCTCTTACTCAAATGCCATCTTCTTAGAAAGGGCTTTCCTGATCATAAAATAGTCATCATCAACCCTCCCTTGTCACTTTCCTCCTCCCCAAATTGCTTTTCTCCACAGTACTTATCACCATCTGATATACTCTGTATTTACTTGTTTATTATCACACCCGGAAACTGAAATTGCAAAAAAAAATTAATAATGTAATAGTCCAGCGTTTTCAAGGGTACAATGAGGTTGGTTACTCTCACACATCATTCTTGGGACTACACATTGATATAATCCCTTTAAAAAGCAATTTGGCAGTATATATAAAAAGTCATAAAACGTTGATGTCCTGGAACGTTTTATGTTTTGAAAAATTCTGAAAATCAATTCTAAGAAGGTAATCTAAAATATGGAAGAGAAAATATACAGAAAATGTGTATCGACATGGTATTTGTAATATCAAGAGACTGGAAAGATTCTAAACATCTAACAATATAAGTAAATTACTATTCATTTATTTGATAATATATTATTCACTTGTTTAAAGGATAGTTATGAAAATCTGGTTAGCAACAAGGAAAATGCTTATGAGGCAATGTTATATTTAAAAGCACAGAATCCACAATTGTATACAGTATGATTTTAGTTATCTTTAAATATGCATAAAGAAAATTTAGGAGGAAATAAACTCAAATGCTGGTATTAAATGCATTAGGCTAATGGGATTCTAGGTGGCGTATTTTCTCTAAATCTTTCAGGTTTGTTGTATTTGTTATATCCTTTCTGTAATGTGCTTATTTTATCTTATTTTTTTAAGGATTTTATTTCTTTATTTGACAGAGAGATAGAGAGCACAGCTAAGCAGAGCAGCAGGCAGTGTGAGAGATAGGAGCAGGCTCCCTGCTAAGCAGGGAGCCCAACTCGGGGCTCAATCCCAGGACCCTGGAATCATGACCCAAGTTGAAGACAGCCACTCAACCAACTTAGCCACCCAGGGGCCCCACTTATTTTATTTTTAAAGCAGTAACTTATTTAGTCATCAAAAGAAACTTCTATGGTGGGTGCCTGGGTGGCTCAGTCAGTTAAGCAGCCAACTCTTGATTTCAGCTCAGGTCATGATCTCAGGGCTATGAGATCAAGCCCTACAACAGGCTTCTCATTGGGTGTGGATCCTCCTTAAAATTCTCTCTCTCCTTCTTTGCCTCCCCAACACCACTCTCTCTCCCTCTCTAAAAAAAAGAAAGAAAGAAAGAAACTGCTGCTACAGCTCAGCTCACCCTCTAGACTGCATCATTGGGTACCAATGGGAGGTGTGAGTTTCCAGGCCAACAGATGTCGCCTTTAGGACTAAGGGCCACAGACACTAACAGCTGGCCCTACAGCTCATTAGTCCCCCAGGTCTTAGCTCCTCCACCTCAGCATTCCTGACTTCTTCCTCTTCTCCACTGGCCTGCATAGTTTTGGGCTGTGTCCTCCTGTTTGTGATAGCCACAGGCACAGCACGAGGAAAGCTGAAAGAGCACAACCTCTTCGTGCTTCTTGACAACATTTACATGCGGGCACTGAGGCTACGCTGCCTCATCCATGTCTCCTTTCACTTTTTAAATTTTTTCTTATTTTAGCCACACCTTCTCCCCTTGGCTGACATTCAGGATTTCCCACCTGCCCTTCTTCACAGTGCTTATCATCATCTGATATAGATTTACTTGTTTATCATCATAGTTTAGAAACTGTTAAAAACAGTTAAAAAGAAAAAGGAAGGGGCGCCAGGGTGGCTCAATCTGTTAAGCATCTGCCTTTGGCTTAGATCACGATCCCAGGGTTCTGGGATAGAGCCCTGTATTGGGTTCCCTGCTCAGTGGGGAGCCTGTTTCTCCCTCTCCCTCTGCCTCTTCCCCTGCTTGTACTCTCTCTCTCTCTCTGTTAGATAAATGGGTGAAATCTTAAAAAGGGGGGGGGGGAAGTGACCCAATGTCTACCTCCTGTCCATTGAGCTCTTCTATAGATTAACTCATTTTATCTTCTCAAGCCCGTAAAATAAGTGTTAGTTACATTTAGGGAGAAGGAAACTGGGGCAATGGGAGGTTAGACAGTTTGCCCAAGTTCACTTACCTAGGAGGTTACCAAGTTGAAATTTAAACCCTTCTCCTTCTGACCTCAAATCCTATGCCGTTAGCCCATATATGGATGAACACACATTAATTATTCAGATAGCCTATGTTGATTTATTATATAGACATTGCCTAGTGAGACAAACAGTTGAAGAACTGAATAATTCAACCTGAAGCTCTCAATGGATTGGTGCTGTCTTTGTGTCAGAAGTAACTGGCTCATTGCTTTAGATTTTTTCTGCATATGTCCCCGGTATGGACTCAGTAAGAGGGTAGGTCTCAATAATGATTTGAGACTAAAACCAGCAATCTGAAGTATTTTAACTCTGTTGGTGATCTGCAGTACTCTCAGTATTTAGTTATTAACTAAAATAATTATATCTGTTTTGATTAATGACCTCAGTTGAAGGATTCAGAAGCTCTCCTTTGAGACCAACAGCAACTTTTTTGATAGAACAAATTAGTTATTAAATATTACATTAGGTCCTTTCAATCAGTTATTTGGACTTAAGAAATGAAACTATTAATAGAAGACATATAAGATGTCAAAAGGAATGTAAGATCTAGTCATGACTAATACCATTTCAGAGGAAATTTCTAACAAAAAGAGATTTTTCCATTTAATAAGCTATTTATTTCAAGCATCACTTTAATAAAGATTCTAAGCAAATTTGTTGTAATGAGACCAAAGGAACTGAATAGAATTTTCCAAGAAATATCACTCATAATGTTCACCATTATAACAGCTCAACAGTGTTCTTTCTTGTCTGCCTTGTTTGGCTGAAGTCCCTTGTAAAAAAAGAAAAAAACAAACTTTCAGCTCCTGACACAGCCGTGAGAAGCCATAACGTAATCAACCTCATCATAGCTCACATTTTTGGGTACTTACTGTGTCAGATTTTGCTACACACTGCATTGATTATCTCGTTTTAATGCTCAGAAGCCCATTGGGTAGGCTCTATTGTTATACTCATTTTATAGATAAATGAAGAAACTGAGGCATAGAAACTATGTGGTGACTTATTCAAGAGACAGCATTTAAAATAAAACAGAAGGGGTGCCCGGGTGGCTTAGTCGTTAAGCATCCGCTTTCAGCTCAGGTCATGATCCTGGGGTTCTGGGATCAAGTCCCGCATTGGGGCTCCCTGTTCAATGGGGAGCCTGCTTTTCCCTCTCCCTCTTCCCCCTGCTTGTGTTCTTTCTCTCACTGTCGCTCTCTCTCTCTCTGTGTGTCAAATAAATAAATAAATAAAAATCTTTTTAAAAAATGAAACACAAGATATGTTGTACTGGTTGTTTTGCCTTCTCTATGATCTGAGAAAATAACATTTTTTTAAAAAGACTTTATTTATTTGACAGACAGAGATCATAAGTAGGCAGAGAGGCAGGCAGAGAGGTTGGGGGAAGCAGGTTCCCTGCTGAGCAGAGAGCCTGATGCGGGGCTCGATCCTAGGACCCTGAGATCATAACCTGAGCTGAAGGCAGAGGCTTAACCCACTGAGCCACCCAGGCACCCCAGAAAATAACATTTTTTAAAAGAAACATCAAGTTTGACTTTACAGCTTTTATGTTAAAAGGGAAAATGAATGGCTTTTTTGAATTGTTGGGGCTGTTATGCCAGTGATTAATTCCACTAGAGAAGTGGGTCCATGAGAGCTGAAATTTTAGATCTAAAAGTCTGTGTGTTCCTCACTACCCTTGGGCTCCATCAGCCTGTGCTGTAAACCTTCCTTCGCTGTAAGAATGTTTCTGTCTCTGGGGGGGTTTTTTAACTGGTGGAGTTGTCCTTGGTCTGAGAGATCCCAGAAGAAAAGTTTTTGCCTGGGGTCTCTGACCTGTCACAGAGTTGCTGCACTTCTCAGCTGATGTGTAGAAATCTGCCAACCCACCATGTAGAACAGAGTGGGAGAATTCTTAGGAGAGGCCATGGAAACTCTAAAGGATGTCATTACAGTACATTTGTATGTTTCTCTCCATTTAAGCAGAGCTTTCCCACCTTAGATCAGGAAATGGGGAACCTGGGGCTCACGTACTCAGTAAACTAGTTTTGAATAACTCCTTTGTGCATAATACAGTTTTGAACGCCACAAAAGATAAGCTTCTGTCCTCAAAGACTTTACATCGCAGGGATGACTCTCACACATCAGAAAGTTAAAGAACCCAACGTCATAGAGATGGATCAGAACCCAATAGAGTGCCAAGGATATCAAGAGTGAGAAGTTCAAGCGAGGGTAATGGAGGCAGAAGGAGGATCCTAAAGCAGTGAGGCGGTCACAGGTGAGAGAGGAAATTTAATAGAGGTCTTGAAGAGGAGGGAGCTAGCCACAGAACAGAATATATAGTTCAACTCCACTTACTTAAAAAGGAAGTAAACAAAAATTGTATTTGCAATATTAAATGCCAAGAGAAAGAGTTGGAAGGGTAGCTAGCAAATTGGGAGGGGAGAAGTGCCATTGGCAGGTGGTAAGGAGTAGAGGGAAGGGCTAGAATCCATAGGGACTTTCGGTTTTTATTGTATATATACTTCTATAGTGTTTGAATAGCTTTCCAAGGAGAAGGTGGTCATGCACTACTTTGTGCGACTAAAAAATACAAAATTTACAAAAAGGATGACTAAGAGTTGGGTTTGTAGCACACAAAAAGAAGATATTCTAGGTGAGAGGAGCAGCTTGAGTCAATGTCCAAAGGTGGAGATACCCAGGATATGTTTGGGGAAGAGTGAGGACACGAGTGGGAGCAGCAGAAAAGGGACATAGTAGAAGGGCAAATGGGGGCCAGTGGAGAAAGGCTATGCATGCAAGGCCTAGGAGCTTGGGCCTGTCACCCTTGGCCAGAAGCCATAAGGAGTCTTGGAAGGATTTGGTTCAGGGTTAATTAATCTAGCTGCACAAGGATTCACTTATTAGTGCTCATGCTTGAAGACCCAGCAAAGTTAGAGGATATGAATTCAAATTTACTTACTTTGCACACCATGAAAGGCCACGGAAATGTCTCCTGTACTCACTGTAGTAAGAAAGGCTCTGACTTATGCAAGCCTGTGGTTAGACTTTCCAGGAACCACCAAAAGATGGAAATGCTGTCAAATGCAATTGGGGTACAGACACGTATACTCGATCCACAGTAGTAATTCCACCATAAATCTTTGTGTAATATTTGACATCTATGATAAATAATTCAAATGTATGACAGAGATTTCGACCCCAGCATGTGAATCAAATATGTGAAATTTGAGTAAAAATTAGTTGATTTTAAAAATAAAATCAGATGTAGTCTGTAATATGGTATTTGTTTTAGTTCATTTGTCTTTTCCTTGGGTGAATTGGTAAAATCAATATATTCTTTAACCTCCTATTTATGATTATATCACTATTCAAACACTATATATGTACACATTATATTTTATTCATACACACACACACACACACACACATACTCATACAAGATACAATGTAACAAAAATCTATAGCTGCCTAGGAGTGGAGAGGTAACACTCCTACAAACCAATCTTGAAGGAACATTAAATCTAATATGAGGAAAAATACTGTAGCTAGTTGAATCTTGAGTCATGCATTGTGACTCATTGTAAATGATTGGATTCTGAGTGAGATATTGACCAGCAAGTGGAAGAGAGACACAGCAGAGTCCCAGAATGATGATACCAGTTAGGGTTGTAAAAAAGCATGCTTGCCTACTGCAAATTATCTTGTAACCAGAAGTCAAGTTTGAAGAAGAAACTGACAATTAAATTTCACTTTCACTTTTCACTTTTCTTCTTATTCAAACTTTAAAGACTTTTAATCCCCATCTTTTCCCCCTACAGCCCCACCCCTGTCGATCTGTCTTTTCTCTGAGGCAGATGGAGTTCTTAATAGGCATAACTGAGTTCCCTGCCTTGTGAAGGGAAAACAACAGGGGACAAGACAGATTCAAAAAAGCTTTACAAATTACGTGGAAAGAAAGATTGCTGGTTTCATATGTTCCATTTTCCTCAGAGCCCCTTCTCTGTTCTTCTTAATCCTTCTTTATCCTTTAAAATTACTTTGTGGCATGTCTTCCCATCACGAGGCTGAGGGCAGCGTGAGACATCTGACCTCCCTGTGTTGGAAGAAGGCAGGAATACAAGATGATCCTGTACCTTAGGTGATTAGACAGACTCACACAAATTTTAGGAAGACAGTTTAGGAAATGATAAAAAAAAAATCCTTTAAAAAAATATGAAGACCCAAAAAAATATTCCTCTAATCATTTTAATGTAGTTCTTAACACTGATTTCATCAATTGAATCCAGTAAATATGTACTACTATCTGCCAAGTTGAATAAAAAAAACAATTCATGTAGTCCTGATAGCACTGTGCTAATCAGCAGGGTTACAGAAATACAGAATCTCCGCTTCTAATACAGTTTGGACAGGGGAAGTCTGGTCTCTGCTCCTGTCTTCTCTGTTTTAGTCTCTCTGTCTTCCTCCCTGATAAATCGGTGCCTTGTATGTATCTTCACTTGGGACACAGGGCACCATTTGAATTGTATCTGAGTAAGTCTGAAACCCCACAGTTGAAGAAAAAAAAAAAACAAAACCTCTTCCTGAGTTTGATGTTCTCTACTACACAGAAAGAAGATGGAGCCTCTGTGAAGGACACCACCTTACATAGATGCCGACAGAGGACATTTGTTTATGTGTGCAGAAGTAGGCGAGAAGGTCATTCTAGGCAGAAAAATGGGAGCCGATTTTGTCGTCACTCAAAGCTTTTTAAAGAGAGGAATGAAAGGGGCTGATGAGAACTGATACACTGAGATAATGTTGAGAGAAATTAGGAACAGCTAGAGAATTAGGATATATTTTGGAGAAAAGAATAATAACCACCCTGAATTTATCTATTTGTACATCAATATGTTTGAGATGAAACATATGAAAATATGCAAAAACATAAATATCACTCTGCTGATGATATCGCAGATCCCCCAAAGCAAAGGAACACATGCCCCATTCATTCCCTGTTGACATCAGATAGTTTACCAAGTGTTTGTGACTTAAAATGAGTGGTGATACTTACTATGTTTAGTTCATTTCTGCTTTTCCTCTAAGTTCAGGGATAAAACTTTAACGTTTTTATAGATTTAATATTTTGTTACATTTAATCTTATTAAAAATATATAAACTTATTGAATACTTATAATTAATGTAGCCTATTAATTATAATTTACTTATATGAAATAATGTGTTTCTTTGAGGCGGGGAGGGGGGCAGAAGGGGACGGAGAGAGGGAGATACTTGGGCAGGCTCCATGACAGTTCGGAGCCCAACGTGGGGCTCGATCTTGCAACCCAGTGATCATGACCTAAGCCAAAACTGAGAGCTGGATGCTTAACTGACTGAGCCACCCAGGAGCCCCTATATAAAATAATTATTAATACATACAATTAATAGTTTCCTTAGAGTCATATATTTTCACATATTAAAGTGCTCATGAAAATACTTTATGTTAAAATACTTTAAGTACTTCAGGATTCTGCTTTTGTGATACTAAAAAATGTTTTATTTTGTAGGTTTTTTTTAAGATTTATATTAAGTCTTTTTCTTTTTTCTAACCAACAGCTAAATTTAGAGGTTCTGTTTTATGTCACAAATGATCCTTGTTGGTACAAAAAAGTTTATATTTTTGGGGGGCTGTGGAGACTTCTTGTCCTTTAAGCCTTATTTACAAAGTTTTTCTCAATTGTTTTTTAATGTCCCTCATATTAGCTTGCCAGCAATAAGCAAAAATAAAGCTGGGACTGTGTCAAAAAATTCACTGGCCCACATTCATCCTTTTTTCAGCAGAGTTTACTCAATAGTGTTCCCCATTCAGCTACTGTGCCAGCGGAAACAGCTAGTTGTTGTCTGAAATGAAGAATAATTGGAAACATGGTTCCTGTTTCGTTTCCTGCAAGTAACAATTCATCCATTTAACATTCTTTTGGTGTTCTTGAATTCCGTGCTAGACGGCGTTGTGCTCTCTGGTCAGTTGAGGCCAGTCTGAGAAATGTTGACCTTCTATTCCCGCGGCTGACCCTCCCACTGGGAAGTACTGATGGCCATCTGATGGCCTGGCACTTTCACCTAGAGTCAGTGACATGTGGCGCCAGCGGCTTTGTGTAGGTAAATGGACATCACGCTGGAAAATGCTGGGCTGGGAGAGAGAGCAGTAATTATAAAAGATAAAATTTCTAGCTATTTTGATCCCAACTCTATAGATAAAGAAACAGAACCCAGGAAGGTTAAGTCACTTGCCCAAGGTCATGCTACCAGCAAGCTGTACAACAGAGCGCTTAGCTGCAGCAGCTTTCTTCTGTTCCTGTACTACAATAGCCCTTGTCTTTTGTGGCCAAGTACATGATTGGTTCTATAACTATTCCAAACACCTAGAAAAGGTGACATGTTCTCTTTTTGTGAAGTATAAATTTATTGTTTTTATACTCTAATCACACACATGAACTCATGCATGTGTAATAAGCTTGTAAGTTATATTATAGTCTTCTGTATTCGCGCTTGTCATTTCATCAAATTCTGTATGTCTTTCTAGTGGGTTTTTTTTTCTCTTCTTTTAAAAATCACTCTAGTGGTTTTGATTTTTTAAATTTTTGTGCTATATTTTTAAGTGCATAAGAGCTAACCATTATTGTATTTTCTTCAAAATTATATTGTATCGCGGAAATTGATCTGACTACAAATAAAGTGATATCAAATTAATAGTGGCTTAAATAAACAGAAATGTATTTTGCTCAAACATAAAGAATACCTGGTGGTAAAAAGTTGAGGACTGGTGTAGTGGCTCCATGGTCATCTGGAAAGCAAGCTCCACTTGTCTTCCTGCTCTGCTACCTTTTAGTTTGTGGTATCCATTCTCCAACTCATGATTGCAGAATGGCTTCTGCAGCTCCAGCCATCATATATATATATATATATATATATATGTATATATACATATATATATATATTCTAGTCATGAAAGAGGAAAAAGAAGAAGGTAGAAAGGAGTAGCTTCCAGCTTAATTAGATGTCTGTAGCCCCACCCACTAACTTCTGCTTACAAGTTACTGTCTACCCCTCATTGTAAAAGAGGATGGGAAAATTAATTTGTTTTTATCTCTACACATTGCTGTGCCAAAATAAATTATTGAGGTTTTGTTAGCGAGGGTGAAAGAGGGATGGGCAAGGATGGCATAGGCATCTAGCAATCTCTGCCACCCTGCTCTTAATCATTCCATCCTCTTGTTCCTATTAAATGTTTTTGGCCTTGAATTTGATATTAATATTGTCATTACTGGTCTTGGATTTGCCTGACATATATCTACCCAATCATTTATTTTCAAACGTTCCCTGTCACTTAATTTGAAGTGAATTTCTTTCTTTTTTTTTTTTTTTAAGATTTTGTTTATTTATTTGACACAGAGAGAGAGATCACAAGTAGGCAGAGAAGTAGGCAGAGAGAGAGGAGGAAGCAGGGTCCCCGCTGAGCAGAGCCCGATGCGGGGCTCCATCCCAGGAGCCTGGGATCATGACCTGAGCCTAAGGCAGAGGCTTTAACCCACTGAGCCACCCAGGAGCCCCTTGAAGTGAATTTCATATACAAGGCTTTGTTTTGTTTTTCAACCTATTCAGAAAATTTGTCTTTTGAAAGAGAAATTCAATTCTTTTTTTTTGTTTTTTTGGTTTTTTTTTCAATTTATTTATTTTCAGAAAAACAGTATTCATTATTTTTTCACCACACCCAGTGCTCCATGCAATCCGTGCCCTCTAAAATACTCACCACCTGGTACCCCAACCTCCCACCCCCCCCCGCCACTTCAAACCCCTCAGATTGTTTTTCAGAGTCCATAGTCTCTCGTGGATCACCTCCCCTTCCAATTCTTAATTTTTATGATAATGGATATATTTATTTGTATTCTTTTCTTTTTCTTATTATTCCTTATAATGTTTCACTGTTTTTTTTCTCCCCCTTATCCCCCCTTTCCTTAGGTTTACTGGCTTGATTTTATTTTAAGAGTTATTTCCCTCCCCTCTGTTAAGTTGAAAGTTTTCACATGAAGTGCTTAGTTCTCTTAAATAATAATTTTTTTTTCCTGACTGAATAACCATATCCCTGTATCTCAGAGATTCGTTGTGAACATACTAAGGAAGAAATGCAATTTATTTCTTCAAAAGTAGAGGAAGGTCATTGGCACCATGTAATAATTAAGGAAGTTTATTTTCCTCATTCCCTTCAATATCACACATAGACAGCAACGAACCCAAGCAGAGCTGGAAAGGAGCCCTGTTTCGACCAAACACCACTCCTGTGTGTAGCACTTTCCAGATTCCTTTCAGAGTCTAATTATTGAAGGAAAAAGAAAAGCTATTATCCTGGATTTTGAAAGTCCACCTGGGAACAAATTACAAGTATTCATCCTTACCTTTCTCTAAGTCTTCACTGGATGCAAAACAAGATCTCGTGAGTGATAAAGCAAACAACAATAGTAACACCGCAGTACAATCCGTGGCGGGATATTCCCATCACACTGGTTTTAAAAGAAGTCTTAAGACCTTTTTCCATGGAAGGCTCGAGTTCTACAAAGTTTGTTATAGTTCTGTAAGGAACTTGCATACAAAATATAGCTTTAAATTACTTGGTGAAATTATTAAGCCTTTTTTGATACTTTCACCTTTTCATGAATACATTACTTCTAAAAGGAGCTTTTTTCTCTAGTCTGGCTTCAAATTATACCTTCTGCTTCATGCCACAGCAGTATACTTTCTCCCAAGAGCAACTGAGGATGTTAAAATTAAGCAAATGGTGCAAGTATTACCATCTAGGTAGGAATTTTGCTGTTTTATCATGGGGAACAACGTAAAAGAAGAAACCAAAGTTTTGTTAAAGCCATATAACTTCTACCCAACTTCATCATTCTAACATATTTCTTTATTTTTTTATTATTTTTTAAAAAGGCTTTATTTATTTTTTTGAGAGAGAAAGAGTGAGCACAAGTAGACAGAGTAGTAGGCAAAGGGAGAGGGAGAAGCAAGCTCCCCACTGAGCAGAGAGCCCAATGTGGGGCTCAATTCCAGGACCTGGGATCATAACCTGAGCCAAAAGCAAATGCTTAACCGGCTGAGCCACCCAATGCCCCTAACTTACTTCTTTAAAAAAATATATTATTATTTTAGATTGCCTAGGGGTATGATTTGGCCACAAATGGGTATGCATTTTGATGACTCTTAGCACATAATAATTCTATACAGCAAACTATTTGTACTTTGCAAAAATTTTTATATATATCTAATAAATAATATATTACATACAAGAAATGCTCGGCCTTGAATGTGGTTTATAATATTTGTCTTGAGGCTCTCTCTCTCACTCTTTAAGATCAAGAATGGACTGACCCCTCATTCTGTCACTCGCTATTATATCATTGGGGCAAAAGGACAAAGACTCAGTTCTGTTGTCAGAAGTGACTCCTTTCCCATTATCACTATTTTCCTGCAACACTTTTTAGTCAAAAGGGTCAAGGCATTATGTCACAGATAGAGAATAATTAATAAATTACTTATAAATTTATTTATTTAAATTTAAATTTAAATTTAGAATGTCCCACCTTCTCTTCTCGTTAAGTATTTTCCCTCTAGTATGGACTTTGTAAGGTACTAGCCCCACTTCAGCCTCAAGAGAAGTGAGAGCGATACAAGAATAAGAAAGATGACTGTCTGATGAAAATACAAGTATTTTAGGAAACTATAGATAAATAAACATGAGACTTGAATGTTAAAATGTATCTGCATGTAGTGTGAGTTTAATTTTATTGGCTACTAATATTGATTAAAAATGAGGATTCGCAAGATTGGCCTTATGTTGAAGCTGGATGACAGGTCCAATAAGGATGGGTTCATTTTTACGACTCTTCTGCCTTTGGGTGTGCTTGAAACTTTCTGTAATGAGTTTTAAAAAGAAAAGAAATAAGGTTTCCGAAAACTGTTCTGGATCGATTAATTCTGAAACAGTTTCCTCTTTTTATGCCCATAAAAAGGGCATCATAAATATGTTCATTAATGGAATTCACAATTGGTTTGGATTCAGTGTATTGACAAAATTCTTTAACCCCAAGTCTTAGTCCTGCAGTGGGTACTCTGTGATGGAATTTGGAAAACAGTGGGCTCATCCAACTTTCATGGGTTAAGTAAAAAAAAAAAAAAAAAAAAAACTGTGACTAAATTTTATATCTTACAGAAGCATTTGAGGAATAACCATGTTTGAAAGGACAGTTTTCTCATGGACTGTATAGAATTCTGTCACTACAGAGAGACTGCCTTCTTTACTAAGAACAAGTAGAAAATAAAGACTATAAATAATGAACCACTCTGAGTCTGTTTCATAGTGTCATCTCTTCGCAAAATTTCTCATATAAGGTGCTGCCTCTTCATTTTCTTCTTAGCTGACCTGGGCTTAGGGCAATGATCTGTCACTCTCGTGCATCGAGGGAGAAACAAAACCCCTCAAGAACTAGATATAGGTAAGAAGGGAAGACAGTATTTTATCATTACAAATTAATCAGATATTTACTAAATGCCTCTCCTGATGACTATTCTCACTTTAAAGCTAGCAAATCTTGGGCGCCTGGGTGGCTCAGTGGGTTAAGCCGCTGCCTTCGGCTCAGGTCATGATCTCAGAGTCCTGGGATCGAGTCCCGCATCGGGCTCTCTGCTCAGCGGGGAGCCTGCTTCCCTCTCTCTCTCTCTCTGCCTGCCTCTCTGTCTACTTGTGATTTCTCTCTGTCAAATAAAATCTTTAAAAAAAAATAAAGCTAGCAAATCTTGGTTTACAAAATACCTTCACATGCATGATCTTACCTAATCCTCCCAAAAAAACAGTAAGGTAAGTAGGGGCACTCTTTAAGATCAAGAAATCACATTTCAGAAACCTAAGTGCTTCCTGAAGGTCTTATACCATCTAGGTGGGGCAGGGGGCACAGAAACCACCCAGGTCTCCAGACACCATCCTGTGGTCATTCCCTGTTGACCACCCAGTGTTATGCTTCTCTAGCCTGTGTGTTTGGTCCTGTGGGGGATTGAAAAGAAGTAAAGGCATGATCCCTGCCCTCAGCGAGTTTATGATCTAGATGGGAAAATATAAATTTTACATAAGAAAAGAAGCAAAGAATTATTAAGCATTAAACTATATGAAATGGGCTATACCTACAATAACATTTGGTTTGTTTTAAATGATAAAATCTACCCAAGCACCGAAACCTGCATTTGTAGGTGCCCAAGAACTCTGGTCAACCAAATGCTTCTCAAGTCTTCCAGCCAGGCAATACATGCTTTCCTGGAGAAGTCCCATGATTGATGCTTGACTGGGAGGAAAGCCTGTAGAAGAGAAAGAAGAAGAAAATATCTTCTCATACGCTATCCTGTACTTGCAGATACAATCTTGCCCAGCTCCCCAGTGATACATGGTTGCTTGCAAGAGCCAATTCTTAAATTGCTGAATTCCTATTAGCTTCTGTTGAGCCTCCAGTGAGAACCGGAAGCTTGTAGAAGCTTGGCCCAGGCACACCTTCATTAGATCCTCTAGGCCATCAACAGAGGCTACAAAGCAAAGTGCCTCTTTGCCTCCTCCTATTTACCTAACTGCAATGGGAAAAAAGTGGAAGAATTGAAATTTTTTAAGAAAACTGCCTAGAGGCAGAAGAATGGGCACATTTGTTCCACCTTCCGAGGAACCATGGACTTCAAAGGTCTGCAGGGAATCTGTGAGCACTTTCATTTCCTGATGTTCTGATGCTCAAACCTAAAACTTTCCAAATGCATTTTTGCTTCAGAAGCAAAATTCTATGGGAAATATCTGTTCTTTCTTTTTCAGCAGAATAAACCTGTCCTCAGAGACAGCTGTAGGCCAGTCATTGTCTGTGTCTCCCCCACTGAGTGGCGTATTCCCTGAGAGGCTCCTTGGGGACTTCCAAAACCACCAATGAGTGTCTCGTAGGCCAGTCATTGTCTGTGTCTCCCCCACTGAGTGGCGTATTCCCTGAGAGGCTCCTTGGGGACTTCCAAAACCACCAATGAGTGTCTCATAGCCATCCTTTAAAAATAACGCTCATGGTTATCCAGATGGACTGGCATTATGGACTCTCCTGTGCAGTCTTCTTCAAAGTGCTAATTTGCTTAAGTGTCCTTTGGAGTCGGCCAGCATCGATGAATCTGGATGGCTCTCACATGGCACCGCAGTGCTGGGGTCACTCTTCAAGGCTTGATGCCTGTCCACCTGCAAGGAGGAGAGGGTGTGGGAGACATCAAATGCGAGTGAGAACGCAACCCTAATGTGCTTTGCGCAAATGTGAGGGTATGCATCGGAGCCACAGTCAACGCATCCAACCACACTGAGCACTGGAGAGCAAATGTGAACCCGTTCTGTTTGACTCCGAAGCCCAATCCCAGAGCAGCTAGCGCTGAACCACCCCTGCCCTTCACAGAGGCAGCCATTGAATTATTTTTTCAGAAGTGGCGTAGATTTTTGCTGAGTCATTCAGGCTTTCATTTCACCCAGTGGTTATGAACATGGATTCTAGAACCAGCTCTGTCACATACTAGCTTTGTGACCTGATGGGCACATTAGTTAAAAACGCTGTGTGCCTTCAATCCCCCATGTTAGAACCTTGCCCAGCATATATCATGCCCTATATAAGCGTCTGCTGTTTTCATACATTTGGTCTTCTTCTTTCTTTTTTTTTTTTTTTAAGGTTTTATTTATTTATGACAAAGAGAGATAGAGAGAGAGGGAACATAAGCAGGGGGAGCAGCAGGCAGAGGGAGAAACAGCCTCCCTGCGGAAAGGGAGCCTGATGCGGGGCTTGATCCCAGGACGCTGGGATTGTGACCTGAGCTGAAGGCAGATGCTTAAAGACTGAGCCACCCAGGTGTCCCTGCAATCCGTCTTCTAATATTAACGTGAAACCTCTGCCCTAGACACGACTACATGTTGAGATGTAAAAACAAATACGATATGGTCTGTGCCCTCACTGGGCCTACACTCTCCATTAGAGCCTTGGTTTTATTTCTCTTATGCACCTAGCACACAGAGGTACTCAATCAACGTGTTTGAATGTATGATTGGATCAGGAAAATGGGGAAGGATACCGATCATTTCAGTTACATGACAATTTGACAGTCCCTGCCACAGAGGAAGCACCTGGCATTATTAGCTATTTTCATTATTAATTTGGTAGAATAAATGCTGAGACTTTGCGCGTGGACTGGAGGTTGAAGGCGGCGCACTCAGGGAAGTCTTCCAAGAGGCAGTATCACTGAGATTCGTTTTGATCAGTGAGTGGGTGTTAGCCAGTAAGAGAAGAGGGCTAAGTGTGTTCTAGGCAGAAGGAACATTGTGTGCAGAACTAGAGAGCCGTGAAATAGCACAATACATTCAGGGAACTCCAAGTAGGCAAGTACGACCAGAGTCCCGTCCTTGTCGTATACAGCGTGCATTTGTTAAATGAGTATTTGAGATTGGATGCTGGGAAATGAAACAAAACAAATGAGACATGGCTTACATCACCCTGGCCTTTAGTGTTGACTAGATAACCAGTCCCCGACTAAGTGGCTGGTGAATTTGACATTGTTCAGTATAGTGCTTGCCTTGGTACAAATGCTATTGGTCTCCACACAGCGGGCGGCTCTATAGTCAGCCCCTTCTTGTCTACCAGTGGAGGAAGGGAAGTGACTTCATTTTTCTGTTTTTCCAAAGTGATGGAGCTGAATTAACCATTCAGTTGTTGGGATCATTGTATAGATAAAACTGTTTTTGCAGAGTAACATAGATTCTCTAGATCAAGGGTTAGCAAACTATGGCCTGAGGGCCAAATCCTATTCACTGCTTGTTTTTGTAATTAAGGTTTTTTTGGAATGCAGCCATGCCCATTTGTTTACATGTTAGTCCACAGCCGCCTTAGCAGTATTTAACAGCAGCATTGTGACAGACACTGTACGGCCTGCACTGCGTAAAATATTTACTAGCTTGCTCTTTGCAAAAAACATTTGCTAATCTAGCTCTAGGGTCATCTCTTCTAATTGGATGTTAAGGAGAAATCAGCTAATATTTAAGACAGAAGATTGAGTTGGTTTAGAACCAACACAGCAAACAATAGGTTATTAAATTTTAAAATTCTCTGCCAAGAAGAGAGAGCATTGCAAATATGTTAGCCATAAAGAGCTCCATCAATATGTGTACAAGAATAAACACAGATTCTGTGACTGGCCTTCAAGATTTGACTCTAAGCTCCTGGCAGTAAGGGGGTAAAAAAGAAGAAGAAGAAGAAGAAGAAGAAGAAGAAGAAGAAGAAGAAAGGAATTGGACACCCTTATTGTTACCTGTTGTCTCTTCACAAACCACTTGAACATGTAGTGGTTTAAAACAGCTACCATGTACTATTTCTCGTGAGACTCTGAGTTGGTTGAGTGTTTTTGAGACTCTAGGCTGGGCCCAGCTGATCTTGGTGGGCTTCCTCATGCATTTGTGGTGAGTTGGTATGTTAGCTCTGGGCTGGCTGGGCTGGGATGGCCTCAGCTGGGATGGTTCATCTCTACTCCACATGATCTCTCATCCCCCAACAGGTTAGTGTGGGCTTAGAAGAGTAGCCATGGTGGGTTCCAAGAAGGAAAATGGAAGCTCACACTTGAGGCTTTAGCTCAGAAGTGGCACACTATTCCATCTGTTGCATTCTAGTGGCCGAAGCAAGTCAAACCCAGCCTAAATTTAAGGAGCCAGGGAATGGACTCTAACTCTTGGTGTAAATTGCAGAAAAGTCATGTTGCCAAGGGTAGAGAAACAGAAGGGAGATAACTGGGGCCATGATTGAAGTCAATCAAATAGCATCTAGACCAGCATATATTCCAACCATAATATATTTTTTTAAAGTCATCTCTGTGGTCTAAAGTGGAAAAGAAAAGTCATCAGACAATAATTTAGCCCCTCCAACAGGTAGAAGTCATCAGTGTCTTTAACTAAGAGGACCAATATCTTCTAGTTAGTGACAAATGCGGAGGAGGAGTAGAAAGAAGCCTGTCAGAGCTATGGTACACATCATAGAAGACCCAGACCCATATTAAAATGCCACTTGACGGGGGGCGCCTGGGTGGCTCAGTTGGTTAAGCAACCGCCTTCGGCTCAGGTCACAGTCCCAGAGTCCCAGGATCAAGTCCCGCATCAGGCTCCCAGCTCCATGGGGAGTCTGCTTCTCCCTCTGACCTTCTCGCCTCTCATCCTCTCTCTCACTGTCTCTCTCTCTAATAAATAAATAAAAATCTTTAAAAGAAAAGAAAAGAAAAGAAAATGCCACTTGACAAATTTCACCTGGGAATCAGACTCCATTGAAATGGATTAATGGAATAAGCAAAATCATTATTAGAGAAGTAACCAATGAGTAACCTAAATATTAGCATTTAAACTAAAGCCTAAACAGACCTATAATATTGCCACTGACCATTCCCATTCCAGTCCACTTCTGATTTGGGTTGGCACTAAAATTGGTTACCGTATTCAAAGACGACATTGCTGTCTATGGATACGGATGTGATAAAAAATACAGATAGGGAATAAATTTTTTTTTTTAACTCACTAGCCGTGTCAGAACTTTTTTTTTTTAAATTGCTGGAATATCTACCTTACTACCAAACTTGCCTCAATAAATAATTAGCATAAATAGCAACAGTGGATGTCAGAAATCCTCCTTAACTCTTCTTTTCTTGGTACCATGGGTTGTCAGTAAGAAGAGCATAAACCCATGTAGCCCTTGGTCCTTACAGTCATTCAGAATCCCCTAAAAATCTAAAACAAATGACTAAAGACCAAAATCAAAATGGCCAACCCACCCAGAAAAGCCACACAACCTAGGTTTGAAAACGTCCTTTCTGACCTGGAGCCAGTCAGGGTGTTGGGCCTTGTCCTCAAGAAGCCGATGGCTTTACCCATGGTCTTCCATGAAATTGCCACCATCAGACTTCTGTAGTAGCGGCAACAGGACATGGGGAGGAACAAAACAGGATTTAAGGAACTAAGTCAACGCCTGTTGACTGAGACTTCGGGATCAGCTGTGAATGGAAATCCATGTCAATTTCAATAGAGTGAAAAGGAACTGGAGTGTTATTATTGAAGAGATGGAGAGGAGCCCGTCAGGATGCTTGCGGATGACTGGTTTCTGGGAGGGT
This sequence comes from Neogale vison, assembly GCF_020171115.1. Taxonomy (NCBI): domain Eukaryota; kingdom Metazoa; phylum Chordata; class Mammalia; order Carnivora; family Mustelidae; genus Neogale; species Neogale vison. Next base: position 210,181,425 of record NC_058094.1, read on the forward strand.
TGGGGAGAGGTAGAGCTTCCCAAATGAAGCTTCCAAAATTTGGGTTCAGGAAATCAGAAGTTAACCTTCGGCGGATCACATAAAGGTTAAATGATATAACATATATAAAATAGCTAGCAGAGGGCTTAGGAGGGTAGACCTCCATAAACGTTGGTTTCTTTCCTCTCTTTGCATCTCCCACCCACCTTAGGATTTTCTTAAAAAAAAAAAAAAAAAAAAAGACCTTCCAGCCAGCTGCCATTGGAAAGATGTCAAATACGATAAGCTGCTGATAGGTGGTAACGATCAACAAAATTCACACTCAGGTGGTTGGAGCAGGGCATGTCACCTCCCCCCCTCCTTATTACAGCTTGGAGGCCACACAAAGACATTCCTTCCTTCCTGCAGAGGAAGTGTGTGTGTTCTCTCAAACCTACCTTGGCATTCCTTGATGTCTTAGAGAAGCAGATGACCCTGGCTGAGCAAGACAGTCAGCAGAACAGCAGCCCTTGATGCTGCAATTGGAAATTTCCATTCTTTGCTTGCAGCTCTGAAAAAAAAAAAAAAAAAATCTAAAGAGCCCAGTAGCTGGGAAATTTCCACGATGGAAAATTTTAACATATTCTTTAGCTCTAAACTATGCAGGTTTATGGAGACTATTTTTTTTTCTTTTGGTAATTTCCTTCTTTAACAATAATTTATGAACATGGTAACACTCCAGCTGTGGGAATAAGGAGGGCAAGATGACTTGCAGGAGAATAGGTATAGTTGGCTAGTTGTGGGCTGGGCTGTATACACATTTGACCCGAACCATAGAAATGCAGATCAGTACAGGACCCACCGGGTGGGAACTCATCCAAAATAGAGAGAGTTTGCTCTGGAGCACTGCAGAGAAGTCTGTGTAGAGACTGGAAGTGGAAAGTGTGAATGAATACAACTTTGGAACAGGAGATGGTGAGTTGTATTGCTGCAGAAAGAATCTCAAGCAGATTCCTCAGACCACTACTTCTTAAATGTAAACATGCATATAAATCACCTGGAAATCTTGTTAAGATGCAGATTCTGATTTGGTAGCTCTGGGGTGGGGCCCAAGACTCCGTGTTTCTAACAGGCTCCCAGGTGGTGCTGATGCTGCCCTTCTGAGGACCACACGGTGTATAGCCAGACCATAAACAAACCTCATTACAATGAGGTCAACTTGCCTTCCACAGCAAAACAGAATCAAAGGGCAGCCAGAGGTGAGCTCCCTTGGGGTCATTTTCTTAGGTTACAAAGCTAGGGTCTAAGAGTAGAACTGAATGCTTTCTGGAAAGATGCTTCATGCAAGTCTGAATAAAATGGATCTTTTGAAACGTTGGGATGCAAACAGTTACCAGAAGGCTGCCGACTCAGCAGGCTGGAGTTGGTGGTTTCTAGAATGCTACGCCTATCCAGAGAAACCCCTATAACAAATAAGGTGGTGAGGACTCCTATGCTGGTCTGGTTTCCTCAGTGATTCCCTAGCATTGTGACATGTGGGGGTGAAACACTAGGGGACTAGCTCTAATTATTGAGGGAAGACTGTTGGCCACAGTGGTGTAAAGGGGAAAAGGAATCTGGGAAATAAATTACTTCCATCTCAGCCAGGTAATTGTTTCACGTTTACTGAAATAAAATAAAAAAGAAATGGGAAAAAATTTCCATTTCTTAACACCTAGCGCACCTCTGTGCTACCTATTTTACTGAGAGAGAGAGAGAGGAAGATAAAAATCTGTGGCATCTCTATTCCCAGTGTTACCTCCAATTGATCTGCTGTACGTATCTTTAATGCAACATTTGTCCTATTTTTTGTTTTCCATTCAACTGAGCATTGAATGGGTTATTACTACGTTTCAAATTAAAGTATACAGAGGAACATACGGGGAAAAAAGGAGCAGGGAGATTCCCAGCATGAAAATGTGATGTTGAAATAAGTATAAGAGTGGAATGAATTTGGTAATATAAGTATTAAAATATATATAAAAAGTAAATATTCTAGTACCCTAGCATCTGCATAATATTTAGAAATGGCTTACATTTGGATTATTTAGGAACTTAGACTTCTAAAGGTTGGTTGACATCTTCTGTTTCAAAAATCTTCACTGTGGGGTTTAGGCATGATTTGGCATTGAATAAACTTCCTGATTCCTTAAACATAAGAGATCGGTTTGGGTTTTTTTTTCCCCCTATGGGTTTTAATGAGCAATTATTCACCGAAGAACCATCTTACAACCTATCGCCAACCAAACAGAATTTGATTGATTGACTTACAGTCACATCTATTTAGTAATAAACATAATAATTATAATAAAATTAAGCATAATTGAGTGCTTTCAACAGGTGAGGCATTTCACCTTTACAACAAGCTTATAGGATAGATACCATTATTATAAACATGAGAAACTGGGATATAGAGAGCTTCAGTGAACTGCCTGGGATCCATATTTTATGGCCAAGCAGGGAAAGACGTCCTCTGGCCAGCCCCAGATATGCTAGTGCTTTCACCAAATATCACAGCTACATCTCAGCTTCATTCCCCTTATCACAGACAGATGGATAGATGCTCCTTCTCAAGTTTAACAACTTCACAGAGCTTGATTCAAATACTGAATGTGTTGTTAGTTGCTTACAGCTGCTATTTCTCTAGCCGTGCAGTAAGTCCAAGCAAACTCTTTTGAAGAGCTCATTAAAACTGCTAAAATAAAGTCTTAGAAGCAGGTGCATTCATTAGCTGAAATGCAGACGATTATGTTAATATCGCCTTCAGGTGACAAATTTAAAGCCATCAAAATCATGGAGGATAAAAGGATTTTCAAAGCTAAAGTTAACTTCTTCCTTTGTAGGACTCTTTGCTCTGTTGAGCATGTGACTGCCTTTGCAGCTGCCCACATGGGGACCTCCAGTGTTACCTCACAAAAATAAAGCCATGTTTGTAGTATCATATTTCCCTTACAATGTCTTGGGTCTCTATTCAGGAAAATAAAGGTAAGGAATTGCCTACAACCCTAGTGTTATTTTCTAAATAGGGAACTTGGCACCTTGTTTATAATCTATTGTCAGATTAGATCCAAGGATAGGGACATGTTAAAGAAGATGGTTAAAAATACCTAGACACTGATTCCGGGCTTCGGTCAGATGGACCAACAGCTCTTCCACTTTGCCTTCTCTTTTTTTCTCAAAGAATATTGAACATGAAATACATATATGATGATACGTATGTATTTAGGAAGTGATACATCACAGTGTAAACAATAGTTACCCCAGGATGATTTTTATTTTATCTGTGTGTGTATTTTTAATTCTCAAATTTTCTACAGTGAATATGTGTTATTGTATAAAGTTAAAAATTGTTTTAAAAAAACTCAGGGCAATTCAACACATTCAGTTGTTTCATTTATAAAATTGGGTTACGATTTAATTACCCAGTATAAGGGAGCTGGAGGAGATGTTTCCTCAAAGTTCTTTCTTCTCAAATCTAGGATATCTGTGGAAACAATGATCCTTCCTTTTAGAAGAAAATATAAGGAAATAAGGGCTAGGTATCCAGCCACTTATTAAAAACAATTATAAACATGCTTAAATATTTTTACCTCATTCATCATCACCTCAATCAAGTGGACACACATCAAAGTGAATTCATCTGCTACTTAGAGAAAGACTGAGCACCGTTTTAAGGAGGGATTAACTTTAATTTTGAATTTTCTTAGCTATAGATTCTATATAAATTCTAAGTTTCTTAGCTGTATATTCTGGAAAGCCTTTGCAAAGTAATACTCACCACAAATTTTTTTTTTCAAATGGTGCGCTACAGTAACTGTATTACTGATTGCAAAATATAAATAATGAAACTGCTATAGATCTGACCCCATCTACTGATGGAGCATGTTTACTGTGTGTGTGTGTGTGTGTGTGTGTGTGTTTGGCTAAATAGTTCAAAATTAACAAACTGAAAGCCTGCTGGTACAATGTAATAGTCCTATGTTTGCCTTCTGTCCTCTTCAAATCTTCAACCTACCCCTTGTACTTTCTTCCCTACACAATTCAAAAGACTGTTGACCTTATTTTAAATCAAAAGCAATAGAGAAAACAGGAAAGATCTCCTTGGGATGAGGATGAATAAGCATATGCAATACTTCTGCTACAGGCATGCATGCATGTCCCTTTCATGGTCAAAGGTGGCCTCGCCGAAGCCCTGCTCCAACCTGCCGTAAGTCTCATTGCTTGGTACCTAGAGTGTGGGCAATTCCTTCCACTGCTGGACAGCTCCAGCTCTCCTAGGACTGCTCTCCCACCCAATTCCTTTCCTTGAAGAAGCTTTGGTTGAAGGCAAAGTGAGGAAGGTAGTCAGAAAACACATATGTCCTTGATATGAAGCATCACCACAAGATCAGATCACCATAGGATCATCACCATAAGATCAGAAGGTAAACCACAGAAGTTAAAGATGAAAGGAATTGAGAGGTCACATGAGTCAAGTTTTCTTTTAATGTCTTTTCTAAAGCATACCTGACAGTCATCTAGTCTGACCTTGAAACTTTGCAGTGACAAAAATGTCTGACTTTTTTACACTTCTATACTGATCGATGGATAGATAGAGCACAAACATTACACCACAATGCAAAATAAAAAAAGTTATTCTTCATCTGCTACCCTTTAAAAAAACCAACGATTTTCGAATTTCTGTTACCAATCCAGGACCCCCCAGTCTCAAGTAAAAATAACCCTTTAGAATCCATGAGAAATATGAAGAGGCTGAACCATTTGGCTTAAAGACATTTTGGAATTTTTATTAGTCCATGGTGTCCCATCACACCATGAGAATCAGACTCTAAAAAGGAAAATTGTATAAAGAATTTGTAAGCCTCGATTTCACAGTAGTTCCCAAGTCTCTCCCGAATCCATCCCTCTTTGTCACTCTGACACGTGTACAACAAAGGAAAATTTCTGAGATTATTTTATCCGGGGATCTTTCCAACACTTACAAATACCATCTCCACTGAGCAATGTGTTCCCAAGTTACCTAAATTATACATATGGCAATACTCCTTTCAAAGGAAATTGAAGAGTTTAGCAGTATTATGAAACAACTAAATGTGACAACACAAAGAACAAAAATGACAAAAGAAAATCTCTCAAAGATAGTGTGCCCTCTGGAAACAGTTTGATATCCTGCCTTTTCACATTGGCTCTATTGGAGGTTATGAAAGTGGTATTTACCCAAAGAATTCAAAGGGATACATGCCCTCCCTGCCACCTGTTTATAGCATCATTATTTACAATAGCCAAGATATGGAAGCAGTCCATTGTCCATCAATTGATGAATGGATAAAGAAGATGTGGCATATATATACACACACACATACACAATGGAATATTATTCAGCCATAAAAAGAATGAAATCTTGCAATTTGTAACAACATGGATGGAGTTAGAGGGGATTATGTTAATTAAGTACAACAAGTCAGAGAAAAACAAATACCATGTGATTTCATTCATGTATGGAATTTAAGAAACAAAACAAATGAGCAAAGGGAAAGGAGAGAGAGGGAGAGAGAAATCAAGAAACAGACTCCTAACTATAGAGAACATACTAAAGGCTACCAGAAGTGAAGGGATGGATGAAATAGGTGCTGGGATTAAGAGGGGCACTTGTCATGATGAGCACCAGGTGATGTATAGATGTGTTGAATCACTCTATTGTACACCTGAACTAATACAACACTATATGTTAACCAGACAGAATTAAAATAAATCCATTAAAAATTTGGTCCTAAAAAAGCAAAAATCGTGTTGAGTTTGGGGAAGCAAATTCAGAAAATCAATTACCTAATAGAATAGAAGACTCCAAACTATAATTTTGGCTAAATAAATAGAGTAGAGAGACTTAAAATTGGTTATTTTTATTATTCAATTATTTTTAAAAATCATTGAAAAAAATTTAAGCAACAGGGGCGCCTGGGTGGCTCAGTGGGTTAAGCCGCTGCCTTCGGCTTGGGTCATGATCTCAGGGTCCTGGGATCGAGTCCCGCATCGGGCTCTCTGCTCAGCGGGGAGCCTGCTTCCTCCTCTCTCTCTGCCTGCCTCTCTGCCTACTTGTGATCTCTCTCTGTCAAATAAATAAATAAAATCTTTAAAAAAAAAATTTAAGCAACACACACAAAAAAATTTAAGCAACACAAAAGAATGCAAGGAAGAAAACAAAAAATACCCTCCCCACATTTCTCGCAGATGCTAAAGGGTTCTGTTTGTTTGTGAGTAGGGGATCCTGGATGAGTAACAGAGATTAAAAAATAGTTGATTTTGTAAAGGGTAGCAGATTAGGAATCACTTTTTTTTTCATCGTCGTGTAATCTGTATTCCATCTACCCAACTATCACCCATTCACCATCTAAAAATAACCATCACAGATTTTATGGGAATATCATTCCAGACATGGAAATAAGAGATATTTTAGAATTTTAAAGAGATTTGCACTCAGGCAATGAACGGTGGTCTTACTGATGATGGTTAAAGAGACCCCAAACCTAATTTTTTATAGTGATGAAAAGAAGTGAAGGGGAGTAAGACTTCTCAGTCCATAAGCAATTTTAAGAAGATGAGTTCAATAGAAATTAGCAGATATTTAATCAACGTTCTACTGAGTTTCATGGCCATATAAAATACACAGGGTTGACATTTAGCTGGTACATACTAGTTTGGCCATTCCAGTCGTTTTTGACCGACTGTCCATTCTGCTTAATTGGACATCTATTTTGATTGGCCAGTGCCAGGGCTATGTCGGTTGTTACATGTCACATCAAGATCTGTTTTCACTGGTGATGCCTTTTTCTGAGAATACTAAATATTCCCCTGAGCCAAAATTTATTCTTTAAATTTTCTAGCATTTGATGCTTTTAAAAAAAATATGTCACTTTTAATTTTATTCATCCATTAGTTAATTTACCCCCATAAGATTCCTTCTTCTGCGGAGGTGAAATAATTTTTGTTTCTTTATGCAAAGTAGAGTTAAATTCCCCCTCCCTCACTCCTAAACATACCTCATTAAAGCCACTTTGGGAAAAAGATTTAACTGGGAATTTTCAAACTTGAAGGAAATTTCGCTCCTTTTATGTTGCAAAAATCGAAGACATAGTGGCCTCCATTATCTCTGTTAAATTCAGGGAACATTGATACTGATTATCCAAATGGCAGATTATCCCAGTTATGTCTATTTAAAATTTTAATGGTAGCTCTCTCCTCCTACTTACATTTGACTAACGTTAATACAAAATTAGATGCCATTTCCTGACTTACTCACCAATTTACGTTGAGAAGATACAGGTCGAATAGGTGAAAGAAGAAAGCCAATATTTCCTTGGTAACCCACATAATCACAATTGAAGATAATTACTTAATCAAAAGTACAGATTTTCCGTGCAATAATAGCTCTGTTTATCTTATAAACACTAGAACATGAGACCACCTGATCATTTTTCTGTGGGGGGGGAGTATAAACAAACTTAGAAAATTAAATCTTATATTTCTATGGACATATTCTAATTTAAAGATACAGCTTCAGTTTTCTTGATCCTTCACTAAGAGAGGCACTACCCATTCCCTTATTGTAGGCGTTTTATGCATATCAAGCAACAGTTGCAAAGTCCATGCCTCTGCTACTTGTTTTTACCTTTATTATATATAAGCAGCAGAACCCACATTCTATGTAAAGTTAAGGCCACACTTCAAAATACTTCTTCCATACTCTCGTTTCTCCTTAGATCATATCAATGTTTTGTCTCTTCCAAAATACTTCTTCCTCCTTCCCTACATTCAGTAAGTGACCACCTCAGTTATTTGATGTTTGACATGTCACACTTCCTTAACATTCTCTAATTGGGCACATTAGAGAAAGGACCAATTTGAATTAGTGACAATTTTGAATGCTATAATAGTATTAAAAATTTATAGTTTTATCCCTTTATGGTACAATATGCCACTCAAGCATTCTATAGTGAAGTATTTCCAGGAAAAAAGGCTACTGCCAAAACTGCTTTAAAGATAAGATCCTTCAATATTGTGCACCTTAAGCTTTAAGCAAATGAGTGTGGCAAGGTTATCTAAATATGTTCAGTTCACATTCACCGAGCAGTTACTATATGGTGGCATCATGCTAGAAAATTTTTGTCCTCTTGAGTTAACAATTCACTCTAAATTATCACTCATTTTGCCTACTGACACTTTGTCTCATGCTTTGTTTAATACCTGTCTAAATGTACTCATTTATTCAAAAGATTTCTAACAGTTATAATGGGGTAGGCACAGATGCAATTCTAAAATGACTGGCATGAAGGCCATTTACCAGGTGCACCAACACCAATTAATCCATCAACCAACAAGCCCTTTGTTCTCCGCACTGTCACTAGTTAAGGGTTTCTCAACCTTGGCACTAATGACATTTCAGACCAGGTAATTCTTTGTTGTGGGGGGCTGCCCTGTGCACTGTAGAATGTTGAGAAGGCATCCTTTGCCTCTTTGCCTCAGATGCCAGCAGCACCACTACTTCTAGCTCTGATCATCAGAAATGTCTCCAGGTATTGCCAAAACTCCCTGAGGTGAGGGTGGTGGAGGGAAAATTGCCCCTATCTGTGAACCTCTGAGAGTGTGTATAACACACCTTCTTTACTAGAGTGTAAAGACTTTGAAGGCAGAGATCCAATCTGATCCATCACTGTATCGACCCCTCCCCACCAGCTAAATTTAGTTTCTGGCACAGGAATGCTTCTTGATGAATGTTCTGGAAAGAACAAAATACCTCTGGAGTAAGTACCTATACCGCTGTCAGCCCCACATAGAGCATTTTGTAAACCCCAATGATGAGTCAGTTAACCAGAGTAAATTCTAACAAATTTTTATGATTTGAATAATCACTCCCTATTCGGATCGTATATCCCCCTTGGCCAAAGGCCTGCATTCGTATAGGGCTTTAATGTGTCTGAAGCGTATTTTACATAATGGCATTTTATCTAGGTACAGGGATAATCACTTTGGCCACTTCTGGTTATAATTTAAGCTCCCAAATCCCAGATTCCTTTTCTCAGGCAGGAGTGGGAGGCATTTTGATGTCAGTGGCATTGCCTTTGGTCACTAAAAGGAACTCTTAAGGTCGGTTTAATAATGTTAAATTTAAAGTTTGGGATTCTCTTTTGCGGTGTTAGAAGTAGAACCTCCAACAGGCTCTCCAGTGATCTCAGAGATTCTGGTTTACTGGGATTCCTGGAAATTGCCAGAGGGCTCTTAGGGAGGAGGGAAATAAAGAGTGAGGAAATTTTCCCTGTGGGCAATTGGGGAAAACAAAAATATTTTTGTGCTGTGGAGGCTTCTCAGGAAAGGAGGGTTGGCCAGCAGACGCATCTGCACAAGGGGAATTTCCACATTTGGGAAAACAGGGTCATAATTAATGACTTAGGAAAGCCAAGAAAATGGACCATGTTGGAAAAATGTGATTTTCAATGGCCAAGTTATTGTCAACTGATTGGGCCAGAAAATTGGATTGTTTTAGAAAGACATTTTTATTTGTGAATATTTGCCTACAGGTCCTTCCTTCAGTAGATCTATTAAGTACCCAGCCCTTGCCTGAGGAACAAGCTTTCCATAGCCAGATCCACTCTCTCTGTCCCTCCCTCCCCTAAGGGAGTATTTGCGCTAGACTTCTGGCCTGGACATCGGGCCTTTTGCTTTGAATACGATGCCCTGGACCAGCCAGCGGGGCTATTAGCATCCATTAGAATAGCAATGATTATCCAGGATTCTTGGACAAGGACGGAAGGATGACATTGCATGATCCTGATGCGGCCATTGTTTATGGAGGACTCCATGTCCTGTGCTAAGAACATTGAAAAACTATCTTTACTTAGACATGGGGAAACTGAGGCTCAGGAAATTTAAGTAGTTTGCCTACAATCGTATAGCTTTTAACTACCAAGTTCTATCTCTCATTCTGTATTTAAACTCTACTCCCTAAATTGGAATGTTCTCACCTTGTGTACAACCTCCCACTTACTTTACTTCCTTCCTCCTATCTTCCCCAGGTCACTCTGTTTAAATTACATCTGGTCTTGGGCTTGTGCTCAAAAGAGAGCTCCATGGTTACCCATCATTCTGAAGAGGAGAAATCTGGGTTAGCAGGCTTAGCACCATTCATATCTGTTTACCCAGGGAATTATTATGTGGTCAGAATGTTCTTGCCCCACTTTTTGGTTTTCTCTTATCTCAATGATCCATTTTATTAAAACAGGTATGATCGCCTTATGCTTTTTCTCTCATAATTTTCTCAATGTCAGAATACAGCTTGATGAATTTCAACAAATTTGCCAAGGTAAAGGTCAAGTTTTTCAGAGAGGGAAATAGAGCTAAGAAAAAAAAAATTCCCCTAGTTGACCTGTAGATGTGGTATCCAGCAAAATATCTATAAAATGCCAACATTGTTTTGTGAAATGAAGAAACTGCAGATTAAATCATGGCTCCCTGAAGCAAAAATTCCACACTCTAAACTCATCGGAGATGGCTTCTAAAGTTAGCCCTGTCCTGCCACTGCAATGAATATGAGAAACAGACCTAACTAGGATTAAGTCTAATTACCTGGCTTGAACCTCAATGCATGTTATAATTAATTTTAAAAATAATAGCATCTTGAAAATAATTTAACATATTTCTTTTCTGATTGAACTTAAATCAGACCAATTAAATCTTACTAATATATGTATTCTGAGTGGTTCTAAGACATAGCCAGACATTATTACCTTTACTTAGAGATGAGAAAACCAAAGTGATGTATTAGTTTTCTCCTGCTGGGCAGCAAATTACCACCAGCTTAGGGGGTTAGAACTACATCTCATTTATTAGCTGACACTTCTATAGTTCAGAGGTCTGCGTGGGTTTGGCTGGGTTCTCTGCGTAGGATGCCACAAGGCAGAAATCAAGGTATTAGTCAGGCTGACTCTTATCTGGAAGCTCTGGGGAAGATTCTGGTTCCAAGCTCGTTCAGATTGCTGGCAGAACCTAGTTCCTTGTGACCTGAGCACTGAAGTGCCTCTTCTCTTTCTGGCTGTCAGCCGAGAACCATTTTCTGTTCCTAGAGGCCACAAATATTCCATCTCACATGGTCTTCTGTATCTTCAAAGCCAGCCATCACCCTCAAATCTTTCTTGGATTCAGAATCTCTTTGACTTCCTCTTCTGTAACCAACTGAGGAATCTATTCTTTGAAAGGGCTCATCTGATTGACCCAGGCCAATCTGGATAATCCCTGTATCCTAAAGTAAACTCATTTGGGACTTCAATTTGCATAAAAAAAAATCCCTTCACCACAGTATCTAGATTAGTGACTGAAGCAGCACCTAGATTAGTATTTGACTGAAATTCAAGAGATAAGATTCTTAGGGAGCTAGGTTTAGAATCCTGATAACCAGGGGTACCTGGGTGGCTCAATCAGTTGAGCATCTGCCTTTGGCTTAGGTCATGATCTCAGGGTCCTGGGATGGAGTCCCCCATCGGGCTCCCTGCTCAGTGAAAATCTGTTTCTCTCTCTCACTCTCCCTCTGTGCTTGCTCTCTCTCAAATAAATAAATAAAATCTTTAAAAAAAAAAAAAAAAAGAATCCTGATAACCATAAGGAAAGAAAACTACCCAGTTAACTTGATATAATCTGGAAATAGACTCTCAACAGTATTGAATCAAATAATTTAATTACTTATATTATTCCTGTTTTTTGTTTCTAAAGAAATATTGGTATATGGCTTATTTTTTTAATATATGTATTTTGGGGGTATCTATACCCACATTTGTTTATGGATGTGTGATCAGTAATGATGCCCATGGCTATTTTGGGACATGTTGTGTTTCAGGGGCCTATGAATGTCCAAGAGATAAGGTGTAGGCGGGAAGCTAGACACCAGTTCACGGGGGCGGAGGGTGATGACAGGTGAAGACACGCAAGAGGCTGAGATCGTGTTAAGTGCAGAGGAACAGTTTTTCTTGCTTAGAATATATTCACGGAAGACCTTTGAGGGTGGGAATCCTTTTGCTATTTTCTATGGGCAAGTCCAGGGATTCTTTGCATGTAATTTATGAGCAGTATTTGGGGACGTTTCTAAACACAAGGACATATGGGAGTATGCTGGGTCACCATCACCAGAATGCTGTGTCCCCAGTGTGGAGATGAACTTCTCAAAGCTTCTGTTGCACAATTTCAACATGCCAATGCCTGCCAGATGCACGGGATGTCTACGATGCAGGCTGAACCCGTGGGCCTGGCCAGCTGCTGATCCAGAAGCTGGTCCTTCAGAGGGTTGCCCTAGGACTGAGAAGGTATGGGAAGGACTTTAAGACTCATAGAAAGAGATGAATGAAGGCTGCATATTCTCCAATTTTAACATTTTACCTGAAGGACAGCCTGATGAAAAGTCTGGTTTTCTGGGGAAGGGAGTGCCAATGGTTTTAGCCTTTAGGAAGAACATACACAGAAAATGTGAAAACCTCACCAAAAGGCAGAAAATTTCAGATGCTAAGTATTTCTCTATTTTTCCAAGGACATTTTTGGTTTTCCCCTTCGTGAAATCCTGCACCTCCCCCCCCAAAAAAAAATGGAGGAAAGGAGGACATTGCCCAAATGTTTCTTTTAAATTGTCCCAGAACTTCAGAAAATGGTGAGAAAATGTAAACATATCATGAGGGCTACAGGAGAGAAGGCAATCACTAATTACACTGACAGAGCACTAAGACTAAGAGTGCATGTGGTATGTTTAGCTTTGGAAAGTAGGACACAGGAGGAAAGAGGCTGTGTGGAAGAAATTAGTATTGCTTATTAATTGTAATGTCTTTAAAGCATAACACATTTTATATCCTTTAACTAACAAAGTTATTTTGCTCTATGAAGGATAACACTAAGGATGCTGATAATAAGTTACAGATGTTCTTTTATTGCCAAAGTTTCCGCTTAAAATCTTTCCTCTCATGTACTCATTCCCTCAGAAATATTTGATGAGAACCTGCCACATGCCTTGATCTAGGTGCTAGGAAAACAGCAATGAACACAAGGTACAAGGTCTCTGCTGTCAAGGAGTTTATATTCTAGTGTGGAGGAGTTAGAAATAAATAGTTACATTTCATAACATGATACATAAAGAGATAAACAAGATAATGTGACACAGTGATAGGTGCAGTGCAGAGAAATAAATTGAAGTGTTGGTTGACTGAACAAGTTGCCATTTTGGATTGGGTGGCCAGCAAAGACCTCTCTGAAGAGATGACATCTGAACAGTGATCTAAACAACAGGGAGGAGCTGGTCATGAAAAGATCAGAATGCACAGCACTTTAAATGGAGAAAACAGGTGGTTTGAAGGACCCCAAGGTGGTAACAATTAGAGTCTGAGGACAAGAAAGAAGCTGGCAGGGCTGGAAGTCTGGAACAAACAGGAAGGTGAAACAGGATAAAGTTGGAAAGAACCTAGATCTTTTAGGCATGGAAGGTCAAAGTAAGGAATTTAGATTTTACGTGAGGTGGAAAAACAATAGGAGGTCTTAAGCGAGGAAGTGATTTTTTCCTGTCTCTTTAGGAGGCAATTTTAGTAATTCAGGTGAACAATAGTGACTTGAATGAGGATAGCAATGGTGAAGACAGGGAGAATAGAGTGGATTAAGGGTATATGTGTGTGGCGGGGGAGCGCCTGGGTGGCTCAGTGGGTTAAAGCCTCTGCCTTGGGCTTGGGTAGTGATCCCAGGGTCCTGGGATGGAGCCTCGCATCAGGCTCTCTGCTCAGCAGGGAACCTGCTTCCTCCTCTCTCTCTCTCTCTGCCTGCCTCTCTGACTACTTGTGATCTCTGTCTGTCAAAGAAATAAATAAAATCTTTTTAAAAATTAAAAAAATTTAGAAAAGGGTATATGTGGGAAGTAGAGTCAACAGAACTTTCTGGTCATCTATTACGGCAGACGTAAGAGAAGGAAAGAGCTCAAAGTTCTCTCCTCTATTGTTGGCTTAGGCACTGGGCAGACAGTGATGCTATTTAGGGAGACAGGTAGGCTGGGAATAAGAAGTATGGCAGACTGTGTCAATTCCCTTTCCAACAGCTGTTCTTCTCTTCCTCCTTGCTAACAGAGCCCTGACTTGGTTGAGGGTGACAGTATGTCCACTCTAAGTGATGAATTATGATTGCTATAATTCAATCATAATAATCCCATTCTCTTTTGCTACTCTATATCCCCATCTCCTTTGCAGCCAAGAATGATTCATTTCTGGCTAATGAAACCTTTTTTTTTTTTTTTTAAAGATTTTATTTATTTATTTGACAGAGAGAGATCACAAGTAGGCAGAGAGGCAGGCAGAGAGAGAGAGGAGGAAGCAGGCTCCCCTCCGAGCAGAGAGCCCGATGCGGGACTCGATCCCAGGACCCTGAGATCACGACCCGAGCTGAAGGCATCGGCTTAACCCACTAAGCCACCCAGGCGCCCCCTGGCTAATGAAACCTAAGAGAAAGCCTTCTTTGGATAGATATGGCTATCTTGAGCACCATTACAATGGCTGGAGTTATAGCAGCCATTTTATGACTACAAAACAAAAAACACTATAATTAAAAGCCAATGTGTTATGGATGGTAACATAGAAAAAAGAGGGGAATACCATCAAAGGGCCCTTGATGGTATGTATAGTTGAGCGACTGAACCAACACCAGAAATAATCTACTGACAGACATCTTGTTTATGAGAAAAGTAAAACTCTATTTAAGCCTCTTGATGTTGTTTGATACAAGAAGGTTAAAGGAAAGAATCAAACATTCTCTTTTGGTTGTATTCAGTTTGAGACATCTATTAGATATCCATATGGAAGTGACAGTCTAAATTATTCACTTCCACAATGGAAAAAACATTTCTAGATATTTTTATCTTTTCATATTACTATAATACAAGAAAATATGGGGGGAAAAAAGTATAAAAGTGAATGAAGGTGCAATGACCACAAGTGAATGAAGGTACAATGGCCCAAATCAGAAGCTGATTATCAGTATATAAATAAAACCAACTCCCCTAGTATTGGCAGGTTAGCAAGGTTGAAGTAGTTAAAAAGGGAAGGCTGGAACAATGAAGGAAGCTTAGTCTGAAGACCAGTTAGTTCCCTGCACTTCCAAGTACTTTCCATCACCTTGGTAGGGAAACATCCTAGACTAAAGAACTATTTCTATTAAGATAGCTTCTCACCTACATATCACAGTGTTTGTGTATTTCTTTATTTCCTCTTCTGACATATAACAAATAACCTAATGAAAACTCCCCCACTAACTTACCCAGGGAACCTAAAGTAGGCCAAATTGAGCTTTTAGCACAGTTTCTGGTTGCTGATAAAAATCAGCATCTACGAACGCAACTGCACCTATTTCCATTAGAGCTATCACCCAAAACTAGATCACCACTTTTGTAGATTAAAAGTTTGCCAACCCACATATTTTTTTTCCTTAAGCCCTTCATCGTACACTGGATGGTTTAGACACCATCTACAGAAAGAACAGTAAATTTTTTTTGCCAGTGCCCCATCACAAACAGCTATTGATTGTGTGTGTGTGAACAAGTAACTGAGTCTGCAAAATTGACTTCTCAGGGTAAGTATCTTGCATTCTGTACATCCTGTGAAGTCCATGTCCTCCTGAGGTTAATTGGCTCATCATATTCTGTATTCATGTCCCCTGGTTTGTCACTATGCTCAGGATTTTTTGCCCCCACACCTTTCACTTTGTTTTCCCATAATTTATTACAACGAACATTTTTCTAACAGTTTTGGATCTGCATTAATTTTTAAGTCCCTGGAGGAACATTATGTTCCCAAACATTATGTTCTGCACTCTCATGCTCATACCACATCGCAAAGTGCCAGACACCTCCTGGGAGCTCAAAAAAAAAAAAAAAAGAAAAAGAAAAAGAAAAAATTTGTTTCTTAGGCGATTACTATGGGATGCTCAAAAAATATCTTTCTCAGTGGAGTTACTCTTCCTGTTTATATATCCCCAATAGCGTAAGTAAAAATATTGGTTAATAGAAAGAACCGGAGTCTTTGGAAAGTTCTGTTCGTCTCTCTTCATCACTGTAAAAGGAGAGGCGAACATCAACTGGTCTCAGAGCAGTGTTGGGGGAAAATGATGAAAAGTGCTAGGAATGAGAAGGCTTTTCATTAAAAGTATGAAATGTTAGGGAGATGATAGTGTCGATCCTACCAAGCAGGCTTAAGCTCAAGCGGAGCGCACGCCGTCGAGAGACGCTATTCATCAATATCACAAAGAATGGCTGTCCTGCAGGACCCCCTTCTGCTGGCAGGATCTGCTGCAGACAGTCAGAACTTCTTTTCGAATATTCAAAAGATCTGCTATACCCACAATATTTTGCCTTCTCTCAGCTTTGTAGCCCTAAATAGACCACTTCAATGTCTTTCTACATTGCAGATTTGAGCCTTCCTCTGAATTCTTCTACGGTTGTTTGAAGCAGAGGAATAGGACCATGGACAGAGGTACAGCCTACCAATCACTGGTGCAGCAGGAAGGCAAACTCTTCCTGCCAAGAATCCCTGGAAGAGGGGTCTTTAAAAAAAAATAAAATAAAATAACTCTCCTTTATGTGGGGGTCATTTTCTCCTTTTCTAGTTTCCCTGTGGTGTGGCACAGTTTCTTCTGGAAACACTGGCGCCCTCCGTCGCCTTCATCCTCCTGAAACACAAACAGAATACTCATTCTAGCAGATGCAGCTCTTAAAATATTTTAAAATACTTTAACCATAAATATTTCAAACAGACAGAAAAATATAGAAAATAGGTTAATGAGCATACTCAACACACCTTAATATCTGATTTATTTGCTTTTAGGGTGTTTTGCTTGTTTTTGTTTCAAAAAAAGTCTTACAAGTAGAGTTGAAACCTATTGTTTAATCCCAATCTCATTCTTTTCTCTATTTTTCCTCCTTTCCTCATTTCCCAAAAATAATCACTATCTTGAAGTTCCTATAAACCATTACTGTGCATCTTTTTGTACTTTTACATTATATGTACATATCCATAAACCATATATAGCATTGCTTTGTGTTTGTAAACTGTAAAGGAATAGTATATCACTCTGTCCATAACTTTCTGCAGTACACTTTTTAGTCATCATGACTTTTTTAGGTTTATTCATGTTGCAACCTGAAGAACTAATTCATTAATTACACCTGTTATATATTATTCCCTTGTTTGAAATACCAAATTACTTACCCATTTTCCTGCATTATGGATGTGTGGGTTGCTTTGAGTTTGGGACTGTTTGCTATTTAAATAACACTGCAATTAGCATTTAAATACCTGTCTCCTGGTGCACACCAAATGAGAGTTTTTCTAGGCAAGAAGTTCTCAACCTTGGTATTATTGACATTTTGGACTACATAACTCTTTGTTGTGGGCTAATATTTATCAGCCTCCCTCACCTCTAAACTGAAGGGACCAGTAACACCCCCAATACACAGTGTGACAACCAGAAATGTCTTCAAACATTGCCAAATATTTTCTGGGGGGCAAAATCACCTTTGGTTGAAAACCACTAATCCAGGCAAGAGAACAACTGGTGGGTCTTAGAATTTATATAAGTATATATTACCATCTTGCTTTCTAAGAGTCCTGTTTCTCCACATCTTCTCAATTTTTGGCATTTTCTTTTTTTTTTTTAAAGATTTTATTTATTTATTTGTCAGAGTGAGCACAGGCAGACAGAGTGGCAGGCAGAAGCAGATGGAGAAGCAGGCTCCCGCTGAGCAAGGAGCCCGATGTGGGACTCGATCCCAGGACGCCGGGATCATGACCCGAGCCGAAGACAGTGGCTCAACCAACTGAGCCACCCAGGCGTCCTCAATTTTTGGCATTTTCAAATTTTAAAATGTTTGCCTATTTATAGTTATGAGGTGGTAATTTTTTTATTATTTTATTTTGTCTTCCCTTCATTTCTAGTGAGATTGAACATCTTGTACTTCTATTGGCCATTAGTGTTTCTATTCTGTAAATTGCCTGTTCATATCCTTTGTCAGCTTTTCCTTCTAGTTATATCTTTTTTTTTTTTAAGATTTTATTTATTTATTTGGCAGAGAGAGAGAGAGAGAGATCACAAGTAGGTGGAGAGACAGGGGGAAGCAGACTCCCTGCTGAACAGAGAGCCTGATGTGGGGCCCAGTCCCAGGGCCCTGAGATCATGACCTGAGCCAAAGGCAGAGGCTTAACCCAGTGAGTGACCCAGGCACCCCACTACCTCTGGTTTTAAATTTTTATTTTTATTTATTTTTTTTTTTATGGTAGGACAAAACCCGTGACTTATTCTTTTTAAAATTGCCTTGGGTGTTATGGTTGATTATTTGTCCAAAGGGTATTGTCTCTTTCTCCCTTCTACCTGAACATAAATTGTTTTCAGGTGTACATGAACCCTACCCCACGGTGCTTAGTTTAAGCCCATTATAGTAATTAACATTCCATTGGGACTGGTTTGACCATAGGCATGTGTTGCATCTCTTGCCAATGAAACCTACATGGAACTGTGTTAGAGTGGAGATGGGATAGAATAGGTAAGTTTTCTTCTCATTTAAAAAGATACAAAAGAAGACTTGTCCTTCCTCTCTGCACAGAGCTAAAAGAAAACATGATGGTTGAGACAGTAACAACCATCTTTCCATCTTGAGAGGACAAGCTGGAGCCTAGCACACTGAGAATGGCAAGGCAGACAGATGAAAAGGTCCCAGATCTGAGTGATGTCATTGTGCTGCTGAATTAGCCAATCTCGAAGTGACCTACCACTGGACATCCCATGATGTGAAATAATAAACCTGTTATTATTTAAGCCACGTTAAGTTGTATATTCTTTCACTTGCAGCCAAAAACACCCCTACCTACTACAGTTAGTTTCAACCTTTTACTGTTCTGCATGAATTAAGTGATCATTGTTCCATTTTACGTAGTCAAGTTGGGATTTTTATTTTTTATTTATTTATTTTTTAAAAGATTTTATTTATTTATTTGACAGACAGAGATTACAAGTAGGCAGAAAGGCAGGCAAAGAGAGAGAGGGGGAAGCAGGCTCCCCACCAAGCAGAGAGCCTGACGTGGGGCTTGATCCCAGGACCCTGGGATCATGACCTGAGTCGAAGGCAGAGGCTTTAACCCACTGAGCCACCCAGGCGCCCCAGGTTGGGATTTTTAAAATTGGGTTTGCATTGAAATTAAACATTGACTTTAGAAGAAATGACCTCTTGGGGTGCCTGGGTGGCTCAGTGGGTTAAGCCGCTGCCTTCGGCTCAGGTCATGATCTCAGGGTCCTGGGATAGAGTCCCACATCGGGCTCTCTGCTTAGCGGGGAGCCTGCTTCCCTCTCTCTCTCTGCCTGCCTCTCCATCTACTTGTGATTTCTGTCAAATAAATACATAAAATCTTAAAAAAAAAAAAGAAAAAGAAGAAGAAATGACCTCTTCATTCATTTTAATGAATATTCCAATTTTTTGAATATGGTCTATGTCTCCACTTACTCAATCTTACTTTGCTCCACAAAAATATTTTATACATGAAAATCAACATTTTATTTATAGCTAAAAGTTCACTTTTGTGTTATATTTATTTCTAGCCAATTCATCACTTATAGCTGTTAAAAACGGTGTCTTTTGTTGCTATTAAATATTGCACATGATAAATACTGAGATACAGGATTACAACTGAACCTTGTTTGTTGATCTTATACCCTGCTGCTTTGCTGAGTTGTCTTTTTAGTTCTAACATTTTTTCAGTATAGTGTGTTTGATTTTCTTTACAGACAATCATATACCCAATTAAAGAGAGCTTTTCTTTTCTTTTCCCTTACTGTGATAATAGAGATGCCATAGAGTCAATCATGGAAGACTGTGACCCAATTTCCTGTCATGTGCCCTTCCTTGCCTTCCTGCCTGATCATTCCCTAATGTAAGGCCCATCTTCAGGCAGTGGTGAGCGTTATTTTAGCCTCTTTAACAAGCTGCTTTGTGTGTGGGAGGGTGGAGGTTCTCAGTCTAGCCCCTGTTTTGAAACTACTAGTTTCAAACAGTGAACCTGGTTCTGGTTCCCACCCACTTCCCTTACTTTCAGTCTCCCTAACACTGCAGAAGCCCCGTTCCAGGATCCTCTGCCTCAGACCTGGACCCCAGAAGGCCCACGTCTTCAGTCTCTTGCTTTGCATTCCTGCTTCCTAGAAGAGTTCACATTTTGGTCCAACTGTTTCTTCTCATCCTTCTCTTTTATATTTTGAAGACCATTGTTTTGTGTTTGGAGCTGATCAAGTCCCTCAAAGGTTCATGTACAACAACGTTTCCTTGACCAGAAATCACAATTCCGAATGTCTATTTTGTAAGAAGTTACACAACTAGCTTCTGCCCCTGCTGATACCACACATAGTAATTATCATCAAATGCAATTCTACTCAGAATTTTCACTATGTTCTTTGGCTCTTCATACTTCATGAATGATATAACGTCTGTGTTTGTCAACTGAGTGTGGGAAACAGAGGTAAATATTATTTTTAATACCTGAGAAAACAGGGGCTTCTTGTTTAATTGTGACCAAGAATAACCAGATAGAATTACAAGACTGTGAGTTCCTCCAGAGTATGGCTGGGCCTTGTCCATCCTGGAACTCATAAAAAATGACCCTCCAATGAAAGATTTTGAACTGAGCAAACCAAATCCTGGGCCCATGTTAGCTTTACTCAACCAAATAGCTCATGAATTGAGGAGACCCCAAGAAGGTCCTTAATATCTAGGCAATGGTATGACTTGAAAAGGAAGGAACGGAAGGAGAAGAATAAGAACAGCAAGAGCTGATTTTAAGCAAAGTGAATGAGAAGCTATTGTCAATGGCATTTCATCTAGAAAGTGATTTTGATTGAGATTTAGATTTTTATACTAATCCCCTTATAAAAACTAGCTTAGTATGTAAATATAATCAAAATAGCATTCATTAAAATTGCAAAACTTATTTATTAAAATATGTAAAACAGCCAGCTGCAGCGGTAGAGATTAAGAAGTATAAAAATAAATTATTTTGCCAACAAATATTTATTGAGTTCCTACTATGTGCCAGCATTGGATAGGAAGTTGGAATACAAAGGTAAATAACACAGGTCCTAATGCAGCTAACCATCTAGTTAGGCCAAGTAATGGGCAAATAAATAATCCAAATATGATGGGTTAAGCTTCTTAAAAGAGTGTCAGTTCAAAGAGTTGTTTGTACAGTCATGTCCACAGTAGCATTATTCACAGTAGCCAAGAGGTGGAAGCAACCCAAGTGTCCATCAACAGATAAAGAGATAAACCAAATGTGGCATATGCTTATAGTGGAATATTATTTGGCCTGAAAAAGCAATAAAATCCTGACACAGGGTGTAACATGGATGAGCTCTGAGGATATACTGAGTGTAATAAGCCAGTAACAAAAACACAAATACTAGCGGCACCTGGGTGACTCAGTTGGTTAAGCATCTGTCTTAGGCTCAGGGCATGATCCCAAGGTCTTAGGATTGAGCCCAGCATTGGGCTCCATGTTCAGCAGGGAGCCTGCTTCTCCCTCTCTCCGCTGTGGCTCCCCCGGCTTATTCTCCCTCTCTGTCTCTCACTCTCTCAAGTAAATAAATAAACTCTTTAAAAAACAACAACAACCCACAAATCCTATATGATTCTACTTACACAAGATACCTAGAATAATCAAGTTCATAAAAACAGAAAGTAAAATGGTGGTTGCCCAGGCCTTGGGAGGATGGGGGGAGTAGGGAGAGGTTTCTTTTTCTTTCTTTTTTTTTTTTTTTAAAGATTTTATTTACTTATTTGACTGACAGAGATTACAAGTAGACAGAGAGGCAGAGAGAGAGAGGAAGGGAAGCAGGCTCCCCGCTAAGCAGAGAGCCCGACGTGGGGCTCGATCCCAGGACCTTGGGGTCATGACCCAAGCCGAAGGCAGAGGCTTTAACCCACTGAGCCACCCAGGCGCCCCAGGAGAGGTTTCTTTAATGAGCATAGAGTTATGGTTTGGTCAGATGATAAAGTTCTAGAGATTGGATGCACAACAGTGTAAACATACTTAACACTATTAAACTATGCCCTTAAAATTGTTAAGGTGGTAAATTTTATGTTATGTACAATTTACTATAGTTTTTTTAAGAGTCAAAAAAAAAAAAAGGTGTCAGTTTCATGAGGGGAGGGGCCTGTTCCGTTCATGCTTAAGTTTCTAGCATCTAACAGAATGCCTGGTGCATAGTAGGCCCTTGGCAAATATTTGACCTTCCTCTGGCTTCTCCTCCCCGTCCAACATCCTACGCAACACAGCAAAGGCCAGGTCCTCTGTGAGCCAATTCAGCAAACAAAAGCACTTCTACCCTTAAGGCCCAGAAGGGGAAGAATTTCAAATATTTGTGATTTAATTTTTGTCCTGGTCACACCAACTATTCTTTACTTCTCAATTAGGCTTATCTGAGCTTTTTTTGGCATTTAAATTTCCTAAAGTTAGATACTGTTTCTACTTCCCAAAACAGAGTTGTGATGGACTTTGTTAAGGAAAAAAAAAAAAAAAAGTGGAAGGAAGTGTGTGAGGTGAAATCATTATAAGGCCAGTGTACAAATGGGCTCTGGAGCCATGTTTGTGGGGCGCAGGAGGAAGGATGAAGTCATTAGCATATATTTGCAGTTCGACTGCCTGTTCCCTCCCTTCACTGGCTCAGTCTGATTCCAGTTGCTTAGTTTATTCTTTTGTTTGTTTTTTTCCCCTTTGGTCAAAAATAGAAAGACCAAAAAAAAAAAAAAAAAGTTTCCTTGTACTTATTTCAGCTTTTCTACTTTCTTCCTCATGTCTTTGTTTTCTCATTTGCCATGATCCTTCTTCCTGCCACCTGCTCATTTCTCTGCTTTTCCTACCTTTTCCAATTAGGGCTTTTCCTTGTGTTCTATACACCTGGCTTTGTGCCTGGTATCCATGAAGGACAGGTAAGTTTGGCATTTAGTTACAGCACAGACATGGAACCTGCCAAGGGCCTGAAGGATTAGCACTGAGGAATTTCCTGTTTCTGGCCCAGGCACTGGACAGTGCTCCCCATCGTTGGTTCTGACTACATCCTGGCCCTGGGCATGCTTGTTGCTAGGCTTCAGAGTAGCACAGAAGTGCATTGCCTAAAGTTGCCAAAGTCTGGAGGAGAAAGGCATCAAGGTATCCTTCTTCTTTCTCCTCAAGCTGGTATGCTGGGAGGCTATGTGTAGACCAGAGCCAACCCAGGCATTCTTGGAAACACGGTCAACCATAGAACCAAGCAAGGTTTCCAGGCCTGGAGATTTGATCATGTTCCCTTTTTTTTTTTTTTTTTTAAGATTTTATTTATTTATTTGACAGAGAGAGAGAGATCACAAGTAGGCAGAGAGAGAGGAGGAAGCACGCTCCCTGCCAAGCAGAGAGCCAGATGTGGGGCTTGATTCCAGGACCCTGAGATCATGACCTGAGCCGAAGGCAGAGGCTTAACCCACTGAGCCACCCAGGTGCCCCGATCATGTTCCTTTTAAAATGTAATATTTAGGGACGCCTGGGTGGCTCAGTTGGTTAAGCAGCTGCCTTCGGCTCAGGTCATGATCCCAGCGTCCTGGGATCGAGTCCCACATCAGGCTGCTTGCTCGGCGGGGAGCCTGCTTCTCCCTCTGCCTCTGCCTGCCATTCTGTCTGCCTGTGCTTGCTCTCTCCCCCCCCTCTCTCTCTGATAAATAAATAAAATCTTTAAAAAAAAATGTAATATTTACATAGCTCTTGCTGTGACAGACACTATTCGAAGTGTCGCTTTTTTTTTTTTTTTAGATTTTATTGATTTATTTGACAGAGAGAGGAGACACAGCCAGAGAGGGAATATAAGCAGGGGGAATGGGAGAGGGAGAAGGAGAAGCAGGCTCCCCACTGAGCAAGGAGCCTGATGTGGGACTCGACTCCAGGACCCTGGGATCATGACCTGAGCCAAAGGCAGATGCTTAACAACTGGGCCACCCGGGGGTCCCTCGGAGTGCTTTTCATTAGTAACTCATGTAACCCTTTAAATATTCATTCACTTAAGCCTTACAACAACCCTATAAACTGGGAATGACTATTGCCTGGATTTTGCGGAGGAGGAAACTGAGACCCAGAGAGGTTAAGTGATTGTTCAAGGTCCCTAAGCCATCTGAACCCAGAGAGACTGGCTCCTGAATCCATACTTTTAACCAACTTATGGGTATCACACCCTCGCTTTTTCAAAGTATACATGACACCCCTTCACTTTTACAAGAAACCTACGTTAGTACTTGGTTTTCTTAACCAAAAGAAATCCGAAGAGGATTTTTCCTTTTACAAAAAAAAAAAGGCGAAAAGCAAAAGCAACATGTTCAGCGTTTGCTGTGCACAGAGCCCACATGTGCAGAGACCAGGGCGGGGGGCACCCTGAGCCGCAAGAGCGGCCCCGCCAATCTCCTTCCCTGAGAATGACACCAAGCATCTCGGCGCCAAGTCTCCAGATCTTCGAACTGTGTCTGTAAGCATCTGTGTTTGATCTCGACCGTTAGCATCCGTTAGCAAGAGGTGTTCAAGGTATCAGCCTCAGAGAAGTGTTTTGTTGTTGTTGTTGTTGTTGTTGTTTTTTAATAAATTGATGGTAATAGCTTCTTTGCTTCAGGCCATTTCAGCTTATGGAAGGGTTTGTAGGCGTGCTCTACTTCCATATAGTGGGGGACACCGACACAACGCTGCCTCTCTGGCATATGTGGTCTCCCAGGATCTCATTTGGAGATCTCAGACCTGATTTTATCAGATATCTTCTCCCAGGTATCACACCCTCTGATAGGAGCAGGGCGATGTGTGTATCCCTCTGAAATTTCTGGGTGGCTCTTGGGGTACCTGCCAGCAATCATGTGTTCACAGGCTCCGTCCTGCAGAAGACTTAAGAACCAGGCCTTCTCTCTCTCTGGAGATCAGGGTACCAGAGAACAATTTCTACTCATACAAACTTTAAGAAATAAAATTTTAGCATACATTTGATAAAAATAAAATGTCACATTATGCCACACCTTGTATGAAGTGCTGTCCCTCACCCCCATGAGCAATGATGTTACCCTGGGATCTTCCCCCAGTCAGGGCGAGTCGGTAGGGAGCTGTCCCCAACTTCTCCACCCAGACCCTTGGGAACAGCATCATGAATTTTTTAGATGGTTGGCTGGACTTGGGAGCGCAGTTCAAAGCTATAGGACAGATCTTCCGGTGAGAGTAGGAAACGGGTCTGGAGAGGAGCCCATGACTTTGGCCTCTTTGCCCTGGAAGATTATGCCACGGCCCTGAGTATCCGCAGATCCTCTGACCTTCCCTATCTCCCTCTGGCTGCACCCCAAATGGCTTTCCTTGGTAAAAGCTGGGTTAGCAGAGAAGAAAGCTTCACAGGAAGTTAGGATGCGTTTGGCTTTCTGCTGTCCACATGAACTCTGACCTATGTTGAAGGACTGGGTCCCCTCATTGGACAGAGAGAGATTTGTCTCTGGACTCTTCATGACCTCTGCCAGCTTCCTGCTCATAAATCCAAGGCCTCTGCCCATTCTCCATCTCCAAATATGTGTTCTGGATCTGCCTCCTATTGAGCCCTAGTTCTAATCTGGCTGGCCCTGGGAGACAGTGAATTCCTGTTAAGAAATTAGCTGACAACATCTGAGTCATGGGCTCTCCTCTGTGTAATACATTTGCATCTTAATAGGAATATTCAAAACCAAAAAGTTAAAAAAAAAAAAAAAAGAGACTGAGTATCTCAGGGTGAAGTGTCAGGCTCCTTTACACAGAGATCTGGGAGCCGATGTTCTGTAGGTCTCCCCACATTTGTATAAGCACCTAAACTGGCCATCATGTCAATGTCGGGTCCACAGACATCCTCAAATCCAAAACAAAAACTTCACTTTGCAGCAACAACTGTCTCTCTTTGAGTGTGTTCTTAGGACTCACCAAATCCTAGGACCCACAATAGGGCAGGCTAAAGAGTTCCGTTTACTGGCAATTTGGAGCACAGTCCTTTGTCAAGTGGGGTATTTCCTCTGACATCACTGAACTGCTCGTCAGCTCCAAAATGGGTCTTTGCCAGGAAAACCTGAACTGGAGAGGAGGCTGGGCCTTCGGGGAAGAGAGCCTGTGTCCTGGTGGGCTGGGTGTGTTTGTCCCAGGCATCTCTCAGAGGTGCTGACTCCCTGGGCTAATGCACTTTTGACCCAAGAGGGGAAAAGTGGTGTAAACTGTGGAGCTGCCTGGGTGGGACTTTTGAACTGCCAGGATGGTGACAGACCCTGTTCCACCCACACCATCAGAAGCTTCGGTCTTCTTCCATGTCCACCCTGCCTGTCACCTCCCACCTCCCCTCCACTATCCCTTCCTCCCTCCTTGTTCTCACGAAGACGGGCTTAGGTGACACCTTCTGCTTCCAAAACCTCTTTTGTGCTCTTCTTTGACCCCGTTCCTCAAAATATTCTCAATCTTTCCTCCTCCAAGGCCAGAATGTTGGCATCTGTCTCCCATCTTGTGCAGCCTGCCATCCCTGGCGAACCATGGTTTTATAATTGTCTCTGGTTAAAGTTTAAATAGATGGGTTTCAGCCCAAGAGAAGAATGTAAATAAGCCCTTTCTGCAGTCTTTCAGAACTGCTGACTTCCAGTGCTTTTGAATTCTGTGCTAGGAAATTCATTCAGCTCCTCCCTAACCAAGGAACTGAGAGCCGCCACTGGGCTTTCAGAGACGTGAGAGCCACTCTGAAACCATCGAGAGGCTTTTAGATAATCTACACTTTTCTTTTTAACTCAATTAAGCCATCAGGATCCAATTCCCACTCTAGGATGTTCGTCTGGTGTATCAGAGAGAGAACAGTTAAGCAATCTTCACGGGCCAGCCTCTGAAGAAAGGAAGGAAGTGAAAGGAATTGTCATTTCCTGGATGGAATTTTTTTGTTGGGGGCAGAGAGGATTGTATTTGTTGCCCCGGGTTTTTGGGTTGATGAGGCTGTCTTACGAATCACGAGAATGGGATCGTTCTCGACCAATATGGAAGGAAGAGAGCGGCTCGGGTTTGAGCTAGTGATTCAGGCATAATCCCCTCATTTGCTGTGTTTCCTCCAAAGTGAGCAGGACATTGTTTTGAGTCTTGATTAAAAATATTGATTTTCTATATTTTTCTATTTTGTGTACTTCGTGTGCTTGTGATCTGGTGTCAGGATGAATTCAGCAATAATTCTGGATGTTTTAGTCAAGGATTTGATTAGACCTTTGCCTTCTCCTACTCAAAAACCTTCAGTAATTGTCCCATTGCAATTTCCGGCTCCTGTTCGGAGCCTTCCATGGACTGGCTCCAACCCGCCTTCACCTTCCACTAGTCCAGCCATGTGCTGACCTCACCGAACTTTCCACCCGGCCCTGTAACACATTCCCTTACTCTGCAGTGTCCCAACGCCTGCTGACCCCTCCCCCCACCTCCTCAGAGTCTTCCCCAAATGCTATCTTCCTGTGTTCTGTGAACTTGCTCTCCCTGTGCCATCCAACCAACCACTCCTTCCCTCGGTTCTCCAGCAGCGCATGACTATCACCGTCCCAGCAGCCTTTATTTCGCTGTTTGTTGGCCAGCCTGTGTTATGGGTCAGCTTCCTGCACTAGCTACTTGCTCCTTGAATGGAAGACAGTTCATTCATCCACCAAACAGCCCTGCCTCATACGTGGCCCATCGTCAGTGGTCAAAAATATTCAACCTTTATTTTTAAACATCTCTGAAAACTTGATGCCAATATTTTCAAAACAGCTCTTGAGAGGATCCAAGAGGAGTGAAGAAAGGACTTTGGAGCCAGACATATCTGAGTTCAAATCTAAGCTCTGTTGAGTATTAGTACCAGGACGGCTTCCTTTCCAAGCCTCGTCGTCTTCGTTGGTAAAATAAAGATAATCAGATTTCCTTTATGAATTTTTATGAGAATTAAGATGAGATCATGCAAGTAATGAACCTAACACAGTTCTATCTTGTCTTTACCATCCCTTGATGTTAAAACATTTTTTTATATTTTTAATTTTTTTTTTTAAGTAGGCTCCATGCTGGGCATGGAGCCCCAATGCAGAGCTCGATCCCATAAGCCTGAGATCAAGACCTGAGCTGAGATCAAGAGTCGGATGTTCAAATTCTGAGCCACCTGGCCCCCCGATGTCAAAACATTTTAAATGTTGAAACATTTTACTCTGGAACATGAATTGTATTAATCTGTTTATAGATATGTGCCACATTTTCCTGCTAGTAGTACAACCTTCCTAGATACAATTTCCTCTCACACTCATGAGTTTTTCAAAGGTTTATATTATAAATAGAGTCAGACTTACCTATTGGTCACCTGAAGAAATCCCACTAATGGGGAAGATGATGAGCAGAGCTCTGTTTTCTGTTATTTTCACATGTGGAGTGTCATCCTCATATCACACTGATCTCTTCATGTCCCAGGTTAGCTTTAAAGAGGAAAAGAGACACCGATTAGGACACTGTTCTTTTCGCCCTCCACCAAAAGTCAGTTGCTACTTTCTCCCATGGGAGGGGAGCAGTGAATTCCATTCATCTATCCAACATTTATTGAATGCCTATCATGTGCCAAGATACTAAGATAAAAGATGAATCAGCTAAGGTCTGTGCCTTTAGAAGTCTGAATCTAATGAGTTTGGGGTAGCAGGCAGATAAGCAATTAAATGAGACCAGGATTGTACAGGGGCAGATGAGATGGTCAGCCTGTCAGGAACAGCTTCAGGAAGAGGTTATACGTGAGCTGAGTCTTGAAATATCAGTATGTGGCTGTCAACAATGGCGGCAAAACACTTCAGGTGGAGAAATTCCAAGTCCAGCTCCTTCCTCTCTGGTGGCTTCATGGTGCCTGAAGCATTAGGCTCTACCATCTCTCCCCTGTTCAGCGGTCTTCTCTGCAGCCCAGGCCACTCAAGTCTTTCCTTGGCAGCAGCAGCATTGTTAGTGCTGGTTCCAGTCAGAGAACTGACATGAGAGGCTCTGCTGCTGCTTCTGCTGCCAGGACCAGAAAACAGCTGGAGTTGTTTGAGCTCCCTGGGGGAGGATGGAGGAGCTGAACATGCATGTGCGTCCATACCTGGGTCCGTGGGTAGAGTGTATGTGGGGGGGGGAGGGTGTTCATCTGGGTGACGGGCTAAATGCTGATCTGCAGGTGTTGCCACAGAAAACAGAAGTGGATATTCAGAAAATGAAGTGACAGCTCAGGATCTCATGGACAAGCCAAAAGACAGCTCCGAGAAGGGGGAGGTGGAAATAACCTCAACCAAAACAGAATGAAACAGAGAAGGAAGTTGCATCAGAAGAGGAAGAATGCCAATGTCATGTTGAAGAGCCACAAATGTCGCAAAACAAAAATAAAACGTGGGACTCTTGTTTTATCTAGTCAAATACTATTAACATATTTTCCTCCTCAGAGCATTATTAAAATCACTGAAAATTACTGAAATGAGTGTAGCAAACAGGGAGAACACAGAGAAACACAAACAAAAAATTGATTTTTTTTTTAACGTTACATACATCATACTTCGTTTATTTGGGTTAGTGAGGGATTATAATTTTGTCTTTTACCTCCATATACAAGTTTCTCTTCTCCAGTACTTAAAAAAATATATATTAAAAACAAGTTCTGAGATGGACTTACTGAAGAACACTTAAAAGGTCTCATTATTAGTACAAATTGGGAAATTTTAATAAAGATACTCTAATGATAATGAAGTGATTGAAGAGGTCGGAACAAGAAATATAGATCCCAAGGATGTTGTGTTTCTTTCTTTCTTTTTTTTTTTTTTAAGTTTTTTATACTTGTTTATTTTTAAGTAATCTCTGCCCCCAACATGAGGCTCAAACTCACAACCCGGAGACCAAGAGTCACATGCTCTTCCAAATCAGCCATCCAGACGTCGCCCCTCCCCTCCAGGGATATGAAGTTTTTTCATTTCTGTTCACATATAAATGTTAGTGTCTTTACCAAAAAGGAATAAAAGAGGAGTCTTCCTTTTGATAACATTCTTGTAATTACAAAAATGAAAACGTTATGGGATCGACTTTAGGTGAGGGGGTTTTATAAAAAGTAAATATAACCCTGGGGTAAGCATGGTATCAAGACTTGTATGAGGCTTTTTGACTATTACTTTACAAATATAGTCACAGGAATTGGCTTTCCATCCCCTTCTTAGAATAGAAATGATTAACCAATTTACCAGTTTTACAAATAGCTAAATGTATACTGAGTTTGGACAAGTGAATTAGAGAAGTTTTGTGCGCTTTAGTTAAAGTGCAAAATGGTAGCTCCCAACTGAACGGATTACTAGTCCATATGCTAGTTTACCAGGTAAGCAGTGAATGGGTTTGGAGTAGACAGAAAGGAGAGGAAATAATTAGGGAGCAGAGAAAGAAAGCAAGTAAGTCTGATGTGCCCTGTTTGCTTATGTTGGGTTTTCAGTAAATAATTGTGGAAGGAAGGAAGGAGAAAAGGAAGGAAGGAAAGAAATGAATTGATGAATGGTAAGGACAAAGAATGTGGCATAAATGCCTAATTCAAAATGGAGTTTAAATTTTCCTTCATGACAGCATTATAACAATATTCCCCTACACTATACCTGCCTTGGCAACTTATAAAGATGTATAATTTTCAGAAGTTGTGAGACCCTTAAAAAAGGAAACATATAAAAATTAGATTTGGAGGGGCGCCTGGGTGGCTCAGTGGGTTAAGCCGCTGCCTTCGGCTCAGGTCATGGTCTCAGGGTCCTGGGATCGAGTCCCACATCGGGCTCTCTGCTCTGCAGGGGGCCTGCTTCCCTTCCTCTCTGTCTGCCTGCTTCTCTGCCTACTTGTGATCTCTGTCTGTCAAATAAATAAATAAAATCTTTTAAAAAAAAATTAGATTTGGAGGAAATGGAAATCTATGCAAATTTAAATATTTAGATTTTTCTGAAGATATTTTTAAAAGTCTAAATTCAGTGTTACATTAAGAACCTTATAAAGGATTGAAATTGTTTTTTTATTTTTAAAACAAATTACTTCCTGATGGGGCTATACGCTGACATCAAATGTCATTTGGCTTTGGCCAACTGAGGAGAAAACAGCAAAAAGTTAGAAAGAAAAGATACCATAAACATCATAGTAAAAGCAAATGAAACTAGAAAGTTGTATTTTTCTTTTCCCAAGACCCACTGCTTTTTATAAGGAATTTGTTTTTCAGAAGGTAATTTAAGTGTTTCGGGGAGAGGGAGAAAAAGTAAACCAAATCCATGGACTGTAACTTTTTTCCAAGTGCCTACCTTTTTGCCTGATAAGTGGATGTCCCCATTTTTGCCAGTTTCCCTGCTCTCTGGGCTTCCCCATCTCCAGAGACCCTCCATCTGGACATAGTTCCTGACTCAGCACTTGGTGGGGATGCTGAGTCCCAATCCAGAGGAGTCTAATAAACCCCCTACCTCAGCTCCTGTTCTGGGAAGCCTGTCCTTTCTGATGGTGTTCCCACATGATGGGAGAGAGAAAAGAGGATGCACGGGTGAACTTAGGGATGCTGAGTTCTGTTTTACGTTTTAAATCTGTAGATCTTTCCTTTAACAAGTGGCAGGCCACTCTTAATTCCTGCCCCTCTGTACCGATGAACTTAGCATTGCTTCTTCCCTTGGTGATCCAAGGAACTTTGCTCTTTGCCCAAAATACCTCTCTCTTCCAAAGCAATTTCCCCTCCTCTGAGAAATGCTTCGTGTCAGGCTGCACTGCCCTTGAACCAGACAACTTTCTCTGCTTGTCTTTATCTGTCTAAATAAAGCTAACCTACATTTGCTGTCTAATTCATTCGGATGCTTGCTGATGCTATTTAAAGCATCCCTTAAGGCTCTGTGGAAAACAAGATGCATTATCTCCAGTAGAGAACCTTTAGGTTTGTTGGTCATTTAAGGAATTCAAGAATCTAAAGAATCCATTCAGTCTTTAGTAGTTCTGATGTAAGGAGCAAAGGAACTCTTCCAATTTTTTTTTTTTTTTTTTTTTAATTCCAGGCAGTCTTTCCCTGACTTGTATGTATGTCTCTGGGTTCAGCTGATAGAAAAAGAGGTAGCTAGAAAGTTAATCTCTCTCTCACACTCTCTCTC
Source organism: Neogale vison (assembly GCF_020171115.1). Lineage (NCBI taxonomy): Eukaryota > Metazoa > Chordata > Mammalia > Carnivora > Mustelidae > Neogale > Neogale vison. The sequence goes on from NC_058094.1 coordinate 210,213,634, forward strand.
TCTCCACCCCCAATGTGTGTGCGTGCGTGTGTCCCCATCCCCTCAAGGCTTCATGAAACCCAGGATTGTTTGTTTGTTAGTTTGTTTTAAGATTTTATTTATTTATTTGAGAGAGAGAAAGAGAGAGTGAGCAAGAGAGAGAGAGAGAGGAGTGCAGGAGCCAGGGGAGAGAGAGAAGCAGACTCCCCATTGAGCAGGGAGTCTGATGACGGGCTCCGTCCCATGACCTGAGTCAAAGGCAGATGCTTAATTGACTGAGCCACCCAGGCGCACGAAACCCAGTGTTTCTGAAGATTAATTTCACAACAGAATGTATTTTTCATCCTGGGCTTTGATAATTGGCTAGTCCACTGTGAGTTTCCTGTCCCCTCTCAGGGAACAAATGTGAAAGATCAAAAAGAGCTGTGACCTCAGTAAACAGGCTTGATGGTGAGTTTTTGATTTGTCTCCACCTCCCGCTCTTCAGCCTCCTTCTGACATTTCATTAGAGAATCCTTGTACTTCCACGTTCCAGGAAAAAAAAACAAAAAAAGAAAAAAGGAAATTCTAAACAGGGAAAGGAATAAAATAATAGGGTAGCACATAGGACTCCACTATACACTTCTATATGGCTGGGAGTTCAGAGAGGGTTTCAAATCTGTTGCTTGTTTTTGGTTTTGTTTTTTTTTTTTTTTTCCAGATCTGTATTTCTGTGTCTCTGTTGGCTTGCTGAGTGGGAGGGAGAGCTGGTACAATGGGGGGGTCTTAAACATTAGTGCCCTGCTGCTCCCCGAAGCACATGTTTTTATCAGCATCCACTTGTTCAGCCACGATTCTGTGACGTCCATTGCAGAGAGTGAGTCAGAAGCCACAAGCTAACAGGTCTATTCCTTCCACTGTCACCTAGGAAACCAACGCATCATCCACAGGAAATGCAGGCCCCAATGGGGGGTGTGCCCAGATCGGGTTATAAAGCTGGGAATGAGTTTTTCAAACGAGGTCAAATAATAACGCGTAGAATCTCAGTCTGGGTTGGCAAGTGGACACAGCCTCTTAGGCATGAATGGAGGACAGTCATGCAAAAATACCAGGAGAAATTAATCAGCTAAAATCATGGAAGATGTCTGCTTTATAAGAAATTGACCAAGGGCAAGGGTTATCAAGACGGGGTTTGATTTCCCCTCACAGCAAATGCATTTGTTTGCCCATTGGTTGAGTGGGGGGGGGGGTTTGTTCATTTTTTTTCTTTCTTTCTTTTCTTTCTATTTTTCTTTTTTTGGCACATTTGGATAGTGTGTGAAATCAGATGAGGAAATTGACAACATATCAAATCAGGCTTTCTGCTAAGTGAAATGTATGTTCTCTTTTTCATAGCTATTCTCCCTTGGGTTAAAAAGTAATGGAGTGGTCCTTCAAAGACACCACACCCTGATTCCCCCCATGACCTCACTGTTTTTTAATTTTATCATTTTTGTTTTTTGCCTGACTTTTCCCCTCCTCGACTACTACATTTTAACATAGTCAGTTGGCCTTTGTGTATATATACAATTTAACACACTAAACACATATCTATGAATGTAAACTGAGAAAAATTACCTGCCCAGTTTCATGTTGTTCGATGAGCTTAATGTTTCCAGGCAATTTATACTCTCGTACTGCTACGGGTGAAGGATTCTAACTAAGTAAAAGTACAATGTGAGCCTTATTAGAACTTCCTATTTTAACTCAAAGAATATTACAATGGGGCAGGGGGAAACAACTCAGAAATGATCTGGTCCAACCACTTCATTTTTCACATGAAAATTAGCCCTCGAGAGGTGAAGTGATTTGTCTAAGGTCATAAAATAAATCATGGTATAGTGGGAGGCAGAGGAGAGGAGAGAGAAGAGGTAAGAAGCTGGGCCACAAGCTCAAAATGAGTCAACAGGTGATATGACCACATCTAAGACTGTTAAAATATTAAGCTGTATTAATTGGAGTATGAAGTCCTAACTGGGAGGGGGTTGGTACCCTGGCTGGTCAATGTTACCAAGAGTATGATGTTCTGTTCTGAGTACCCACTGAATGGGGAATAATGACAAGCCCAACCAAAATTCCCAGAGGAGGGTAAAGATGGTGACATGATAAGAAATTTATTCCTCACTCATAAAACATCCAAAATGGGTGTTCATGGTGTGTGGCTCTCTTCCAAGCGGTCGTTCAAGAACAGGCCCTTCCATCTTGTAATTCTGCCACCTTCAACATGTGGCTTATGAGATTGCTGTCGGCATTAACATCCTGCTGACAGACAGGGAAAAAACAGGGAAGATTGTGTGGGGAGATTTTTATAGACTAGACCCAGAAGTGGTACACAGAGGCTCAGCTCACATTCTTTCTATCCAGTGGAATTCAGTCCCATGGCCACACTCAATTGCAAGGGAGGCTTAAAATGCAGTCCTGTGCCCAGGAAAAAGAGGAACAGGTTTGCTGACTGATCAGCAAAGGTTTTATCACACTATCCAACTCTAAGTTTCTATAATTATGGTGACAGAACTGACACAGGAATTTTAAAACTTTCTTGTTTAATGCCAATGTCATCATGTCTCTTGTCTACATTACATGTCTTCCTACTGAAGGTCTCCTGTTGGAAGATATATTGCTTAGTTTAAAAAAGCAGAGTACAAGCTTTGCGCAGTGGCAGTATCGTAGCCAATGAGGTTTATCCGAGGCGCGATTATTGCTAATTAAAAAAGCAGAGTACAGAATAATGTATATAGTATGCTACTCTTGTGAGTGAGAAGAAGAATGATAATGATAGTATTTATTTGTATCTATTTACAAATATATGAAGCAGCACTGGAAGAATACAAAGAAACCTCAGGGAGTACTGTGGAGGCAGATGGAGGAAGGACATATCCCTGCAAGCAAGACTTGTTCATGTATGCCTTTAAGTATTGTTTAACTACTTAAATCAATTAATTAATTAATTATTAAACTATGTAATTAAAAAAAAACATTTCTTTCTGTTGGAGAAGAGTTTTTCATGTATGAATCTCCTTTTGTTTTCAAGTAAAGAAAAGCTTGAGAAAAAGACTATCTGGGCAGGTGAGCCTGGCATAACTTATGAGCCAAAAGTAACAATAGTGATGAATATGATGCCGTTCCTGTTATAATGCACCTGTATTGGATTAATTCGATTTTTCAAATGAAAGTTAAAAAAAAAAAAGAAAGAAATAATAGACCTGTTTTATGTGGAATCATCTAAAAGTCTCAGAGTGCTTTAAATCTGACATCATGGGACACATCATGGGTGGCACCTCTGTCTTTGGCTCAGGTCATGATCCTGGGGTCCTGGGATTGAGCCCCACATCAGGCTCTCTGCTCAGTGGGGAGCCTGCTTCCCTTCTCTCTCTGCCTGCCTCTCTGCCTACTTGTGATCTCTGTCAAATAATTAAATAAATAAATCTTTAAATCTGACATCATTGTTTATTTTTATAGCATTCCTAGTAACTACGATATAAAAGATTTAAATTAATTTCTTGTTTCATAAGGTACTATCAGAGGCATGAAAAAAAGTTGAATTGCCTATAAATTCCTGTTAGACTTGTAGGCCAATGACCTTGATTTTTGGGTAGCATCAACACTGGCAGTATATGATAAAAATCCTTTATGTTCTACAGCATTTTCACAAATAATTTCATATTTGGTTTATCCATTAACTGCGTAAATTGTGACTGATGTTTATCTTTAGAGATGAAAAACAAAGATGGTCACTGCAAATAAAGTTAAAAGCCTAATAAAAAATTGGGAGAAGAAGGATGCTTCCTTAATACACAAAGAGCTATTATAAATCAATAATTAAAAGGCAAATATTTCAATAGAAAAATTGGAAAAGACATGCATTAAAAATCATAGAAAGTAATCTTAGTAACAAATAAACATTTTAAAATATCCTCAAAATGACTGGAGGCAAAAGAAAAATAGTATTAGTGCTCTCAAAGGTATATGAAAATAGGAACATTGATAAATTTCTGGAAGAGTTATCAGATGGCAAAACCTTTCTGAAGGAAAATTTGGAAATATATGAAAACTCCAAAGATGCTCATAACATTATGACCTAATAACTTCATTCTGCTTATATATACTATTGAAATATTCAGGAAAACATAACTATCTACACCAAATGATAGGAATATCACCATTCTTATGAGTTCAACAAAGGGTGAATCAATGATACAGTAAGGAAATGGAATATCAAGCTACCATAGGAACCATGTTAAAGAATTAGCTAAAAGCTAAAGGAAAATTCTACAACCCAATGTCAAATAAAAAAGCATGATTAAAAAAAATACAGAGAAACACTTTTGCTTTTAGAGCAACTCATTTTTCATCTCAGTGAAAGTTCACAGGTAGGCTAACTGTCAAAGAACCCCTGTCTTTTCCACTGCCACAGCGCCATTCTGGGGAAGTACATTTGTGACTGTAGTCATCGAATCACATAAATATGTGTAATCGACCAAAATTATTTTTAGACAGCTTAGTTGGTTTGCACTGCCTTAATGAGGCTGAGGTTGTAGGGTTAATATCTGTGTGGGTCACTTAGCCACAGGGAGACAAGCTTTGTCAGCCAAGTAGTTCACACCTAGAGCCAGCCGTCTCACAAATGTGTGCTCTCCAGAGGACCTGGATACGGTGTGTCATTTCAGTCCATATGATTTCGGTAGAGTCCGTATAGGACAATACAGCTACCAAACTTCATAACAACATATGGCCTTAACATCTTCAAACTCAGAGACTCAGTTAGCCATTAATAAGAGAGAAGATGCTTTACTCATATACACAAATTAAAAAAAAAATCTATCTATAAGCACAGGTTGGATCACAATGTTCTCCAAATGCGAAACACTATAGAAAGTTAAAAAAAAAAAAAAAGGCTTATTTTTCTAATTGCGGGCATTAGAAAAATCAAGGGTGGTTCATGGTTTACCTCTATTCCCCAGCAATCTGATGTCAATGAATTCGTATTGAGTTCGTGTCCCAAGATTTGCCAAAGAGCAGGTCAATGTCACTAGAGAATTTACACATTTGTCAAAGCACAGAAGGCTACGGATTCACAACTCAGTTTCTGGCCTCAAGTGCAATTTTCTCTCTCTGTTTTCAGGATCGGCTCCTCCCTCCAACACCAGAGCTGCAGGCAGTTCTCTAAATAACACCGTGTCCCTGGCCTCCCAGCTCCCATTTGAACGTTTCGGCAGAGCTCCTTTGAGGTCTGCCCCGCACCGCCCCCCATCCCCAGGCTCGTCTTTGCTAGTCTGAGTCAGCCGTGAGTCACCTCACTCATTAGCGCAACTCAGAATGCTTCTCCATTCTCTGGATCCCTTTTGTCTCCCTGCTTTTAACTGGTTTCCTGGCAGCCCAAGGTCTGTGGCCAGCCCTGAAGTTAAGGTTTGGGTCAGGACTAAGATGGTCGGTTCAGTAAAACGGTTGGCAGACAGCAAGCAGATAGACTAAAAGTGATGGTGAGGACAATGATAATAATAATGGTGGTGCAGTTTCTCGCTTCAGAAGCCCCCCGAATGCCAGATTTAGCGACTTCCTGTGGGCTCATAGGACAGCACGGAGGTCCTTAATCCTTGGTTTCTTTTTTTCTCTTCTTTCCCTCTTCACCATCACCACCTCCACATACACAAGCCCATATGGTACAAGAGGAAAGTGTACACACTGCGTTCTGTGAAAGTTAGGTAAAAGAGCTGCATCCTACACTACACTACCCTTTCCCCCAGCATTTTCAGATTTGTTATTCTTAATGTTTACTCATTTGATTTTACATTCTCAGTGCTTTCCAGAAAGGGCAATAAAGAAGGATTTGTGCCTTGTTGGTGCCTCCTGGGCATATAAAGAAGCCTAGTAAAAGGATATTAATAAGAAACTCTAAATTCACTGTAGAAAACACCACCACCAGAATGCTGTTATTAATTCATTAATCTTATTAAAGCCCTTCATAAGATGGTCAGTGCTTTACTCAGCATGGATAGTTGCTAGCTTTTGGTAAGTCAGAGGATTTACTCTAGAAAGGGATCCCAGTGATACCCTGTCCAGTCTTTTATTCAATCCACAGACACTTATGGAGGACCTACAATAAACCCTGCACCAGGCCCCAGGGCCATGTTTCTCATGCGCCACTGTGCATGCACATCAACGTCACCTGGGAAGCTTGCTAAAATGCAGATTCTGGACCAAGAAGCCTGGAGTGGCCACTACAGGTTCTACATTTCTGTGAGCTTCCTGGAGATGCTCATGGACCATACTTTGAGTACCTAGACCCTAAGGGCTCTGCACAGAACCAGACCAAGCTTGATTCCCTCTCCAAGGAATATCAGGGGGGTCTACAGGCTCTGTGAGGCTGCCCCAGGCTTTCCCCCTCCTTGGCTGTATTTATCCATAAAGCCCAGAAAATGCTCACCCATTCTTGGCAGTGCTCTTGGCTTTCCAATGTCTTCACTCCTGGTGGAAGATGTTAAAATTGCAAGACTCAGGTTTGGGATTCGGGCAAGGAAAAAGGCCCATTTATCGTCTATCTTGGCTATGAGGTCTGGTCTGGGCCACTTAGCAGAGAACTCCAAACTCAAATTTTAGACAGAGTCTTTCTTTGATTGTTACAGAGATCTCCTCTTATGATTTGTTAGTTTGTATCCTTTGCCCATTTTTCCATTGGGATCTTAGTCTTTTAATTATTGGTTATAATCATTCTTTATTAAAATATTAAGGGGAATCTCTTTTCCTACCCTTCCCAAAAGTTGTTGTTGTTTAATCTTTTACTTTTGTCTATTAATTTTGGAGTTAGGAATCTTAGACTCTAGGCTAATATTAACTTTCTTGCTACTCTGAGTAAGCTCCTTCACCTGTTGTGACATAGTTCCTCTGCCTGTGAATGGAAGCAGTAAAGACTATGTATCTCAGGGAACTATGAGAGTACATGTGGTATAGTCCAGCACAAATATAGAATGTGGGTACTTTGTTTTTAAAGCTTATATTAACCTAAGAGTTTTACTGAACCTAGTGTAGGACATAGCTGGCAGGTGTTAACATGTACCAGTTTAGTTTGGGTTTATTTAGGTTTTTAGTTTGGTTTGGATTAAACAAACATTTACCGAGCGCTTACAAGTACTATGAGTGCTGGTCCAGATTTTGGTAGTATTAACATACATAAAACAGAATTAGAAGTATTAACATACATAAAAGAGAATTTAAATGCATAAAAGTGCTGGCGATTTCTGTTTTCCTTTGGCCTCAACTATCACTTTCTAAGCTGCCAACAGACAAGATCTTCTACCACTCCTTACATGTCTGATTAAGAAAGTGCCTCAGTATTGAGGCAAATGACCCAGTTGTTCCTTGGTTTCTACGTTACTGCCTCATCTCTACAAGAACCTTATACATGTTAAAATTATTTCTCTAAATGGTAGAAGTTATGAGAGTATTAGTACTCCAATTCAGACTGACAGGTTTTTGTCTAGCTTTGAGAAATAGAAAATTTGTCCTTACCCCCATCTATGATGTTTATGTTCTTTCTACCACTGACTATAAGAAAATATGTAATGTGTGTGTGTGTGTGTATAATGTTTATCTATCTATATATAGCTTTCCATATAATGTGTTTTATCTCTAAGTGGTATTTGCTTTTAAATAGAGTCAAAGGAAAGAAACTCTAATGGCAAAATTTTCACTAAAATCCAAGTACAAAACACTTCCTTACTCCCACTGGCTCCCCAGTTAGTCTTCCTACACACTAAACTATCTTATGGGTCCCTACACTGAGCATAGATAAAACAACAACAACAAAAAAAAAAAACAGTCGATATTTTTGAATCCCATCTATTTGCCAAGCACTGTGCTAAGTGTTTTCACATACATTTTCTCATCTAATGGCTCTTTTGCATTCTTACTGCAGGGGAGAAAACGAGATTATGCCTTTGCTTTGCTACCTCCTCTACTTAAGAGTCCTTACTCCTCCTCCCTGTCCATGTAAGCCTTTACTGGTAACAAGGGAACTCAGTTTAGGCAAAATTCATTCTTTTCTTCATCTTTTCTAGATCCACATCAAAAAGTTGGTTGTGTTTCTGATTTCTTGAGGATGAGATGTGTTGGTTTAGGAATAAGTGAATGGAACAGAGCTGAGGGCTGAATGCTCTTTAACATCAAGTACCAACATCGGTGGGCATCCACCTCTGGTGAGAAGTCTCTCTTTTTCTGGCTTCTTTCTCAGATAAGCCATTGAACTCTCTGAGGGGAAGGTATCCATACACATTCAGCTCCTCCTCTGCTTTATTTCTTTATCTATGAACACAGGTCCTTTACTAATTTCCTCATCCTGCCCTGGCCCCTCCCCGAATTCTCCTGGGAAACATAACAAATTGTATCTATTCTTTAGAATATCTGCTATTTTCTCCTCTTACCACGATTCCATGTCTTGGATTCCACTAAGGAAAACACAGCCTAGATGACATTGCATAACCAGGGAGAAAGGAATCTTCCCTGGGCAATTAAAGGAGAACTGACTCACTATCTCAGCTCTTAGGAATGGCTCTCCAGCTGCTGATGGGAGCCACACGGGTTCAGCCACGAGCCCAACAGGGACCTCCGTGTGACCGACAAAAAGGAGCAACCAGGAGTAGCCAGAGCTGAGCTGAGGCAACTGACCCATTTGTAGAAGCATCCCCAAGGACAGTGGTCAGCGTCCAAACTGCAATGTGCTGGCAGTGTATCAAATTTCTAGCTGATCCTATCTGGAGCATGAATGGTACCCATTAGCAAAAGACTCTGGAAGAGGATGTATTTATAATCAGCATGTGGTGATGTTTTTATTCCAGAGGCTTCATTCTCCATTCTTTCACTTACTCAACAGACATCTGAGTGAACATGCTAGGTGCTGAGATAGAGGTCTCTCTATCTCTCTCTATACCCTTGTGGAGTTGAGAGTTCAGCATAAAGGCAGAAAGGGAGTAAATACAGGAGCTCAAGGAGAACTTAGAAGAGGCACTTAAGATTCAAGAGTTGGGAAAACTTCCCCAAGATTATATGTGAAAGGCTTATACAGAAGGAAGGAGGAAGGACACTCCAGGTGGAGGAGGCAGCAGTGCATCACAAAGGCAAGAGAGACAAGGAATCATGCATTGTAAGAGGAGAAAATAGCAGATATTCTCAGGAATAGATACAATTTGTTATGTTTCCCAGGAGAATTTGGGGAGGGGCAAGGGCTCATCAGAGAAGTAAAGAGTTTTGGTGTGGCTGAAGTAAGAAGATGCAAGGGAGGGGGCAAGAGATGATCCTGGAGAGGTAAGTAGGGGTCAGATTACAAAGGTGTAATCTTGTGTTCCGTGCAAGTGGGTCTGAAATCCACCCTGAGGATAATGGGAAATGCTGACTGTCATGTCAGTTCTACTTTTTTAGGAAGTTTACTCACTGGTTGTAATGTAGAGATTGGATGCAAGGAAAGCAAACATGGAAGTAGGAGGACCAGGTTGGAGGATCTTGCAGTAACTGAAGAAGGAAACTACGTGGGCCTGAACACAGCAAAAGCAATAGTGATGTAGAGAAAGATGAGTTTGAGAGATACAAAGCAGTTGTACCAACAAACCTTGATGATCAGCCATAGGTAGCGTCTGAAATATTCAGAATGGCTCTCAGCTTTATGGATGGAGGAAGATGATAGGAGGAGAACTTGCTGGAAGGAGATGATGAGTTAGGTAGAAGCAGGAATCCCAGACAGAAACCCTACCACTGCCCTGAACAGTAATGGAGGAAGGTCAGGACAACACAGTGACACTAGGGCCTCCTCAGGTGTACCCTAAAGGAGGCTTAAGGACAGTTTCAAACCCTGCCGGCTAGAGAGATGAAGCTCCTAACACAAGCTCCTACTTAGAAGCCTGGCTTATTAAGACTAGATCTGTGCAGGACTGAGGCTGCAGATGAGAGGTCTTCAGAACTTGCACCAAGCAGGGCCTGACAAGCTGTTACCATGGAGACGTGGTGTGCGCAGGAGGGAGTGAGTAGGAAGGCTGATCCATTCCAAGCCTTGGGTCACAAGGCTGTGGCAGGCTAACAGATAAACAGGAAAAAGACATCGTCAATAGAAAAGGATGTTCAAAAACTATTGACAGTTAATTGGAGTTGTATCGTCATAATTCTAGATTAACGCTAACAATTTAGAGGATTAGGGTAAGCCACTTAATGATCCTGGTAGTTATTTCAGGTACCACTTAATGAGGACACAGGGAAGTGGATGCCAACTCAGGCTAATGCCAAATGTACATACACCCATCCTAAGCCCTTCTGTATCCCTGGGTTCTAAGTAGCTTCATATTATTTCCAAGTTTCTGGAGACATAGGCACAAGATACGGGAACTTAAAATGTTTTTTCCGTTTGGCATGCTGATGGCTGTAATATGTAAGCAACCTTTGGAAATCTTCAGGAAATTCAGGTGCCGGCAAAGCCTCAGATTCAATGTTATTATTAAACAATTCAAGGAACATTTTGGACAGGGAGCCAGCAACACTTGGGCTCCAGGTGGCTTTTTTTTTTTTTTTTTGGTGGTAAAATATCATAACATGAATTTTATCAACTTGACCATTTCTAAATGTATAGTTCAGTGGCATTAAATACATTCATAATCCTGTATAATCATCATGACTATCTCTTTTCAAACCATTAAGCAATAACTCTCTATTGGGCCCCCATTTTTTTTAAAGATTTATTTACTTATTAGAAAGAGAGACGGATAGAGTTCGAGTGCATTAGTGGGGGTGGGGTGGGCAAAAGGAGAGAATCTTCAAGCAGACTCCCCACTGAGCAAGGAGCCTGACAAAGGGCTCAGTCTCATGACCCATGAGATCATGACCTGAACCGAAACCAAGAGCCAGACACTTTAACAGACTGAGCCACCCAGGCACTCCAGGCCCTAAATTTTTAAAACAACCTTATGTACTGCAAAAACTCTGCCTGCCGGTCGGGATAATGGTTGTGCTGTCAAAAGTAAGACAACTAGGCTGATCTTGGTTGGGTTATTTGCTCTTAACTCAGACCTAGGGTTTTTGGCCACCGTCCCCATCCTGTGGGTAATCTTGTTAAATGTAATCTCTGGAGGGAGACTGATTTTAACCAACTTAATGGCTAAGGGGACGTGTTAATCTTGATCTCCAAGGTATTCAAATACTTTGTGGTAGTGCTTTTTAAGAAATCAGTAAAAATTAAGTCAGGGCCTTGGGCTTTGTAAATATTCTACTGGAGACCAACTTTGTTCCAAAGATAGTTGGGCATAATTGTGAGAGAAATTGTCTAGGAATCAACTTCAATTTAAATAACCAGAAACACTAGTGCCTATGGAGGATGAGATGTAATTCTGGCTTGGAATGGGAGATCATAACCAGGCAATCAGAGCTGGAAGTTCAAGATGTCCTACTTCCTTTTCTTTTATAAATCAAAATATTCAGTGAGGGCAAACGATAAACCTTTGTCACTTTTCTTCCTCATACAACAAGTTCAAGGTGTTTAGAACATGGTGCTTATAGGCCAAAGCTCAGTGGAGGGTTCACAGATCCAAGCCAGTGATAATTTCCAAAGCGCAGACAGATACTTCCCACATGCTTGATGTCAATCACAAGAGACAGGGAAAAGGAGTAGGAAAGATTTAGTGAAAGTCACTTCACCATTAACGGATCTAAACCACATGTCCTATTTGGGGGACCAGCCGTGAGACAAATCCTTTAAAATAATATACTATTCATGGAAACCACAGCTCAGAGGAGGTGGACTAGGTGACCCAGGATCACCCGGAAAAGCCAGAAGAGAGCTAAGAATTAGAATCTTTGTTTCCTGATACCTGATTTAGTGGTTCATTTTGATGAAATGTGTCTGCTGGTATTCTATGCTTAGAATGCACAAGGGTGATGGTTCTCTTTATAGAGCCTCTCTATAAATTTTTCATTGTTTCAGGGTGACCTAACAGTAACTTTATCTCCAAATTCACCTCCAGTTTAGTCTTCTAATATTCTACTTACTTTTCATCAGAACTCAAATCCTGAGCAGGAGTTCAGAAAGGTGTTGTTGGCAGTCAAGAAAAGGTTTACTGCTATTAAGATCCTGTCAGGGGACAATCTCTAAAATGATGGTATGAGGAGATCCACAGACCCACTCCTGAACAAAACAACCATATGGAAAAAAATTAATCTTTATTAAAACAACCATTTAATAAACATCTAGGGGTGCCTAACTGGTTTAGTCAGTAGGAAATGTGACTCTTGATCTCAGGGTCATGAATTCAGGCCCCACACTGGGTGTAGAAACTACTTAAAAAATAAAATCTTGGGGTGCCTGGGTGGCTCGGTGGGTTAAAGCCTCTGCCTTCGGCTCAGGTCATGATCCCAGGGTCCTGGGATCAAGCCCCATGTCAGGCTCTCTGCTCATGTCCCCTCCCCTCTCTCTCTGCCTGCCTCTCTGCCTACTTGTGATCTCTGTCTGTCAAATAAATAAATAAATTCTTTTAAAAAAATAATAAAATCTTAAAAAAATAATAATGGTAAAGTTGTTGTTCTACAAAGGGAGAGGAGAGACAAGAAGACCAGAGGCTACTGCCCCTACCTTGCTTATAAACAGGGGTATCACTCCAAGAGAAGCAGGTCACTGTTCCTGCCCCCACCTCAAGAACAGAGTCTCTTGAGATTTTTCTCAGGAGAAATTGTAGGTAATAAGAATGGAAGGCTCTGAAACCATCCATAGGTGAATTGATTTTGTTTAGAGTTTGGGGAACCTTAAGCTGGAAGGAGTTCTGGAAAACAATGGAGATTTGGTGAGAAGCAATGAAGGGGTACCCAGTAACTCTAAGAGCAACAAAAGCTAGATCATAGGCCTATCTAGCTTACCAGACAGAAACAGGGAAAAAGATGGCTAAGAAGAGTTCTCCTGGGGTCAGAACAAATCTCAAAAACTGGCCTCAAAAACTACCTCTGCAGGCTTAAATTTAATTGGATCAGACTATGGAGCAATTTGTGCCTCAGGGCATACTGAAAACAATAGAATGATTAGCTAGCAACTAATGGAGCCTACCAGCTAGGGATTATACCAACAGTGACAGACAACAGAGAGATCAGGGATAAAGACAGTTAAAGAGAGCTGAGTTAAAATCACTGTTGGGTGGCTGGGCCTGCAGCTCAGATCATGATCCCAGGACCCTGGAATCGAGCCCTGCATTGGGCTCCCTGCTTGGCACAAAGTCTGCTTCTCCCTCTCCCACTCCCCCTGTTTGTGTACTCTCTCTCACTGTCTCTCTCTGTCAAATAAATAAATAAAATATTTTTTAAAAAATCACTATCATCCCAGGATGACAATGCATATGTATGTCCAAGCTTGTACTTTCTGAGGAGCAACAGCAGAGCTTCTGCATTGCAGGGAAATAGACTTCACTAAAATAATCTAGGTAAGTCACCAAAGAAATAAAAAAGCAAACTACAATGATAAGCTCATAAGGTCAAGAATAAACAAAGTTGAAGGGATCAGTATCCAGAGTTGTTGTAATATATTATCTAAAATGTCCATTTTGGGGGTTATCTGGTGACTCAGTCAGTTGAGCAGCCAGCTCTTGGTTTCAGCTCAGTTCATGGTCTCAGGGTCATGGGATCAACCCCTGCTGCAGGCTCAGTGCTCAGTGGAGAATCTCCCAGAGAATTCATTCTCTCTCTCCCTCTTCTTCCACCCCTCTGCCTGCTTATGCACACTTGTGGTCTCCCTCTCTCTAAAATAAACAAGTAAATCTTTATGGGCGCCTGAGTGGCTCAGTGGGTTAAAATAAACAAGTAAATCTTTAAAAACAATATGTCCATTTTTCAGGACATTTGGCTGGCTGAGGTGGTAAAGCATGAAACTCTTGATCTCATGATCATAAGCCCCACTTTGGGCCTAGTGCTTACATAAAATAAAATAAAATGTCCAGTTTTCAACAACCAAAAAAAAAATTATGAGACACGCAATGAAACAGGAAAGTATGATGTGACCCATACACAGGAGAAAAACAACAATCAATAGAAACTCCCTGTAAGAGGGCCCGGATATCCAACTTAGCAAAGACTTCATAGCAGCTATTATAAGTATATTCAAAGAACTAAAGGAAGCCATGGTTAAGAAAGCAAAAGAAGGTATGACAATGTCTCATAAGATAATCAATAAAGAAATATAATTTTTTTTAAAAGAACCTAGTAGATTTTATAAACTTGAAAAGTGTAAGAATAGAAAAGAAAAATCCAGTAGAGGCTCAATAGTACATTTGCACTGGCAGAAGAAAGAATCAGCAAATTTGAAGATAGATATATACATGCATATAAGAATAAAGAGAAAGAAAAATAAACAGAACTTCAGAGAAATGTGGGATACCATTTAGCATATCAACATATACATAATGGGACTAACCAGAAGGAGAGGAGAGAGAAAACAGAGCAGAAAAAAATATTTGAAGAAATAATGGGTAAAAATTCTGAAATCTGATTCAAAAAACAGTAATCTACATATCCAAGAAATTCAACTAACCCTAAGTAGAATAAACACAGAGATCCACATCCAGATACAGCATAGTAAAAATGCTGAAAGAGAAAGAAAGAGAAAATCTTGAAATCAGCAAAGAAAAAACAACTCGTCATATACAGAACACAAATAAGAATAACAGCTGACTTCTTACCTGAAACAATGGAAGGCAGAAGACAGTGAAATGGCATATTCAACAGAGTAACAAGAAAAACGAACAAAATGGGAGAAAATATTTGCAAACACATATCTGATAAGGGATTACAATCCAGAATATATAGAGAATTCCTAAAACTCAGTAACAAAAAAGCCAAAACAAAACAAAACAAAACCAAAACAAAACCAATTTAAAAATGGGTGAAAGACTTGAATAGATGTTTCTCTAAAGAAGATACATGGATAACCAATAAGCACATGACAAGATGCTCAACATCTCTAGTCATTAGGAAAATGCAAATCCAAACTATAATGGGATACCGTGTCATACCCATGAGGCTGGCTAGTCTCAGAAAAAAAACAGAAAACAAATGTTGATGAGAATGTAGAGAAACTGAAACTTTTCTGCACTGTTAATGGGAATGTAAAATGGTACAGATGCTATGGAAAACAGTATGGCAGTGCCTAAAAAAATTAAGAATAGAATTACCATATGATCCAGCAATATAGACCCCAAAGAATTGAAAACAGAGTCTCAAAGAGATATTTGTATACCCATATTCACACTGGCATTATTCACAGTAGCTAAAACATGAAAGCAACTCTAGTGTTCATCAAAGGACAAATGGATAAGCAAAATGTGGTATCCACATACAATTGAATATTTGGCCTTAAAAAGAAGGAAATTATGCAATATACTACAACATGGATAAACCTTGAAGATATTATGCTAAGTGAAATAAGCCAGTTACAAGAAGGCACATGCTGATTTCACTTATATGAGGTTCCTAAAGTGGTGAGAATTATAGAGACAAGGTAGGATGGTGGTTGCCTGAGGATGGGGAAAAGAAAAATTGAGGAGGTATTGTTTAATAGATAGAGAGTTTCAGTTTTGCAAGATGAGTAGAGTTAAGGTGCTGGGTGGTGGTGGTGGTTGCACAACATTATGCATAAATTTAATATCACTGAACTGTATACCAAAAAATGTTTAAGATAGTAAATTTTATGTTATGTGTATTTTACTACAATATTTTTAAAAATTGAAGAAAAAAGTCTTTGCACAATGATCAGATGGGAATTGTCCCAGAAATGCAAAGTTGGTTTTACATCCTAAAGTCAATTAATGTAACATACCATATCAATAGAGTAAAAAACAAAAACCACATGATCATTTCAATAAATGCAGGAAAAAAGCGTCTGACAAAATCAGTATCCATTAATGATAAAAAATCAACAAAACTAGAATAGAAGGGAAATTTCCTAGCCTGATAAAGGGTATCTATAAGAAACCTGTAGCTAATATACTTAACAGTGAAAAACTATATGCTTTCCCATTAAAATCAAGAACAAGAGAAAACTGCTCTTGCTACTTTTATTTAATATTGTACTAGAAGTTTTACCCAGGTTATTTAAGCAAGAAATTGAAATAAAAGGCATCCGGATTGGAAAGGAAGAAGAAAAAGTATCTACTTGTAGATGACATGATCCTGTATATGTAAAATCCCAAAGAATACACTGAAAAACTCTTATGACTAATAAAAAAGCTCAGCACAGTTTCAGGGTATAAGATCAATATATAAAAAACAATTTTATTTCTATTCACTAGCTATGAACAATCTCCTCCCAAAATCAAGAAAACAATTTCATTTATAATAGCATCAAAGAGAATAAAATACTTAGGAATAAATTTAATAAAAGGAGTGTAAAACTTTTACAATGAAACTACAAAGTGTTGTTGAAAGAAATTAAAGAAGACCTAAGGAAATGGTAAGACTGTCCCCATTCATGGATCAGAATATTTAATATTGTTAACATGGCAATACCAGCAAAACTGATTTACAAATTCACCCCAACTCCTATCAAAATCCAAGCTAAATTTTTTCCCAGAAATTGACAAGCTTATCCTAAAATTCATATGGAAATGCAACCCAAAATAGCCAAAAAAACAAAACAAAACAAAACAAAAACTTGAAAAAAGAACAAAACTGGAGGACAGTAATTAACATGGTGTAGTACTGCATAAGGATACACATATAGATTAGTGGAAGGGAATAAGGAGTTCAGAAATAACCCTCACATTTATGGTCAATTGATTTTTGGACAAGGGTGCCAAGGCAATTCAGTGGGGCAAGAATTGTCTTTTCAACAAATGATGCTTGGGTCAAGTGGATATCCACATGCAAAACAATGAGTTAACAAAAATTAATTCAAGATGGGCAACTGACTTAATATGAGGTAAAGCTATGAAAATTTATCAAAATTTAAACTTGTGGGGAGCCTGGGTGGCTCAGTGGGTTAAAACCTCTGCCTTTGGCTCAGGTCATGATCCCAGGGTCCTGGGATGGAGCCCTACATCAGGCTCTCTGCTCAGCAGGGAGCCTGCTTCTCCCCACCCCTGCCTGCCTCTCTGCCTACTTGTGATCTCTCTCTGTCAAATAAATAAATAAAATCTTTAAAAAAAAAATTAAGCTTGCATGCTTTAAAGGATATCACTAAGAAAGCGAAAAGACAACTTATTGAATAGGGAAAAATATTTGCAAATCCTATACCTGAGAAGAAACTTGTCTTCAGAATATATAAATAATACTTACAAGTCAATTTAAAATTTTAATCCAATTTAAAAATGGACAAAGAATTTTGGGGGGATGCACAAAAGTTGTGTTTTTTTTAATTTCCTGCTTTAAAATAGAAAATGTATTCATAAAAACAAGGTGGGAAGAATATTTTCTGTAGACTCAATATATTTATTACTAATGCTACTTTGCATTTCTAACACCATCATACTTCTACATCCCAGAAGTACATTCTTCAGGTTTGTAGTCTACCTGGAACCTCAGCATCTAACCAATTCTACATGGATTTTATTAGCATATTAATTTCATTCTCATTTTTATTTTAATATTGTACTATATGGCAAATATATCAAATAATCCA